>NW_019392688.1:4639535-5049250 GCF_000648675.2 Cimex lectularius | reverse complement strand
GTGTGTGTGTGTGTGTGTGTGTGTGTGTGTGTGTGTGTGTGTGTGTGTGTGTGTGTGTGTGTAAAGTAAATAAATTTAAAAAATGTATTATCAAATTGACGTGGCAAGCAAGTCAGTCCTCATATATACAATGAGATTAATTTTAGTTATTACTTCGGTTTGTTTTTTCTCATTTGTACAAATAAAACTAGTCACTAAATAATATAACTACTTCTGTAAAACAATCTAGTTTCAAGACATGCTGAAATAAACTGTCATAAAAAAATTGTTTACTACTTTTATTTAGTCACTTTTTTCGAAAAGGTTACCACTCTTTGTGATATCAGCAAGAATGTAGAATGTATGGATTTGACCCAGTTTATAGGATCACAACAGATCAGAACGTTTAAGACTGCCCAGTATATCCATAGACCTGTCTCAACATACTTGTGTACCCCCTGGTTTTACAAATTAAAATCGACGAACGTGATGAATCTAGAAATGGTGGTTAATTTAAAGAGAAACCCAATATTTGAGAATATATCTTATGTTAAAACTACCTCCGTAAATATTTTTTGCAGGTTGAGTTTTGCTTGAGTAAACCAGGGGGTACACTAGTACATTGTCCCTGTGTATAATTATATGTGTGTTTGTGTATACATGTTAAATATGTTACACACAAAAACAATCACAGGTATTAAAGCAAATTGGTTTTATTTTTTTTTTAACTTTCAGTTTATATTATAAACTAATTAGTAATTATTTTCAATGTATATTGGTAACTATTTTACAGAAATGTGAGCGATCGGTTGTGCTGTTTTTGACCGCAATTACAACGCAAATTGAGGTGGACGGAGCGAAAAATGAAAATGCGAATCAGGGCGCAACTACGCACTACTAGATGTTAAAAACGCAAACATCACACCCACAAAGAGAAAATATTCTTACTCTAGGAATTGTTACTCTTGAAATTTGATATTGTTATTGCAGCTGCAAATTCTTTAAGGTGTAATTAAGTTATCAGTATAATTAGAAGAAGAAAAACTAGTTTATTTGACTAAATATTTACATATGTACAGATTGCAACCTGACTCTTTTTACATTTGCGTTAGAAGTGCGAAAGACACTGGGCTTTATAACCTTCTACTACCTTAATATTGCAATCATTTTGTATTGTTTAGCAAACTGATTTTTTTTTAAAACCTGCTGTCCCCTTTTGAACAGTATGATTAAAACGACACATTTAGGGTATTCAATTATCTCCTTGCTGAATAGTAAAAAAATTCTATAGGTTATGTTCCGTCGAGTCTTTCAATGGGAGATCAGAAACATATTCTCAATGGCACGACTCATTCAAGGCTGGAATGCGGTCATCCCCGGTCCTAAATAGTCGTAAGAAAGATTCTCCGGTTCTCGAAGGTGAGGCGGAAACAAAACCCAGGTGACTTCCCGGTCGGCGGACGGTCGTCCACGTGCCCCAGAATCTGCAGTCACTCTCTCCACCGGAAGGGCTTAACGAGCGGAAGCCTCGTCCGGAACGGTCAACAGATAGACGAAGAGTCGCAACTCCTCCTGTTGACACACATGTCCAACTTGAACCAATACCACTCTCACGGACCTAGAAAACAAAAGGTTCCGATGTACTCGTTTCTACCGTCAAACAGACCCAGGAGCGAGGAGAATTTAGCATTTGCATTCTTAGTTTTCATATTTGGATAGTTGTATCATTCGGCAAAAAATTCACTAGTTTTCGTGGTCCGCTTGACCAATTATTATCTTTCAATTAATTAAGCTTTTTAGTTGAGATAAAAAAGTGCACACGAGCGGGATTTGAAAAATGGCAAAAGGGAGGGAAAATTCAAAAGGTGGGGTTGAGATGGGAAGTTAGTGTCCGAGTGGATCGAAGTCACGATAGCTCAAGTGACAAAGTAGCGGCGAATCTAGCCGAAGGTCGTGGGTTCGAATCCCGTTCGGCAAAAAATTTACTAGCTCAACAAAACGTTATAATTTTCTATTGTTAGATTATATACATTATAAAAGCTACAATTTGTGGACATTGAATTCGATAATGTCGTCAAAAGCAAAAAATATAGAAAATAAGCCATACATAAATTTTATATATTTTTTAAATTATTATTATATTTGTTACGTCTTAATTTAACAGTCGCAAATAAGAAGTGGAGGATTTACAGTTAATTTAGGTAATTAAATCAATTAGGAAGCGTTTGAATGGAAAAGGTACGGATCACAATTGAAACCCAGTTGTTCGTTTCTCAGGGGAGTGCAATTATTTTCCATTCTGGCTCCAGCGAGTTCAACTCCTCACCTGGAAATGTAGCCGCTGTTCCAGAAACCATCGGCCTCGCAGGAAAGCGAGTTCGGAAAAAGAAAGGCTGTTCGTGAATGAAAAGAGGTGGAGGACTTCCTGTTGGAGAACAGGTACGTTAACAGGTGTTCGAACCAGGACACAAAATTGTAATATTGCGGATAAAGATCTGCACTTCACATGTAAAGTGCTGGAACAATGAATTAATTAGCACAGAAAAAACGTACAACAATTAATATAAATTCTTATAAAAAATAACTGTAAAAGAAACGTAATATAGCAGTGTATATATTGCAAGTAAAATGAACAGCAAAGTTAAAAACGAACCAAAAAATGCCACAATTTACGAAAATGCTTTCAAAAGATAAGTGAACAGCGAAAAATAAAGATTAATAGATAAACAAATGAATAAATATACTAGCATAGAAAATCTCTCTTTCTTTCTCTGACAAACTCTCTCTCTCTCTCTCTCTCTCTCTCTCTCTCTATGTATCCATATCTACATCTCTTTCACTAATCATCTTAATATCTCTGTATTTCTATCTTTATGTACATAACTATATGTCTCACATTATAAGGAGTAGGATATGAGGGAAAAAGAGAGGGCGTCGATGCCAGCAACGGTTTAGGCGTTGACACAGCGCTGAGCGCTGTAAGGCAAAGGTCTTGGGTTCGAATCCAGCGGCCCTGCATTCGAACCCGACATACTTACAAATGTTTTGTTTTCAAAAACACTGGCAAAAAAATATAAAAAAATAAATAAGAGAGAGAGAGAGTGAGAGAGAGAGAAATTGAATTTTTTATAATATTGTGTTTTGATAGTGCTTATAGAAATAATTTAGGTACTTAAGTTTTGTAAACAAGCATATGAGTATTTGATATTAATTTATTAAGTTAATAAACTTTATTTAGGCCATTATATTAGCCATTGTTTTTCGGAAATTTACTTTTTGCTTTTTATGCTCTTTTTTGCCGATCGTATAGGGAAAATTGGTTTAATATTTGAGAAAAAAAATTAAACAACCGAATTACCGGTCTGTTAAACTGAATGAAATATATATATTTTAAACCGTTCAAATAATAAATGTAAAGAAGTTTTATGTAAATAACAAAAAAAACCTCATGAATAAATGCAGAAAAATTTAAATTTTGTGTAAATACTAATGTATATGTATTTGTTAAATTTGAACAATGTTTGTAAATCCCAGGCCCTGAAGATGATCTCAATAAAGATCGAAACGTCGGCACGATAAAGAAAATGTTTTTCTGAAACCTACATCACCCCAGACCGCATCTCACGATTTCTGAATAATTATCCACTAACGGTCACGAATAACCACTAATATTAATTTTAATATGTATCACAGATTAAGTGTCTATATAGCAAATGGATTAGTGTAATGTAAAACAATAATATTATTTTTTAGTTAGATATGGAAAAATGGCAAAAAGGAGGGAAAATTCAAAAGGTGGGGTTGAGATGGGAAGTTGGGGTCCAAGTGGATCGAAGTCCGATAGGTCAAGTGGTAGAGTAAGCGGCGTATCTAGCCGAAGGTCGTGGGTTCGAATCCCACTCGTGACACTGACTTTTTTGTCTCAACTAAAAACCCTAATTAATCGAAATTTTTTAGCTTGAATTTATTGTCCTAATTCAATATATTGTTTGAAACATATTTCATAATTTTTGTAACTATTTGTGTTAAAAATTGTATATGTGAAGACACATATCATTGGCGAAACTCTGATTTTCTGTTTTCCCTTCGCCCAAATAATATTAAAGAATTAACAAAAATCAACGTTAGACCCAAAGAGAGTTCGAATGTGCGCTGAGCTAATATTGTATTCTACTCCATGAGGTCAAGATTTAGCTGCGGTCTTGCCCCCGATGACCCCCCGTTGACAACCTCCAAAAAAAATTTTAAAAATATGAAAATCGTTACCCTCGTTGAAAATATTAAACCTGGTCAGTAGACGTCTCGATATAATTGTCAAAATAGCCTGAGTGAAAAAATTATTTAAATTAAATTCGATTGTAAAAAGACTCAAAAGCATAAGGTTTATTTATTAAGTGATATTCAGGTTCTAATTTTATAGTGATTTATGTAGCATAATTACAATTTTCCTTTTTCCACGGGTAAATTGTTCCTATTCTGCCTGGACTCGAAGTCAGACATTGTAGAACGCTTTATTCAGGAATGTTCATTTCAAAATAAATTTCGGCTTAAGTATTTAAAAAGCCTCGCCCACCGTTTTCAAAGTTTGTACTATTGATTTTATTGATATATCGATTATATTTAGTGGTATATTGACCAAATTACTTCTTTCAATTAATTAATCGTTTTATGTAAGGATTTGAAAAGAAAACGCGGGATTCGAACCCAGGATCTTCGGCTAAATACGCTGCTGCTCTATCACTTGAGCTATCGTGACTTCGATCCACTCAGACACCAACTCCCCATCTCAACTTACAACCTTTCGATTTTCCCTCCTTTTTGCCAATTTTCAAAATTCGAAAGGTTGTAGGTGCTAACAGCTCTCCCTGGCCACTTCATATGTCGCCGAGAATCCAATCCTGATTACACGACATTTGAAAAATGGTAAAAAAAGAGGGAAAATTTGAAAGGTTGTAGGTTTGTTTTTATTTGATCACTAATTTTGTTATTTTTAATGAAAATCTTATGTTTTTAAAGGCACTACTACTTTGTATTCATTTTCAGAGCTTATTTGCTGCCACTTTTACTGAAAGGAAAATTTTGATAGGACTGACAATTTTTGAGTTATGGCCGACGGAGGACGCGTGAGGAGTATGCTTTTTGTAACAAAAAGATATAACATAAATTTCTCATCTACCTGGCAAATTACTCTAACTTTGTTATTTTAAATAAGAATTCCATACTTTTATTGCAGAATTCGATTCTAGAGCTTATTTTATGCCACTTTTACTGAAAGGAAAATTTTGATAGGACTGACAATTTTTGAGTTATGGCCGACGGAGAACGCGTGAGGAGTATGCTTTTTGTAACAAAAAGATATAACATAAATTTCTCATCTACCTGGCAAATTTCTCTAACTTTGTTATTTTAAATAAGAATTCCATACTTTTATTGCAGAATTCGATTCTAGAGCTTATTTTATGCCACTTTTACTGAAAGGAAAATTTTGATAGGACTGACAATTTGTGAGTTATGACCGACGGAAGACGGGTGAGGGGTATGCTTTTTGTAACAAGATGATCCAACCCCTTCATTTCGAAAACGATTAACATTAGCAAAAAATGTTCTTACACAAACCCCAAGTTAATTTTGGCTAGGGATGGCATGCGATACCAGATTTAACATAAATTTCTCATCTAGTTGGAAAATGATACTAATTTTGTTATTTTTAATGAGAATTCCGTGTTTTTATTGGTCAATTCATTTTTAGAGCTTGTTTTATGCCAATGAGGGCGGTATGCTTTTTGTAACAACAAGATGGCCCATCGCTTTATTTCGAAAAAGATTTACTTTAGGAAAAAATGATCTTATACAAACCACAAGTTAATTTTGGCTAGGAATCGCGTAGTAGTAACAGATTTAACATAACTTTCTCGTCGTGAAATGACACTAACTTTGTTATTTTAAATAAGAATTTCTCGTATCTATTGTATAATTCAGTTTTAGAGATTATTTTATGCCACTTTTATTGAAAAGAAGATTTATTGATAGGACTGACCATTTTTGAGTTGTGCCTGACGGAAGACGCGTGAGGGGTATACTTTTTGTAACAAGATGGCCGACCCCCTTATTTCGAAAACGATTAACATTAGCAAAAGATGGTGTTACACAAAGCACAAGTTAATTTTTGTTAATAAAACCATTTTATTGCTAAAGTGAATCGTTTCCCAATTAAATGGGTGGAGTATAGACGTTGATACACCCTGTATATGAAAATTCAAATGTACAGAAATTGTATTCTAAACAATGAAAAACTTGACTATAATTAATGTTTTAGCTGTTTGCTTTGTTGAATCGTTCGAATAACTCGTGGTTATTAAGCTCTGAGGAGGTGCGTTTAAGGTGTGATACATACTGTATACCTATAGTCTTCATTGTTCTCAATAATCGCAATTTGGTCTCAATCGCGAAGTAATTGGGCTCGGGTTGGTTATGATTTTCCACGTAGCAATAACAGCAATTGGCCTATCGGCGGCTTTCTCCTCTCCGGGACGCCTACAAATACAAATTGCCCGTTCACGCCGGCTGTTTAATTGGCTTCGGCCTTTTATTCTCTAAAGTGAAGATGATTCAATTTGAAAGGGAATTTTTTAATTTTGAAAAATAACAGATGGGAAGGAACTCAATTATTTGCCAAGCGATAGACTTTAAGTAGTATTTAAAAGCTCTGTACAGCCTACATTGGCCTGGATTTTTTTTTACGGTTTCTGCAGTTCAACCCATTTTTGTTATATTTCATCTATATCATCTTGTACATAAGTATGGGACATATGATTAACATGCATAGGGTCAACTCATTTACGTCTCCCCGCCCATTTTCACAACATGTTTCTATTTTTGAACGAAGATGGCGGGGAAGGAAATCAAAAGCCTGAAACGTTCTTGATTAATGGCTTTGCAGTAATAAAAGTACAGAGTAAAACCAAAATTCCTATCAAAAGTAAATCTTTAAAATGCTCTCTTTTTACGAAAAAGTATACTTTGGACTGTTTTACAAACTAGTGCCAAATAGTCAGAGATGTACTGAGACCGCGACGGAGGAGTAGTGCATAGGAGGAAAGAAAAGGAAAAGGAATAGAAAAGAAAAAGTTTTTGGGTTCATTATCCTACCCAGTTAAAGAAAATAAAGAGTTGCGTGAAGAAAGAAGAATTTAAAATTGAGTAAACCTATGGTTGGCACAACAAGCCAAATAACAATACATTTTTTGAAGATTTGTCTAATTTGACAATTGAGTAGGCAACATCACCATTTTAACGTCGATTTTTTTTGTCATTCATCACACAAATATCTTTGATTTTTCATCATTTTAATTTTCGTCCTTTCAGTTTTGTTTTTGAATTCTGGTGCTTTACGTTTTGCTCATTTTACATTAAATTTTATTTTGTCGATTTTGCGTTCGTCTAGATTTTTAATTCAAGTCTCCATTTGGTAAAATTTTGGTTACAAATATTAAGTTTTTTTTACGATTTATGGAGACTAAATTAGATATTGTTTTATTTGAGCTGTCTTTCAACTTCTGCTAACTCATAACGTCGTAAGGTTCATTTTATTGTACTTTAAAGTCTTTTCTAATCACTTAACAATATCTGTGATGACGAGAATGTCAAATTTCGTGTTCAACATGTTTAACCTATTTCTAGTCAAATTCCTAGTTGGTACAAAACGAAAAATTGGGGGAGGGATGTCCTGATAAGCGTATAATTAAAGCGTTTCCACAATATTTTCATATTCAAATTCACCTTGACATACCTTTTTGTCATTTGAGATAAAAAGCTAATATGCATTTTGTTACACCATTCTGTGGGGAAAAGGCTGCATTAGAAAAGTCTGAGAAAATCGTAATTGCCACTTTATTAGTAATATGATTACAAAGTGGCTAGTTGTAGTAACTAACATCTTCTTAATCAAATATATGCGTTAAACTGGTACAACAACAAACAGGTTGTGGAACAAGTTCACACAATAAAGAAAAAAATTGCAAATTCATCCCTTTAGCCCTGCCCGATCCCCGACTGCTTTTGGGATGAGAGAGCTCTTCCTTATGGACTGGAGAGAAATGACCTGGGTCTTCTTCACGCTCTTCCTTTATAGCACGGCCACCCACTCTTGCGTTAAATAAACGGGTCGGGAAAAATTAATTGATCGCCGTCTGTTTATTTCCCCCCCACTTAGATGCTTACGTTGTTATGTTAACGGCTGAATTTCATGGGATATGACGCCGGTCTTGTAGGTGAGGCCAAACCAAATGAGAAAGGGCAGAGGCCAAAGGGCACAGGGCCTGGAAATGCGTCCGCCTCTGATCGGGGAACATCTTCCTCCTGTCCACTAGATAAACCAGTCCTCCTACTTCGTAAAACACTACCTACTAAACTACTTTGCCCATTTAACGGCTGAGTGGGGACCGAGTACGTGCGAACGTAGTGCGTTCCTGTCGTATCGAAACTTTAAATCCGTTGGGAGGAAGCCAAATGACAGACCGACCCATGAAAATGTTCCTAATAGAACAATGCTTTCCCGAAAATGAGACAAATAATAAATAATGTCTGCCTTTAATCTTGTTTATTATTCAATTGACGTTACATTAAAATACATGTCTGGTGACCATAAACCACCATAAACGAAATCAACTTTGATCTATCTTGTTTGGCAATTTAAAAATTCTAAATAACATTATTAAATTTTTCTTGATTCCAGATGAACAGTTTATGTGTGAATTTTGATCGTAATTATGGGCTATATAAAATTTCCAAAACATCACCATTAATTCAATAAAACAATAAACTTTCGTACTACTCCATTACAGCCTAAAAATAAATCATATATCCTTAAAAAATTAATAGTTTTATAAAAGCAAATTACAAACATAATTTATTTTCATGGTATTTCATTAAAAGGTCTTACGATATAAGAAAAATTTCACTATTATTTGTTTTGGATATCCCGATGTATATTAAATTTACATAAGAGAATGAGATAGAGTGAGATGAGTGAAAATGAGAAAAATAGGAGAGAGAAAAAGTGAGGAAACTGGATAGAAAAAACAAGAGAGATTGATTGATTGATTTACGATTTACTTATTAAAATACACGTAAAAGTTAGGACTCTAGGACTAGGTAATTACAATTATAATATTTGTTTAGAGTCGCAACAGGCATAAAACAGAAATAACAAATTATTATAAAATCAACAATGAAGTAAATGAATAAAGTGAGAGTAAGTTGAACTTGAGATTATATTTTTATACAGAGAAAACTACATTAAAAGAGAGAGTGAGGGGGGGAAGAGAGAGAAAGATAGAGAACGAGAGGGAGAGGGAGGGAGAGAGAGAGAGATAGAGAGAGAGAGAGGAATAAACAAACAAATCGACAGAAAGTAAATAAATAAACTCTTACATAACATAAATCATTAATTGGGGGAGAGAAACAGATGTTGAAAAAAGAGAAAAGGGCGGAGGGAGATAGAGAAAGAGAGAGAGAGAGAGTGAGAGAGAGAGTGAGAGAGCGAGAGGGGGAGGAGAGAGAGTGAGGAATCAACAAACAAATAGAATGAAAGTAAATAATTGGATTCTTACATAATATAAATCATTAATTGGGTGTGAGAGGGAGATGTTGAAAGAAGAGAAGAGAGGGGGGAGGGAGATAGATAGAGGGAGAGTGAGAAAGAATGGGGAGGGGGAGGAGAGAGAGTGAGGAATCAACAAACAAATGGACTGAAAGTAAATAATTAGATTCTTACATAATAGAAATCATTAATTGGGAGATATGTTGAGAGAAGAGAGAGAGAGAGAGAAAGAGACAGAATAGAAATAACAAATTATTGTTAAATCAACAACGAATAAATGAATAAAGTGACAGTAAGTTGAACGTGAAGTTATATATTTATACAGAGCAAACTAGAGGCAGACAGACAGACAGGGAAAGAAAAAATTGTAGTTTTTATTTCTGATGTTATATTGTTCATGATCCTAATGATTTTTAGTAAAAAAGAGTTTCTAATTGTTTTGAAATTAACACCTGATTTGAATTTCGAGTATGTACATTATAAAAACGTTGATAATTTTCATATAAATATTGTGGAGTTTTATATTTAAATAATTTCTAAAATATCGTACCAATAGCTGAAGTTTTTATACGTTTCAATTTAAGGATGCCTAATTTCCTAATGGTTTATATTTGTCATAAATGTTATCATCATTGTTTAAATTTAGTATGGATCTTATCACATATTAATAAAACTTTCAAATTTTTCGTTAATTCATAATTCAAGTCACTCATAACTGCAATGCTGTTAAGCATATGAAGCATAATTAATGAAAGATATAACTTTTTATATTTGAACTAATTTTTAATTTAGCAAAGTGTTGTGTGACACTCGTGTGTGCGTGTGTGTGTGTGTGTATGACAGAGAGAGAGAGAGAGAGAGAGAGAGAGAGAGAGAGAGAGAGTGATAGCGAGAGAGACATTGTTATTGAAAGTTAGAGGGAGAGAGAGAGGAGATAGATACAATGAGATTGACAGAGTTTGTGTTCGGAGAGAAACAAAGAGAGAGTTTCCTTGTACGTGAGTGAGAAAGAAAGAGTTCGAGAGAAAGAAAAACAGCGAAGTAGAAATACATTTAGGTTTCGTATGTGTTTTATTTCTTTTAAATATTGACAATTCATTCAATTAATGTTTTTGAAGTCTTATCAACGGGTTCACACATATTAGCCGTAGGCTAGCCTTTATCGAAAAGAAAACAGTCCAAAGGTATGAAAAATTCACAAAGCAATGAATGACGGACGTGCATGGAGCGTCTGGCGCGATGGCGATTTCCATTTTCTTCTCCTCCGTGCAGAGAGAGTGTGGAAATCGGACGTCTGTTGTCCTTTCAAGCGGGCCGCACCGGAGATCACCGGTGCCGAAGCATCAGTGAAATTCGATCCACAAATTCTACGTCCTAGGATACGGGGAAAAAAAGAACACTTTCCTTGTTTGAGGAGTACGACGGACGGCCGCCAAGAATCCGGGCCGATATTTTGTCCTCGTCAAATATTAACCGTACATGACTCGATTTCTCCCCGATGAGTGGGAAACTCGAAATTTATTAACACCGACCCGGAGATTAATCTAAGGCCGATTTCACCAAATATCTCTCGTGAACTCTTAAAATATAGATAAAAAAAAGCTAACAACTTATTCCATTTCTTATACTTCAAACGGTCCTAAATTTACCATGGTCAATGTGACCCAGCGAAACATGCAAAAATGTGTTCCACATTTGAATTAAAATATCAAAATGGTTCGGTCTTTTTCCTAGCTGAACATATTAAAAAGCTTTTGACATGCTTCAAATGTATTTCTCTGTGACTATATTCTAAATACGGATAAAAAGGGGGGGGCCATAAGGAATTCTGCACCTCGACCTGTGTCGATATACAGGGTGTTCGGCTATTCGTGTTACAAACTTTGCCAGCAGATTCTTCATTCATAATGGAACCAAAATACCCTAATTAAATATGGTCGAAATCTCAGCAGTTGCGGAGTTATTCCTGTTTATCGGATTTTTTAAGATTTCACAACCTTATAAACTATGATAACTCCAAAACTAAAAGTTTGGGCAAATCCGTTGAAACCACTGAAAACTATGTCAAATTTCCAATAAGATGTGATCAATACTAAACTTTTAAACATTAGTGAAATAAGCGACGTTTTAGAAGGGAGAACATTGAAAAAAAAAGTTGAAAAACTTACTGTGCTAACTATGAACTATTATTTCCAAACCTAATGAAAAGAAAATTTCAGCAAACTTACTACATTTAATATCATTTTTAGTGGTGTAATTTCTTTTTAATTACTTTCTTCAAATATGAAAAAATTGATGGAGGAAAGGAAAAACCGTGGCTGACGGATTGGTAGGATGGAAAATAAAAAATGAAATTTTGAATGAATTATTAAACTTTTTTTTAATTTGGATTCGAAATCGAAATAGTGAAAGTGTTTTCATACCAACTGCAACTTTGAATAAAATATCACTGTATTGTCACTATCCGGAATAAAAGAGTTTTAAGATTCAAAACGTTTTTAGTTATCTGTGTGAAATCTTGTTAACATTAGCTCTTTCTCTCTCACACTCTCTCTCTCTCTCAATATCTTTCTCCCTTTCTATCTCTTTCTCTCTCTCTCTCTCTCACTCTCTCTCTCCCTCTCTCTCTCTCACTCTCTCTCTCTCACTCTCTCTCTCCCTATCTCTCTCTCCCTCTCTCTCTCCCTCTCTCTCTCTCTCACTCTCTCTTTCTCTCTCCCCCCTCTCTCTCTCTTTCCCTCTCTCTCTCTTTCCCTCTCTCCCCCATTCCTCTCCCTCCTTCTTTCTCTCTCTCTTTCTCTCCTTTTTCTTTCTCTCTCTCTCTCTGTCTCTGTCTCTCTCTCTATTTCTCTCTCTCTCTCTCTCTCTCTCTCTATCTCTCTCTCTCTCTCTCTCTCTCTCTCTCCCCCATTCTCCTCCTTCCTTCTCTCTCTCTCTCTCTCCCATTCGGTTTCCTTTTCTCTCTCTCTCTTTGATTGAAAAAAAGGTCAAATTGACCTAACTCAACGAGATTTGTAATAATAAATCGTTCTCCAAATCAAATAAAAAACCTCTCTACGACTCTTTCTATTAAAAATGATCTGGGAGTAGAACCATCATTTATAAAAAGTAAATCTACATACTCAGCTCACCTTTTTCAGTGCTATCTTTCTATTATTCTATTTCGAAAGGAAATTTTGAATGAATTTATTAAACTTTTTTTTTTAATTTGGGTTCGAAACCGAAATAGTGCTGTTATTTATTTACCAACACGACTGCAACTTTGATTAAAGGTTTATTGTATTATTATTCTTCCGAATAAAAGAGTTTTAAGATTCAAAACGTTTTTAGTTATCTATGTGATATCTTGTTAACACTATTGCTACTTTTTTAATTAAGAACCCGCTGATATACATGTTATGTACGGGTTTTGCGGGTTAAATGCGATGGCAGCGCGTCGAAAATACATTGTGGAGGGTGGAGAGCAATTCGAGTTAAAATTAAAAAACGTTTAATAAATTCATTCAAAAATGTCCTTAATTTTCTTATTATTCAATTAATTAACGTTTTTAGTTGAGATGAAAAAGTCAGTGCATTGAGCGGGATTGAAGTCACGATGGCTCAAGTGGTAGAGCAGCGGCGTATCAAGCGGAAGGTCGTGGGTTCGAATCCCGCTCGTGACGCTGACTTTTTTTTCTCAACTAAAAACCTTAATTAATTGAAAGATATTATTCGGTCAAGCGGATCACGAAAACTAGTGAATTTCTTCTTATTATTAATATTTCCACCTAGTAATATTTCCCAATCCGTCAACCACGGGTTTTCCTTCCCTTCTTCAATCTCTTCATCTTTGAAAAAAAAAATTTCAAAAAGCAATTGTACTACTGAAAAGGATATTAAATGGAGTACGTTGATAGAAATTTGCTGGTCCGTAGGTTTGGAAATAGTAGTTTAGAATTACCATAGTATGTTTTTCAACTTTGAAAACAAAATTATTTTTCAAAGTTCTGGCTACTAAAAACGCTTATTTCATCAACGTTTTCAAGTTAAATATTGATCACATCTTAATGTAAAACAGTTTTCAATGGTATCAACGGATTTGTCGAAAACCTTTTAGTTTTGCAGCTATCATTGATTATATGAAGCAAGGTCGAGAAATCTTCAAAATCAGAAAAAGGGAATAACTTCGAAACTGTTGAGATACGGATCATAATTAATTAGTACATTTTTGTTCTATTTTGAATATAGAATCTACTGGCAAAGTTTGTACCAAAAATTATACTTTAATTTAGTTTTCTCCCCAATAAATTACTGAAATTCTAAAGTTATCCTACAATATAAAATTAAAACAGTGCATCCATTGTTTATTAACTTATTTTAAAAAATCAAGTGTGGTAAATTTGGGTGAAGTTTGTCCTCTTTCATTATCGTCTCACGTCACGTTTGATTTTCGGTGTCGATGCTTTTATATTTTAATGCCATGGCGACTTAAATTGCTATTAATGATGGACTGCCAGGGCGTATTTTCTGCCAATGCTTCATTCTTATTGTGATCAGATATGCTAGTCAATGTTGTTATTTTAATTATATTACATATCAAGTTTACACGATTTAGTTTCTGTGATTGTTCTTGGTTATTTACCTATTCTAAATGTCCCAACATTCATGATTACAACGGATTAAATATTAAGATTTTTTTTGTAAATTTTTTGATTTTAAGCTAATACGCAAAGTGGTTTGCTATGAAATTAAAAAAAAAAACGAAGATGGTGTAGACCGCTACAAAATAGAGTTTTCTTACTTACCCCGTCAAGATTATTTTTCAATGTTTATCTGGAAAAACGACATTTTTCTTTATAATCTTACTTGGCATCGGTTTTATGCCGCATCTACAAAATCAAGCCAAAATCACTAAGCCCCAGTCCCAGATCAAATACAACCCCCCCTCCCCAACCACTGGAAACAAGAATACTTACGATGAATACGATACTTCCTCAAGATTGGCAAATTTAAAAATCTACTTCATTCAATACCCTTTCAAATAGGAGGCTAGGTACGTATTTTTTCAAGGAGTACGATCGATCACACCCTTCAAAAACGTGTATAATGGGAAAGATCACTCAATACTGAAGTACTTTGGCCGTTTAATGGAAAGACAGGATACCCTGGAGAAGAAACTGATGCAATGGAAAGTGAAAGGCAAAAGGAAGAGGGGCCGACCTAGGGCGTGTTGGATGGATTATTCTGGAGGTGACGGTCTCGACTACGAAGGAATGGAAGAGGATGATGGCCGAAAGGAAGCTCTGCTGCTGGTCAGCGACTGAACGAACAAACACAAATTTAAGGTGCAACAAAGTTTTTCGATATGTAAGTTAAACTACAGAAAAATAATTCCTGAAGTTATCTTTGGAAAGTCAGTCTAGTTTTTCACCCAGGTGTATCTTTTCGGGTGAATCTGTTATGCATTTCGTTTTGAAAAACCACGATGAGTACTTTAAAGCAAAAAAACCTGTCCCAACCAGCTTTTACTTTTTCTTCAATCTTCAATCTCTGACCTGCAAAAAAAAATAAACCATGGTATAACTGGAAGTAAGATCAGCGTGCAGGGAGAAATTCGAATTAAAGTTTATTAATTTTTGACCTCGTCTGACTTTTGCCCTTAAGTTTTCGTTTCTCTAGTTAATGTAATTTTATTTTTGTTAATTGATTTTACTTTTCAAAGTTGTACTTGTTTCTGAACGTAAAGTGTAATAATGAACAACTGGAATCAACTAAAAATTACTTGTTCGAAATCGAAAAAAAATTCAACTGATTTTGAACTACATTATGATCATTACTCCTTAAAATAATAATTGACAATAGATTAAATTTTGAGATATTGTTCAGGGAGGAAATGCTCTATGAACCTGTGGTTTGACCTCCTTCTAAAATCTTTGAAAACCTTTTTTCGCTGATTTTGCCTGCTAGATGCTGATTTTTCACTGATAAGAAAGAACACGTTAACACACACAGAGGACGAAATGTAGAAACTCGTTTGGTAGACCGGCCCTCATCGACAGGCAGACCAAAATGATCGACAACGAACGATTTTCACTGTCCGAATGTACAAAATTTCTTTCAGCCAGATAATTTGACTTTTTTTACTTTAAAAAAAAAATTTTAAAGATTTTAACTTTTTCAATTATTAATTTTTTGTAATAAAACTTATTTATCACCATGTGTAGTTCCATTTCCATAAGAACAATGGCCATTTCCTTATTGTTTCATAGTAATGGTACTTAAATTCTGCAATTTATTATAATTTTATAGAGATAAAATATGATTGATTTTTACAATTTCAAATTGAAATAAAATAGCAAATTTTCGGCAGATAAATTTATCATAGAATTTTTATGATTATTCAGGAACAATTCGAGTCATATCGTTTTATTTAAGTATTCAAGCGCATGAAACAGTCAACAAAATATTAAACTGCATAATTATTTTCTAAAATTTATTTTTTTGCTATAAATTAAATATAAATATTGAATTATTAGAATAAAAACATATTTAATAAAATAGCCACCTACCTTTTCATTTTTGAAAATTTATAAACTAAGCAGCATAAATATTCTTTTCTTTGTAGAATTTTCACACTAATTTTTCCAGGTACTGGAAGGGGTTAACGGGTTAAGATCTCCCATAAATAATAAAAGGAAGTGTGATTGAGAGTTGTTCCCAAAAATTTCAAAGAAAACGACTGATCGAAAAGTCAAAATTATTTATGTAAAAGAAGAGTTAGTCGTAAATTCATGGTTAATGTAAAGCTTAGGTTTATATATTTATATTGCCTCAGTTCGTTCCTAAATATGAATTTCTGTGTCTATGTATTGTAAATTTAAAATTTGGTCTTTACCGTTTTGATGGGTCTGTCAGAATCCTTTCAGCATTTCGCCACCTTCAGTGTCAATAACACATAAAAAATCACACAATAATAACATTTTTTTTAAATGTTATCCATTATCTCACTCTTGGAGTTGCACAAACGTTATTTTACCAATTAATTTTTATCTTTGTTTTAATTTTTAACATGATTGTACATAGTTAAAAAGTCTGATTTATTTTTGTCTTGAATGATTAGAAAGATAGGTAGAAATACTTTATTTTACAATTTTTTGCACATCATGAAACATATTTATAAAAGTATATTCAACAAGGAATTAAATCCGTCTGTCGTTGGAGATCGTTATAAATTGTCACACATAATTGGAAATTGAAAATTAAACATAAAACACTGGATACACATGTATTAATTGTAGAACATAAAAAGAATAGAAAACAAATATACTGAAAAGTAATGAATTTTTCGTCCAGTTCTATACGAAAGTAAAAATTAAATTTTTCTTGAATTATTAAATTATGGCCTTAAATATTTATGCAATATATTTTCCAAAGCAACTATTTTAGCATCATACTTACTTTTGTAACATTATTCTTGTCTTTTTCCAAAAGTCGACATCATCCGAATTTATGTTGCATCCTGTTTAATAAATGTATAACAACATATTTAGAAAAGCAAAGAACGGAAAGCAAGGGATAATAAAATTTTGGTTTTCCAAAACAGCACAATTTTGGTTAATTAGTTTAGCAAGATTTTTTAAGGTAAGGAGGTGAAGAGATCTTATTAATAATGGCCACTACAAGATTAAACATAAATACCATTTGTCTTAATAATTCTTTAAAAAACATTAAATGAATTTCATTAGGTTTTTAAAGACTTTAAAGGCAAATTTTAGTACATGATGTGAATGAAATTTTTATCTTGAAAATAAATAATAGTGTATATCTTTAGTCGTGATTTAAGATTACAGAAACCAAGACAACGAGGGATAAAGTAATGAAGTTTTCTTACAGGCTCATTTCGTAAACCGTTCGAAGGCACGACCGGCCACACAATTCGTCGTTTTCTCTCCCCATTAAGTACGACGTATTCCACCTGTGTGTGGTACTATCGTCCGAGTAAAAACCGGCCCTCCCAAAAACGGGCTCCTCCCCGTCGAAAAAGCGGTTTGAGAAAGTAAACGGAAATGGGAGGCTATGAAGAACCACAAAGGGACGGCCTCGGCTTTTATCGGGGTCACGGATGAAGGGCAAGGTCAATGAAAGGGTCCCAACCGAGGGTCAGACCGACTTTACGGTCAGCCCCTGTCATGTTCCCCTTCGGACGGTCTGGCCTTAAAATATTAAAGGTGCTTGATTGATACCTTCCTTTTGAAAATGTCCGCCTTCTAGGGAGAACTTATATACATTTAAATCAAATCTCTATCGGGTGTACAGACAAACAAACAAGATAGATTAGTTTAAATGTCCTGATGAAGTATTCCTCGAAAGTTCGACGAACGCACTGACCGTTTGGTATAATATTGGCTTTTTCCCATATTTTTGATATAAACTTATAATATTAGGGGTCGTCTGTAGGTGCAACGGTTCAGGCGTTGACACAGCGCATCATTGTAAGCTAAAGGTCCTGGGTTCGAATACAGCGGCCCTGCAATGAAACCTGACATAGTTACAAAGGGGCTTTTTTCAATTCATATAACCTCGTAGTTATTCAGAAATCGTGAGATGCGGTCTGATGTGATGTAGGTTTCAGAAAAACATTTTCTTTATCGTGCCAACGTTTCGATCTTTATTGAGATCATCTTCTTTACAAACATTGTTTACATTTAACAAATACATGTAGGATGTGGAAAAAAATGAATTTATACAATGCAAAATATATTTTTTATTTCACTACTTTCATGGTCCTCTTGATCAATTAACACATGACAATTAATTAAGGTTTTTAGTTGAGCTGAAAAAAAGCTAATGGCACGAGAGGGATCTCAACCCACCTTATGAGATGGGGAGTTGATGTCCGAGTGGATCGAGGTCACGATAGCTCAGGTGGTAGAGCAGCGGCGTATCTAGCCGAAGGTCGTGGGTTCGAATCCCTCTCGTGCCATTAACTTTTTTTCATCTCAACTAAAAACCTTAATTCATAGAAGGTAATCTTTCAGTTTGTACATGCAATTCGAAATCGATGAGAGCATTTTCTTTATCGTGCCAACGTTTCGATCTTTATTGAGATCATCTTCAGGGCCTGGGATTTACAAACATCGTTTACATTTAACAAATACATTTAGGATGTAGGAAAAAGTGAATTTATACAATGCAAAATATATTATTTATATTCAATCAAAGTATTTCTACTCATTCAAAGTGTTTGTCTTCTGTGTAATTGTGCCATTTATTACACAGAAGACAAACACTTTGAGTGAGTAGAAATACTTTGATTGAATATAAAAAATATATTTTGCATTGCATAAATTCACTTGTGCACATCCTAAATATATTTATTAAATGTAAACGATGTTTGTAAATCCCAGGCCCTGAAGATGATCTCAATAAAGATCGAAACGTTGGCACGATAAAGAAAATGCTTTTCTGAAACCTACATCACACCAGACCGCATCTCACGGTTTCTGAATAACTATCGATTAACGGTCACTAATCACCACACATTTTTAATAATTAATACAAGCCTAATACCTTTTTACGATCAACTCTCCATATATGAACTTTCTAGAGGCCTGGTTTGTTGCGTTTACATTTTCTTTTTCACCCCTTTTCGTCATTGAACTCGAAGGAAGAAATGGGTTTCCTCGGATCTGGCACTGTAACCTTGTTGGCCCTGGCCCAAGTTGGCAATTGTTCTATTGGCGATTGATAGGCAAAACGAGATTAGGCCGTTGGTCGTGTGTCGTTTTCTCTTACTCCACGTTCGGTTAAAGTTTAGAAAAAAATAAGTAGAAAATGAAGGAAACGCGCCCGGATGACCTCAAACGAAAGATCAACAAAGTTTTAAGTGATTTGTCCATGCAAATAACTTTCCTTTCTTTCTTTTTTAAACAGATAATTAAAACTTTAGTGCTTTGCCTTTTCGCGGGAATCCTTTGATGTGAGATATGTCCTACCGAAGTGGCTGTACCATAACCGAGCTAATGCTTTACTTTCACAGACGGTATGTGCCGTTGCCTCTGATTCCTCCTTGCAGAGTCGCATGTTTCCGTCTCAGCCTAGCCCCCTCATCTCAAGATATAGTGGCTTCAAATTTTACTCAAATTATTGGAGAGAGAGAGAGAGAGAGAGAGAGAGAGAGAGAGAGAGAGAGAGAGAGAGAGAGAGAGAGAGAGAGAGAGAGAGAGAGAGAGAAGTTTCTTCGATTTCCTTGAAACATGCATAAATTTCATAGCTTACCTTATACCTAGTGCGTTTGTGTTTGAGTTTTTCTTTCTCAATCCATTTTTCCAGTTCCAACATAAGCACTAAGCATACACTACGGTGCACCTAGCTGCGGTTCTGGTCCCATAAGTGAGAGGATTGCCCCTTTTTTTTGGCTCGCTTGTTGTCTTCCTTTCCTGTTCATTTACTTTTATGCATTCAACCCTCTTCTAAGCATTGTAATATTATTCTGCTTTTACAAAGTCCATAGCCAGTTTAGGCACTCCCAGAGATGTGAGGTACTAACAGTACACACATTTAGCCTTCGTGGTAGCCTGTCTGAGGGTATGTATATCTGTGCACCTTTCATTTGTTTCTTTAGTAGCTCCTATAAACAGAGTTGAATTGCAAGACTTGAGCTTGGAAAATCGTCGGGTTAGTCCAAGGGGCTTCGCTGGATGTAGTAAGACAGTATCCTTATGCCCTGTTCAATCTTCAATCCATTTGTACCATGCTACCATTACCATGCTGAATACACCGGTTGTCGTACAAATTACTAACATTTAATGCTTATATTCATGTTTGCACCATCTATTTATATATCAAGTTGCTACCTAACTTATGCCCAAGAATTTTTATTTAATTCAACACAAAATTGTTCTAAGTTTGTCTGAGTTAGAAACCACACACACTCTTTAAAAGTTCCATAAAGCGAAAAATCACCCATGCCTAGTTATCTAATATGCCTGAAAGTGAAATCATATGAATAAATCATATGATTTAACCAATGAGGCATAACATATTGACAATTTCGGGTATAAATCAAAGCAGAGATTGTCTCTGAGGAGGTAAAATCGAGGGGAGACATAAACAACCGCAGGGCTCCGACCCTGACCTTGCTCCACCAAATATTCATTATGGTGGTTTACATCTTAGTAATACCCAGCAGCGATTTACAGATGTGTTTCAATGTGATGCGTTTTGAATTCATCCCAGTTAGCTAATGTGCCGTGGAAAAATTGAAACGTCCGTTATAAATTAATTACAGCCGGGATTAAAACCATTTCTTTTTTTCAACCTGTTTTTGTGTTGTAAAATAGTGCTTAATTTTATTGGGCATTCGCGTTGTTAATCAAGTAGGCCGTTTAGGAAAAATGTATCTTCATTTGAATCTTTCATCCTCATCCGTTGTTTCCCCCTATAAATAAGGAAAAATATATCCTATAAGGAAAAATCTAATGACTCATATTTACATTATCAAATTTGTAATAACCTGTATGGTAAATTATTTATTTATTACTTATGCATTCTTTTCTTATTTGCTGGTTTTTTATTCTATTTATAATTCGTACTTACATTGAACTTTATGGCATATTACTTTACATATGTCAAGCTTCTCTGAGCTCCTCTTAAACCAATATTCGTTTTCTTATCAATATCTACGTTATCTGGGTCAAATAACTAAACATTGCAAATTTGTTAACAATAAAAATTAACTCCATTATATTTCGTGGTCCGATTGACCAAATAACTTCTATCAATTAATTAATCTTTTTATGTAAGGTATTGGTTGAAATGAAAAAGTCAGTGTTAAGAGCGGGATTCGAACCCACGGTCTTCGGCTCAATACGCCGCTGCTCTAACCACTTGATCCGAATGGATCGAAGTCCCGATAGTTCAAGTGGTTAGAGCAACGTCGTATTGAGCCGAAGGTCCTGGGTTCGAATCCCGCTCGTGACACTGACTTTTCCATTTCAACAAATACCTTATACAAACAGATTAATTAATTGATAAAAATTAACGTAAAATATTGAAATTGAAACTAATGTACAGACAATTAAGTAGGTCATATCTATAAATTATGTTTTATTGTCAACTCAATTATTTTTATAGGCTAAATTTATTTTTCAGCAATCAATAATAATTTCAATTTAATTTATAAATACTAAGATGTTCAGATAATTAAATGTTTTCTTATAATTTATACATTTCCAAATTAACAAACTCGTTATTTTTTTACGGTCTATTTAGTTGTGTTTAATTACACAAATGAAACCTTTTTGTTTATTTTATGATCGACCAAACTTTTTTAACCTTTTGAAAATGATATTAATTGGCTATTAAAAAAAGTCAAACATATGCCATTTTTAAATATAACAAACCAAATTGATTTATATCATCCCCCCTCCAAAAAAATCTTTCGTACAGAAAAATTGCGTAAATCAAAAATAAATCTAACAGCAAAGAACTTTGCTGTCCAGATCCAATGAAAGTAGCATCATTAGGTCATTTATCCACAAGATGATGATGATGAATAGGTGAGTAGAACGTGGGGTTTTATTTCTCACAAGCATTGCAGTCTTCTGGCTTATTTTACTCTTCTAGCTCCTTATTTCATTTTACGGATTCGATCGTTATTTTAAGAAATACTAGTCTTGATGTCATGCTACAATTTCTTTCCATGCGTTTTCTTTGAACCCCGTTAAATCTCTTTTGTGGGTTGCTTCGGATTTGAAGATGACATAGTTGCATAATCAAAAGAGATCATCATGCCAATATGATAATGTTTTTTTTCCTCAGATACCAGTGACCGGTGAATAATCAATCGTATCACTCCTCTGAGTTTAACCCTCTCCAATCACAGTAATGAGTATGCCAGTCCTAGTCCGGGTTGTTTTAGCATAAGTTTTCGTCGTTTTTGGATCCATTCCATGAAAGATTCTGTGTTCGTTTTTGTTAACCCAAGAATAGGTCCCGAGTCTTGCAAAACTTCCTCCGGCCGGCGTGTCTCTTTTCGAAAATTCCTTTCTATCCTGGTACCCAATTGTCAGGTTGTGTTTCCACAGATTTTGGATAATTTGATTCATCCACTGATACTTTTGACGTGATTTTTTTACATGCTAATGCTATTTGGCTATCCGATCTTATGAGGACGTTTTGCGCTTGTGTTACAATTTTCTTTTATGCAAGAAATAAATATTGGTGGCATGTACTTTAACATAAAAGACAGAAGTATGCTTCCCTAATAAGTTTGATTGCTCATGTTTTTGGCTCGTTCAAACAACGCCTGATCTGGTTCTTTCTTACACGTGTTTTAGAGTCACCTGTATACCATATTGTCGTATCCTACATTCTCGAGATTTTTCCTCTCCTTCGTAGTGTGTTGAGACTTTACACGATCTTGTAAAAAGTATTTCGGGGAACGCCCAGTCTCCATTTCTAAAATTCTAATTTTATTAATTGTTGGTACCTAAAATGTCTAGGGTCCAACTAGTCTGTTTCTGAAGCCTAAATAAGCTTTTTGTAGTTTCTGCTAGTGGTTATATTTCTATAAAACAAAATCCAAGTAGTGAATAGGTACAAATACCTCGGTGTTATTTTTACTCTGCGTCTTTCCCTATCTCACCATTTTGAAGCAAGAATTTCGGCTGCAAAAGCAGGTTTAAACTGTGTCTGGGTAAATCTCTTCGCAACAAGCTTGTACCTTATGAAAATGTAAAAGTTTATAACAGTGTCATGCGCACAGTGGTATGTTACGGCGGTCGAGTATGGGGTTTCCAGTCCTACGAGGTTGTGAAAAAATTTCAACTTTTTTTGTTAAAAAACTTTTCAACTTACCATCTTTCTCCCCAAATTACATGCTAACGCTATAATCCTGTTTGCCTCCTCTATTCTCGTATACCTTTTCTCTACACCTAAAATACATGTCAAAGATATTGAGCCTCCCAGATGATCGACTGCCTGAAATAATCGATCTACAGATAACTAGAAAGAATATCTCCTGGTACAATCAATGGGCTTCTCTCGCCTGGCAAAACTCCGGTGTTCGGGAGAATCTCTCGGACCTTTTAGTGCTTCCTTACAAAATAATCGAAGTTCATCGAGAAGAAGCTGTGAATAAGGCGAAAAGCACTAGTTGTTCTACTTGTATAAGGAACTTTTCAATGAATACCTACTCTCATATAAACCGAGCCTTTCCCAGGACCTTAATATTAGAGATTCTTGTTGGCTTTTCAAACTAAGAGGAGAATTGTTGTATTTGAAATTCAAACCCTGGGTTTTGAATGATCCTCAAGATGAAACTTGTCCACTTTGTAACAGCCNCTTTTTTTTTTTTGTATCAATTCTAATAAAGTTTTGTGTATTGTATTGTATTTCTATAAAAGTATTTCAGCAGAGTTTCTAGTGTAATTGAGGGAGTTGTTTAGATAATAATCTTTACCTTTCAAAACAATACAGCAGGTTCGTTCGAGTAACACCGATCCTGTTTTTCGTTTCAAAACCTGCATCATCATCTCACACAGTTGAACCCCGTAACCTTTGACCCTCGTAGGAAAATAGTTCGCTTTGTCTCAGTAATTAATAACTTCCCGTTACAGTCAATCTCATAAAAATCTTCCTGTTACTGAATATATAATAATTGAAAACCTACCATATTTTAATTAAACATACTCCCAGGCTAAAGTGAGTGAAAACTTAAAAAAATAGAACGCTACCAGTGGGTAGTTTCTCCATGTTTAAATCTTTCTTTATATGATAAAAACCGATGCTCAAATCAAAGTTAATTTCATTTAGACAAACTTCTTATTATTTTGATTTTACTTGGATACGTTGAAGAATATATCCCATTTACGGAAGAAGGAAAATTAAAACATAATTATATAAAAATTGTTATTATTCACGAGGATCGAAGTTACGATAGGTCAAGTGGTAGAGTAGCGGCGTATTTAGCCGAAGGTCTGGGTTCGAATCGCTCTCGTGGCAATGACTTTTTTATCCAAAACCTTTCATATAAAGAATAATTAATTGAAAGAAGTAAGTTTGTCAATTGACCACTAAAACGTAAATTATTATTATTATAAGAATGTAAGTTTTGAACAATACCATTATTCACGGTTCATATTATGGCTTTAAAACACCAAAAGGTTTGATAATTTTTATGGTGTTGAACTTTTGGACTGGTTTAGTCAATTTTTGGTGTATTAGTTCTTTCGTTTGGCGATTAGACATTTGATAACAATGTGAAACGACGGATCAGTCGTTCGACTTTCGACAGTTCATCGGCCAGCTGACAACCAGACAAGTATACATTCAGTTCGAACATGTTTAATAGGTAAGAGCAGGTCGGAATTTTTGAAACGGCGTCTTTCACCGATTCTTTTCTCCTTGTTGCCGACAAGTCAGACCTGATCCGACCGAAAGCGATTTTATTGCAATTTGCATACCGAGTTAATTGTCTTCAGCCCGGTGAAATTATAACGGCGAAAACGTTGATAACGCCTTTACAAGGATTAGAACGAAAGACACGTCCATGAAGAAACCGAAAGTAACTAAAAAGAAAATTGCCATAATGGTGAGGCGACAGTTTTCCCGCAAAACCGCATCCATTTACAGGTGTTACTTCATCATCATAACCCTGTTATTCTTCCTGTTATATATAATATTATCGATCCTTTTTACCTAAATAAAAGGGTCGTGACATGTTAACGGCAGTTATGGCGAGTTGACTAAAAGAAATAGCTTCGTCCCCAAAAAACAACATAGACCGAGTTCTACATGCTTATCGGAAACTTATTCGTTTTAAACTTTCAGTTGTTCAAATTCCTTTTCAAAGCCCGAAGTATTTCCCATCTCGTTCTTTTCATTTTTTTACAGGACAAAATATATAAATATGCTACTTTATTTGTAATAATTAATAAAAAAAAGTACTGGATTTATTTAAAAGATAAAAGATTAAATGCATTAGGTTTGTTTTATAACTAAAGACTTTTAGTTATAATTCATTGGTTGAAAACTCACCCAATGCCCATCCTCAGATTTAATAAATCTGCGGAGTTCTATACAAAGTCAACGGAGATTTTATGTCGTCTGTGTATGAGCATTTGAGGACTGGAAATCCGGGTTACTGCTAAAAACAGTTTGTGAGTAGGAACATCGTTTTCAACCCACTCCAACTTAACTATTTCTAATGAGTAGTGCTGTATTTCTTTGAATTATTAAAGTGGTCTTTTCTGTTTGTCAATAATTATATATTATTATGAACGGTAATAACTGTGCGTAGGAGTGTTTTTAAAGAATTAATTGCACCTGTCATGATTTCCTTTGTCTACTAGCATCATTGATTGAAAATTACGATCGTATCAAGCCAAATTCTTTTGACAGTTATAATTTTTTATATAGTTTCAATCAAACAATAAATGATAAATGTCCAAACTTTAACAAAATTGTTTATTTAAAAAGGTACCTTGAGTGGTAAGACACAATACAGGCTTTTGACGTTAAATATATATTGCGAACTGTAATAAAATTGTGAATGAAATGCATACAAAAACGTATAATTATATTTTTCGAGTGGGCGAATTGTTTAAAATGACTTTTTGTTCTTGTGAGTGGTCCCATTCACGAAACAGCTCGGAGTGAATGGCAACAGTGAAGGGAAGATGCATACACACACACAAAACAAGCATTGCTATTTGCTCAGCCGTCGACCGCAACATGAAGACATTCACATATTCGTCTTACGTCTCGTGTGTATTAATCGATCTTTTATCAGGCGTAAAAGTGTGTGTTTTCACTTTTTGCCGGCGATCCGTGTGCTGGGCGTATGCGGCGGTGTATCCGGAGGGAATGGGGTCAGCGCCCCCTCCACCACGGTCACGGCCTCCTATAAGACACCGGAGGTCTCGGCCAGGCAATCACATTCAGTCAAAGAGAGTCAACTAGAATGCGTCGTGCCCTAGTCCTAGCCCTGGTCTTGGCCGTGTGCCGGGGATACCCGACCCAAGAAAAGCCGGGAGCGTTCGAAGAAGGAATCGAGACGGCGTACAAGTGGGTGCAAGGATGCGG
This sequence comes from Cimex lectularius, assembly GCF_000648675.2. NCBI lineage: Eukaryota > Metazoa > Arthropoda > Insecta > Hemiptera > Cimicidae > Cimex > Cimex lectularius. Next base: position 5,022,603 of record NW_019392688.1, on the reverse strand, counting down.
AGAAAAGGACCTATCGTTGTGTCTGAAGATGCGCGCGTTGACCTATGTGGACAGGGCTCTTAGGAGGCCGGAGGACATCGACATCCTCGACGGGGTCTCTCTCGTCAGGACGGAAGCCGCTTCCAGGGAGGCGAACGGACGGGCCATTTCCGAAGACGAGTTGGACGCGACTTTACCTGCAAACGCGGAAGACAAAGACGCACAGGTCGAGACAATGCTCGTCGACAGGGTCGCCCGGTTTCTCCAGACCCACACGCTCCAGTTGAAAGTCCCAGAGTCTTCCATCAACGAAGTCAGGAAATCTCTCGACGAAGGTAAGTCGGAAGGAAACTCTAATAAATCACGATCAATAACGGAACCTTTGTGTCTTTACAGCTAGGGGAAAGAAGAAGAAGTTGAAGATGCTCCTTCCTTTGCTTCTCATGTTGAAAATGAAGGCCGCAGCCCTCGTGCCCTTGGCTCTCGGAGGTCTCGCCCTCCTCGCCCTCAAGGCCCTCATCGTCGGTAAGCTGGCCCTTGTCATCTCCGGCCTCATCGGTCTGCAGAAACTCCTCTCTTCCAAACATCACACCCAGAGCTACGAAGTAGTCGCCCATCCTCACTACACGGAAGAACACGGCCACTACGGAAGATCACTCGGCGCCGATGTTGCCTACAAAGCCTACGCGCCCAAACAGGAATAATAATTAAGACGAACTTCGACCTCAGGGATACCACGTCCATCAGTCCAATATTTATTATATTTATTATTATTTAATTTAAACAAAAACACAGACAGACTGACTAGACGACTTTGTAAATAGTTTAATGTTAATAAAAAGTATTTTTTAAACGGTCGTTTCCTTTTAACCCCCAACCGAGAAATCCTGGAAAGAGAATGGGAAGAGTTTAAATTAATAGAGCTGGTGATCCGCTTTCACTGGGACGAGATATGTGGGCCTGTGGACAGGTCCTTACCGTTAGGAACAAGTGTGTCCCCGCTGATCTTACTGGGTGAAGGTCGCTTGCCCTCCTCAAGAAGTTCAACTTCCACGCTTGTTATTAACACGGCGGCTCACATGAAATAAAATCCTCGTAAAATCCATCTTATCGAGCCCTTACGTGGATAAAAAATATAATGTTTAAACAATAAAAAAAAAAGAAATCGCCTTTGAGAAACGCCGATAAAAAAATACCAGTGAAACATTATTAACAACAAAAAAAAATACTATCGAAAAGGATATCCCAAAATGGATTTTGACATAAATAAATCACGTCTTGGTTTATAAATTCGAACCGTGCGATACCAAACCGGTTCCATCCCTGGTCCGAGGCCGAAATTCAACGGATATTGTTTAAAAACCTGAAAAGAAATTTGGGCCGTGATAACTGAAAAACCGGAATCGACTTTTTCTCCAAATCCAGGACGGGTTGAATGTGTCGATTTTTTGAATACTAAATGAGATTCCCTCCTGTCCTAAAAAATAAATATAGGCGCCACATTTACGGTCACTCAGTTGTTCTATAATATTCATCTGTTATAATTTGATAATTTTTTATAAAATAACAAGTAATTTTAAAGTACGTAGTTTTTTCGGTCATCTTTTTGTCAAACTATTATTGTCCACAACAAGTGGTATTATTTCTAAAATTCACAAAAGAAACAAATGCTCCTACTTTCAGATCCTACTTACGTACTTAAAAAAATGAAGTAGTGTCGAATCTTAGTAATTCCACCATTTTTAAGCATAATTAATAAAAAAAATTAATGTATTTTGCATTAGTTTTAGTCTCTACAATTATTTTAACATACAGTATATTCTATGCTTGTATGTTATAAAATGTGATTTAAAACACAGTAACTACATATTTTTTTAGACGGTGCAGACTTCCAGAAACGACGATCTGCTGAAACTTTTGAGAGCTTATTAGCAGTATTTTCGTCCAATTATAATTGTCTTATATTTTCATACGTATCGCCAAAAAAAACTCAAGAGATTAAATTTTAACATAATACGATTTTACTTTCATTTTTATAAACCTCTTCCTCTGGGTCAAGATAGTAAATAAAAGACCACTTATAGATATTTTTTGAAATAGTAGGTAAATATAGATTGAAGTAATAAATGTTAATTTGTCTTCTTGTTCAAAACGCTCAATTCACTAGCTTTTGGTTGTAATATTGACTTTTTGTTTCCCCTCAACAACCATGAAGTATGGTTCTGTAAATTCTCAAATTTGTAATACGTTCCAGGCATTTTCAAAGATTTTCCGATTTGTTGTCTAATAGATTTATTTTCTACAAGAAACTCGATCATTCATAAATATTTGTCGACTTAACGAATCATAATCTAAAGTTTCCAAATGATTCACGCTATTTCTTTAAACTTCATTTAGCAACGTTGTTGCTCATTGTGCGAGAAAGGATTTCTTTAAATTCTGGCTGTGTCCCTTTCTTTTAGAGTTTTGGGTTCTCTTTTTCGGACTACCAGAGTTTCGATATCGACTTTGATTGCAAAACTTAATTCCCCTCATTATTCAGATTCTTGTTAGGACAAAGTGCAGTAGAGTACCACAGAGATCTCATGAAACAGTTTACCTTTAAGTTCATACCTATATCTCATAGTTTCTAATTTAACTATATAATTTGTTTTAATAATTAGTATATTTTTCAGTTAATTTCCTCCAGCAGACGGTTTTATGCTCTATGCTCTGTGGGAACTTTTTGTGTTAAACTAGCTTAAGAAAATATATTTGATTTTTGTAAAGTTCTGTTTTCATTGACTCAAAGGTGTGAGATAAATTCATAAAATAAAAAATCATAGATACAGGGAAAGTTAGATTAATTTACGGGTAGATTTCCTATGAAGAAGATGGATAGACCAACAGATAGATTGAAAACAGATGTGAAATATTGTGGAAAATAGATAGTCGGATGGAGAGAAAGTTTCATGGATTAATGAAAAAAATATATATATATATATATATTAAAATATACAGATTGTAAACTAACTGGCACCCATGGTTTTCTCAAAAACTCATTTCTACAAACAAACAAAAACTGCGTAGATTTTTTTTTTTTTTTGGGGGGGGTTGATAACCATAAATGGTTTGATTTTGAGATTTTGAGAAAACAAGGGGAAACACTAGCAATTTCTAATGCATATACCTATGGAGAAAAAATAAATACTTAGAAAAGAAAAATAGGTACATGGTATGGTCAAGCTGTAATGGTCAAGAAGAAATGAAAAACATGACAAAAGACAAAAAAACAAAACAAACAAAGACAAACGGATCAAATGAAAATTGAAATAGATGGCGGAGGAAGATGAGTGTTTACATGAATAAAATTCGATCAAATAACATTCGATAAGCGAAATGTGTCGATACTCAAGATAAGATTATAAATTTTAGAATAATACACTTCAAAAATTTAGATAATTTTGTATTTATAATTTAGATAATTACTGTGTAGATGCTCATATTTTTTAACCTTATGGATTATTAATAATAGTTTCAAAGCCCTAATGAAGAGGATAATTCCCTAGAATGCTTGACGAAGGAACTTGGTATTTTTCTTTTCTTTCAAATTGGCCTTATCCCTGAATTTGTATACAAAATCATAATATTAACGATATACATCATACATATATCATATCGTGATACATTTAATAGTGCACAGATGAGTAGAAATTTCGACTAAAACAAAGAGGAAAAAATAGATTTAACATACACAGATAAAAAGAGGACGGTAGATAGATATATAAATTGCTAAAATGGAAGAATGGTAAATAAGTTAAGATAAGAATATGAAAGCTTGAAATAAGTCAATAAACAATTAAAGCAATTAAAACTTTCAAATATTACTTATAAATAAAAACCGGATTCCCGGACAATTGCATTGTATTATTGCTCACTCCGCTTGTAATAAAATCAAGACACAAGTTCGAATCGTGTAAATGATCATTGGCACTATTCTTATTTTGCACTAAATTGCACGTTTTTACGGTTTACTGCACAAAATTGCATTTTTTCATTTTTTTAATATTTATTATTTTTTACGCATAAATCAACGTGAAAACACACCATTTTTATAGTTTTATAGAATTTAGGAAACAAATCAAAGTTTTCAGCTTGCAATTCTTAAATCTTTCAATAAATATTTTAATATCTTATGTTTTAATTGGACCTATTGCTGAACTAGAGAGATTATTCAGTGATTTATAATTTTATGTAAGTGTGGTTGAGACGAAAAGATTAGTGTCACGAGCGGGACTTGAACCCACGACCTTTGGCTCTATACGCCGCTGCTCTAACCACTTGAGCTATCGTGACTTCGGTACACCCGAGACACCAACTCATCATCTCAACCTAAAACTTTGTTTCAAATTTCCCTCTTTTCGCTTCATATTCAAGTTACGTGAAATTGTTATTTTGACTCTCTTTCAATTCTCGAACAAAGTTTATTCTACAATTGTACATATAAGGTTTTGAAATGGATATATTCGATTAATAATTAATTTTATTAGGTAAATTAATTTTTACTCTATTAGATGGAAAAAAATTATTTTTATCACACTTTTTTGCACGTTTTTTCACATTTCTAGGTTTGTTTTGCAAGTTTTGAAAATTTTTACCTCACGAAAATCCGTTTTATACTATTAAATATCATTAATTAGATAGTTTATTCCATTCGGTATATATATTTTTCAATGTGTAAATAATAGGAGTGGGTATTTGTTTTTCTGCGTTTAATCGTGGAACATATGTGTTCGAAGACGTATGTGCGTGATTCAGGTGGAATAATCGCGGTCATATCACTCGTTGAAGGCAGGCGGTGCTGAATCGTAACTGGGAAACAGGACGCTCGGGCAGAAATCATTTCCCGTCTTCGACTTTCACTCGGGGAGTGGGTTTTTGCGATGTGGATATGCGGGTCGAATCGAAAGCCCCATCGCAATCAACTCGCAAAGGAAATAGCCATAAAACAAACTTTTATATACCAGCATACATCACCGTAGATGTGCGTGATAAAATTGACGCAGTCACTGGTATCCTGGATAAGAATCCGCACTTCGTTGCAAGCAATTCTTAATAATTTCGCCGTCATTGTTCATTTTTGTTTTTTCTATTATCGCTGGTTTGGTTTGTCAGACGCATTTGCGCCGTTTGCCATCAAATTAAAGTGAATCGAGGGGCCAGATTACATAGAGAAATCTGACGATTAACGGTGAACACAGAAATTATAAATAATAAATATAAAATAAAAGTAATAAAAATAGAATATAATAAACATATGTACCAGTAACGAAATTAACGTAAATTTCCAAAAAGAAAAAATAGTTGTTGGACCAGACGGTGTAACAAACATTGTTTTTGTAAATCTCCCACACATTCCGTCTCGCTCTCACTTTATCTCCCTCACTTTTCATTTACATATATTTTTGTTTCGATTTATTTCTCTCTCTCTCTCTCTCTCTCTCTCTCTCTTTCTCTCTCTCTCTCTCTCTCTCTCTCTCTCTCTCTCTCTCTCTCTCTCTCTATCTATCTATCTATCTATCTATCTCTATCTATCTCCCCCTCTATATATATATATATATATCTTTCTTTCTTTCTATCTATATATCTATTTACCTCTCTTTATCTCTATTTACAGCATTATTCTGTCAACATTTCTATTTATTTTTCTTCGGCTTTCGTTCTCTCCCTTTCTCTCCCTCTCTCTCTCACTCTCTGTATCTATCTATATAACTATCTGTCTGTCTATTTGTCCATTTACCTATCTATATATCTATCTCTATCTCATCATGCATACAAACGTGAAAGAGCTAATAATATTGTAAGTATTTTTTTAAATGGCAGATAAGACAGTAATTTATTATCAGTTAACGTTATAATAACAGGCTATTAATTACCGTCGCATATTAATGCTAAGTAAAAGTAAGCTTTTGCTTATACAGGGATACTAATTAATACTAAGGTACGTTTTTACATATAAATTATGGCTTCCCATTTTAAATTTAATTATAATTGTTGGTTGATGAGTTGTGATTGTGTTAATTCATTAATAAGCAGCATAATTTATTTCACTCCTCTGATCATAATGTATCTCCCATTTGCAATAATTATAATGCATCCAGGCTATTTAACTATTTCACACCTTGTTATGAAAAGAATTCCAGTTTATATAACCCCCTTTTAATACAGAGTAAAATATTAAAATCTAACAGAATACAACATCTATCAATAAATCGACAACATAATAAATACATTAGTTATGTATAGTTGTTACATGGTTTTTGAAAAATCATCGGTTCTGTAAAACCGTACATTTGGCTGAAGGCACTATCGTCTAAAACAAAATTAACAAAAACATATTCTGTCAGAGAGTCACATCCCTCCCGATGAAGATGCTAAAAGCTCTTCTATGAAAAATGTCGATGATTATTGAAAATGATGAATATGAGGTAATATAGCCAAACAGAAAATCTATATATTATTTGAAGTTTGCGTATTAAAAGCAGACGTTTGAAATGTGTGAATTAAAGGGAAAACTTTACTGAGAAAGAATCTCGACGGTAGCAAAACACGAACTGGAAGATTACTGGGTAGGTTCCGAAAGACTGACCACATGTGTATGACGACAGTTATGGTGAAAAAATATTATGAGTACGGATTTACTTTCAGATGTAGATTGATTTTAAGATGGTGAGTGATACATTCCCTCGTACGGGATTCAATAGATGGCTAATGTTACTAGGTGAGACGGCAAAGGTAATAGGGCTGGTGAGAAGGACTTTTAAAGGATCAACGATGTCTGTTGGAAACGCTTTCTCCGCTGAGTTTGTGATAAACGATGAATTAGGGGAGAATTAAATGACCTCTTTTATACTAATTAATGTCTTGAAAAGCGGACACCCTTGCAAGAAAAGGGGCTGCCACACCGCTAATAGGACCCGAACCCTTCTGTGGAATAGGAATACACCCTATTAACGAATACCTCAGACAGAAGGACAAAAAGAAAATGAGCGAACTTTGGAATTCACTTATTGGACATAGACAATCCAAGAATCTTCTAACCAAGTTTGGCAAGAAATAAATCACAGAATGTGTCAAAGGAAGCAGGAATAGACTGGGAATCCTAACAGGATTCCTGACAGGACACTGTAGATTAAATGGACATCTAAAGAAAATTGGAATAATCCAAGATGGCACATGTAGATTCTGCAAAGAAGCAGAAGAGACACCAACACACTTACTAACAAACTGCGGAGCTACACTAGCCCGCAGGAGGAAGTGTTTTGGGATGTACAATGTGACCATAGAAGAACTACAACCACTGAAACCGGGCCTATTAATCAAGTTTCTTGATGAAATAGGACTCACCGATGTGCTTTAGGCAGAGCACAGGGAATGCAATAGCTCTTAAAGGGCGCAGTATACCATACCCTGAATTATTATATCTATCTATCTACTAATTAATGTATTGCTTCAGCTGGAAATGTGGGAGAAACATGGAAATCCAGGACGGATTCACAAGTCGAGCTAAGGTTTTCAGTCAACTTCACAGTACAGCATGCGTTTGAACCCAACAACCCTCAAGAAGGAAACTGAGTACAGTAAAAATAAATTTCTTGCTTGGCTGAAAAAAGTTCCGCAACAAAGTCATATCAAGGAAAGCGAAGTTAACCTTAAACAAAACTATTCTAAGACTGGTGTTGTTTTATGGTTTAGAGACTTCGTTTTTGTAACGGCAGATGAGCTAAAATTAAGCCAAAAAATTTATGAGCCGGTAGCGGAAAAGGTACACTGGTCGGAAAAATCGGAAAAAATTTGAGTCGAGAGGCCATTACAGGGAGGATTGCAAAGGGCTAGGGGTACATGAATTCTGAACATGGCATGTTCCTATGGATGTGAAAAGCCGAGGATCGAAATGCTTAGGACAATATTTTGGACGAGGCAAGGGCTTTTATGGCCAAGGAAAAAATAAATTAATCAATGATATTTGGTTCATCTGTTATGGCAATTGTCTTCTATTTCTTTTGCTGTAGTATTATTACTACTTACCTTTTGTATAATTCATAGTTGCCATACCACTTGGCAAATGGCAAAAATGGCAAAAAGTAGGGAAAACTCAAAAGGTGGGGTTGAGATGGGAAGTTAGTGTCCGAGTGGATGAAGGTGGTAGAGCAGCGGCGTATCTAGCCGAAGATCATGGGTTCGAATCCCGCTCGTCACAGAGAAACACTGACTTTTTTATCTCAACTAAAAACCTTAATTAATTGAAATATATTGCTCAAGCGGACCACTAAAACTAGTGAATTTAATAAGTAAAAATGAAGTATACTTTCACTAAAGCTCTCAGTCGCCATTTCATTTGTCGCCGAGAATCAAATAGATTACACGACATTTGAAAAATGGTAAAAAGGAGAGAAAATTCAAAAGGTGAGGTTGAGATGGGAAGTTAGTGTCCGAGTGGATCGAGGTCACGATACCTCAAGTGGTAGAGCAGCGGCATATCGAGCCGAAGATCGTGGGTTCGAATCCCGCTCGTGACACTGACTTTTTATCTCAACTAAAAACCTTAATTAATTGAAATTCCAAGTTGGGTTGGCAGCATGTAATTAACAGTATTTGGATATCATGGGTGTGCGAGGGCTATGCACTTTTTGCCCCAGATAAGGCTGTAGTCTTCCAAGGAACAATCCTAGGTCCTGTCCTCTACTCCATTTACACTCACGACATCCCTACATATCCCTACTCCAACACATGTAAGGTATCTACCATCGCTGATAATACTACGCTATGATACCCGACTTTGTCACCTTCCTTGGAAGATAAACGAACCAAAAGAAAATATTTAACTGTTACACTTGGACGAATTACACACCATATTAACTACATATCTCTCTGAATTCGATATTATATCTTGGATTATTTCTGGACGGGGGAGCTGACCTGAGATTTCCATACTAGATTAAACTACTTGACCTAAACTATCTTTGACTAACAAACGACAGTACTTACGATATATCGCTAATATCCAAACACAACAATCCAAGATCATACGAGACAATAATCTATGTCCGAAGTACAAAGTAAGAGTTGTAATGAAATCAGATCATTATTTTGTGTAATGGCGTTTGTGATAATTGATTATATTATTCAAAGGGCAGTTCTTCTGGAAACTGTTGTTTGACTCCCGCTTAGCTATAAACCTTGGCATATTTACATTTTATTGCTTCGAATTATGCGGCGTCTTTGTCATAAAGGTTGCCGACGTTTATGATAACTTCATAGAACCGTTTGAACCAATTATTTCGTATCGCAAGTATGCGTAGTTAGTAGTAACCTCAAGGTATCTGCAACCCCGTGACCTAAACCTAGCTAGATGCATTCCGCAGGGTTCAATCTATACTAGCATTAAGCGACGTTCAATTCTTCGCATCGGTCGGCTCACAAGTAGAATTCCAGGCTTTTCTGTGTCTTACTTCCAGCGGGGTGATTGACCATTGCTCTCAGGCGTAAGTAAAACACCCTGGAATTCTGTTCAGCAATTCATCTTAACGAATCCCAGTATTCATTTTGATATGTAAGATTTATCGATTCCAATTACATAACAATAATTCCCAGTTAAAATTTTCAATAAACCTATCATAATTATAATTTCCTATAGAATACCAATTAGGAGATTGTGGAGCGTAAACTTTTTTATTAAAATTTCCCATAATTATGCTATTACTGTAAATACCATAATTACTTGTAAGTTTATTATAGCTTTTAACAATAAAAAATATGTAAAGTAAGCAAGCCTGTGAAACATTTTCTATATTAATTTTTGTATAAATTATTTTCACTTTGTTTTCCTAATTGAGAACTTGTTTATGCAATTATTGTATAATTTATGTAGTGTTGACTTGATAATGTACTTTTTGATAAATATTTATTTTTGGTTAAAAAGAACGACTTCTCCAGTAATCAATTAGTACTTCATTCAATTTCACAAAATGGTTGCGTAAAGAGCGATTCACATCTGCTATCACTACACGGTGAAACGTGGGCAAAAATGGACAATAGAGGAAACGGGAGGAACCGTCCGACCGGACAATACCCGGGACTAGCTAACCGTAAAACTGAATCACTTTCATCTCACGCGGATAAGAAGGAAAGCAGAATAAATTAAATGGTAGGATATAAGATTCTTCTTGGCCAGCCATTCGCCCAGTAGTCGTTATGCTTCTGCCGGCGGTCCTTCTGGCTTGGACCGCCACCTCGGAGGCGGTCACCTTCCCCAAGGACAAGTACAACGAACTCGACGAATTCGGTGCATGCCTGAGGACGGACGATCCTCTCATTCCGTGCTTGACCTCGGGCTTCGTCAAGACCCTGGAAGCCACGAGGGAAGTCTCGGAAATCAATCTTGGCGACGGCCTGACTCTCATGCATGATTACGAAGACGAAAGCATTCCACAAACGATAACAGGTGATAAATCGGAAACAATTTAAGTGGTTCGACGTCATTTGCTTGATTAAAAACATTAAAGAAAAAGAGCGATACCATTCAGCCCGCAAAATGGCACAGTCGCCCTTTAGTTGAAACAATACTTACTCTTTACTATTTTAGTACACTCTTCTAAGTTTAATTATTTCACTCGTTACCTTTTAACAAACCGATTTGGTTATGTCTCCCGTGGTCTTTTCGACCATTTTGGACAGCCAGACTTATCGCCAAATTCAGTATAAGGATATAATCAGGGTTAGTAAACAGCACTTTCATTCTATGCAAAACAAATCTCTGAAGCTGGCGAGAAACCGAAACGACTCTAAACAGACAAAAACTGGTCAGAACTGAGCAGGTTCATAACCCCAAGAGGAAATCACACAATTTAAAAATAAATTTACATATTAACAATGTTCATAATTTTAATATACTGGTATAAACATTAGAAATATATTTCAATAAATTAGGGTAATTTTTGAAAACAATTCTAGAAAATAATTAGGATGATTTTTTTTTCTTTTTAATGATATTAAATAAAATTATTTACGGGTTATATTAGTATTTAGGTGGGATCGTTTGCCCATTGGCTTAATTGCATAATTATGCTCAATGATGTTTATCTATTGAGAACACAGTTTTTCAATTCTCTCTTTAAAAGAAGAAGAAAAAGTTTTTTTCTTAACTTACAACTTTTTTTATCAGATGTGGTATTTTGGTTATAAATTTTAAACTTTATGAATAACATTCAATTAAGTAAGGTTTTATGTTGAGATGATAAAGTCAGTGTCACGAGCGGGATTCGAACCCACGACCTTCGGCTCGATACGCCGCTACTCTACCTCTTGACCTATCGGACTTCGATCCACTCGGACACCAACTTCCCATCTCAACCCCACCTTTTGAATTTTCCCTCCTTTTTGCTATTTTTCAATATCTAACTACAAAAATAATATTATTGTTTTACATTACACTAATCCATTTGCTATATAGACACTTAATCTGTGATACATATTAAAATTAATATTAGTGCTTATTCGTGACCGTTAGTCGATGATTATTCAGAAATTGTGAGATGCGGTCTGGTGTGATGTAGGTTTCAGAAAAACATTTTCTTTATCGTGCCGACGTTTCGATCTTTATTGAGATCATCTTCAGGGCCTGGGATTTACAAACATTGTTCAAATTTAACAAATACATATACATTAGTATTTACACAAAATTTAAATTTTTCTGCATTTATTCATGAGGTTTTTTTTGTTATTTACATAAAACTTCTTTACATTTATTATTTGAACGGTTTAAAAAAAAAAAAAAAAAAAAATATATATATATATATTTCATTCGGTTGTTAATTCGGTTGTTTAAATTTATTTTATTCTCTCCAATATTAAACTAACTTTACCTATAATGGCTAATATAATTGCCTAAATAAAGTTTATTAACTTAGTAAATTAATATTAAATACTCATATGCTTGTTTACAAAATTAAATACCTAAATTATTTCCTTTTGAATTTTCCCTCCTTTTTGCCATTTTTTCCAGTTCTTATCTCAACTTAAAATCTTAATTAATTGAATTATATTAATTGGTCAAGCGGACCACGAAAAATAGTGAATTTATGAATAAGTGATGTTTTATTACACCCCATCGAATGTTTTTTCAGGCGATCCTAGGGAGGCCCGGACCCTCCTCGACGCATTTGGGCTTTACATGGACCGGAGATATTTGCTATGGGATATGAGCCAGCTTTTCCCAGGCCTTGTGATGAGGGTGGGCCCTTCAGCACGGGGGAGTCTCCAGTTTTTACTTGACAAGAGAAGAATCGTCGACGACCGGGCTCTTTCCACTGGTAAAATTAATAAAAAATGTCTAATTGCAAGCTGGGACAATATCAATTTGAGATGGTTATTGTTTAAAAAAATGAAACTTACTTCCGCACGCATTAATTGTTCTGGTTTTTCAAATTTCTTTAACACACCACATTTTAGTGACTTCTGATAAGTGCAAAACAATAAAACATCAACAAACATTAAACATAAAACTAATATCCTCGATAATTGTCTTTTTTAGATGTTTGGTTTTTTGGAATAACAGATTTCTCTCAGATAAAAAACAATAACAAACATTATAAATTTAAAACACACTTTTTTATTTAATTCTAAAGTGAACTTTGATATATCATCTATGGAAAAATATCGTGTTTCTATACAGAATAAAATTATTAAAGAGCGTCGTGGCCACAATGGAAGAGTGTTGAAACTGAGTCATCACTGATGGCAGTAAGAACTGAATTTGCATTTTCTTCAAGATCATACATTGATCTAGGGTGTTCGTGAATTATTTTAGGTACATTTCTTTCATTTTAATAACATTCTTAATTAGAATATTGCTTGTTTATAATTTTTTAACAATGTTGTCTTTTAAATTTTACATTATTTTATAGTTTCAACGATTTTTTAATGTTAAATTACATTATTTTTAATAATCAACATAACCTTTATTTCGATAATTAATTTTGTATTTTAAATAAATAATTAGCCCTGACTCCAGGAGGAAAGCACATCTGGGGAAACAATAATTTTAGTAAAACTTACTACATGGATGTTTTTCTCGTTTGTTAGGTGTGTTGTTGTCTGTTACTATCACAAAAATATTAATACTCTTAAAGTCATTCATTGATCAAAATTGTCGTAAGAGCAAACAAACTACCTTAAATTGCCGAAAGCCAATATATGGAAGAAAAGTGTCTCAACTCAAAAAGGGGTAGTTTTTTGAAGGTAGTACAGCTGGATTTTTAGTTTTGTGTTTTCGCTTACCTCTTGGAAAACCGAAATAAAATATTGATGGATCATGACAGTTTTTATTGCCAACAACCGTAATGGCATGAACTTAATACATAAATCAGAAAAAGTAAACTTCCACTTCTTTTGCTGAGTTGTGTCCCTTTTCATGTGGGTGTGCGATATGTAATTAAAGCATACATATTTTTATGCTAATAATAAGTCTTTGCTTTTACTTAATTAAAATTTTCAATAAATAATCTATTATTTTGATATCCACGCTATCAAAGAAGACTTTAGCATCTGAGGTCCTGAATTTAAACCAAACATGCTTACAAATGGACTTTTTACTCAAACACCAGTCTCGCGCGGTACGGTACGACCATTGCTGTTGCAACTACTGTCGTAAAAATTAATTAATTCATTTAAAACAATTAATTAGTTATTAACAAAACATTTAAATTCTAGCAAATTATCTTAATCATCGATAAAGAAAGTAAGAATAAAAAGAAAATAAACATAAAAAAATTTCAAAAACAATCGTCAAAATTACTTTTGTTTAATTGCTATTCAAATCTGACGTTATAGTTAAAATGTCTGAAAATTATAATTACCAATCTCAATAAAATTATAATGAAGAATAAATTATTAATATTAGCGTAATAAAGCAAACCGAATTAACATGTTAATTTTTAAAAGTCGAGATATTTTGTGATGCATTTGTGCTATATCAGAACTCGTTTTATAGGTAGCGTCTGATTTTCTAACCAAAATAAGCATTTTTAAATTATTTATTTTCTTTATTAAACTACGACGTTTCGTACACAGAAAGAAACTAGTTGAAGGAGATTCTGAATATTAGAAGTGTTTGAAATAACTTTCAATTAATTAAGGTTTTTTGTTGAGATAAAAAAGTCAATGTCACGAGCGGGACTCGAGCCCACGACCTTCGGCTGGATACGCCGCTGCTCTACCACTTGAGCTATCGTGAATTCGATCCACTTGGACACCAACTTCCCATCTCAACACCACCTTTTGCATTTTGCCCTCCTTTTTAACATTTTTCAAATATTGTGTAATCTATCTGAGTCTCGGCGACAAATGAAATGGCCACGGAGAGATTTAGTGAAGTATACTTCATTTTCACTTGTTCAATTCACTAGTTTTCGTGGTCGTAGCTCAGGTGGAAGAGCAGCGGCGTATCTAGCCGAAGGTCGTGGGTTCGAATTCTCTCATGACATTGACGTTTTTATCTCAACTAAAAACCTTAATTAATTGAAAAATATTAATTGGTCAAGCGGACCACGAAGACTACTGGTTTGAAAAAAACATTTTGAAAGGGGCGAATCAACTATTCTCATATATTTCGTCTTGAATTTGCAACTCGCCTTTAGTGTATATTAAGTCCTTCGTCTTTTATGTACATTCTGTGCCATAAACTACCTTATCAACTACAAAATTGCCTACTGACTCCCTCCTGAATTGGTTTGTTACTTTTGTGTGGCAAGGATCGGGCGTAAACAAGAAAAATTCGTGCTCGATCAGAAAATCACATCTCCCAAAAAGTTATACTTTTTCACCTATCAGTTCACTTCTTTTTTAATTTGTTAAGCAATATTATGCAAATAATCATTTGAAAACACAAGAGCGGACAAATATAGTTTCTATAAATGTAATTTTATTAGTGATTGTGTAGTTATAAATAATCACAACTTCAATTTCTTCCTAAATCCTTAAAAATCCTTATCTACGAATTCATACTATATGACAAAAAATAAACGAAAAATAGATTGGTTGTAATTCACCAAATAGATTTTGATAAAATATTAACAAAAATGGCAACTCCATTGCAGTTCGTGGTCCGATTGCCAATTAATTTTTAATTAATTAATATTTATGAAAGGTATTGGTTGAGATAAAAAAGTCAGTCTCACGAGCGGGATTCGAACTCACGATCTTCGGCGAGATACGCCGCTGCTCTACCACTTGAGCTATCGTGATCTCGATCCACTCGGACACTAACTTCCCAACTCAACCCCACCTTTTGAATTTTCCCTCCTTTTTGCGATTTTTCAAGCTAGCTCAAGTGGTAGAGTAGCGGCGTATCTAGCCGAAGATCGTGGGTTCGAATCCCGCTCGTGCCATTGAATTTTTCATCTCAATTAAAAACCTTAATTAATTGTAATATATTAATTGGTCAAGCGGACCACGAAATTAGTAAATTGTTAATAATGATCTATAATCAAGATAGAACACAATAGGCTTTCTTTATACACTCTGAACATTTCGGTTATACGAAACGCAAACGTCGTCCCTTTGATATATGTAATGTAACAAAAATACTCTGTTTATTTAAAAAAAAAATGAAAATGTAACACTTAAATTACAAACTGGCGAATAATTATAATTAGGTTCAAACGGTAAGAGGGAGGAAACGTTAAATACACAGAAGGTACATAATTTGAAATGACTTTTTTTTTTGTCCTTTTAATGGCGGCTTGTCTTCACGTAGTCTATCCAATCACTTTATCTGCCAAAAATTTTTAATTGCCAATTGCAAGTAATAATGATAAACTATGTTGATGATTCAGAACACAAACAGATTTGAGTAAATCCGATTTTTGGAGGAAACAGGGCTGGTTTTTTGTACATGGTACTGATAATTTGTGTCTTTAGCGTTTGTTAGAAGTGAATGAATTTATTAGCGAGAATATGTAGTGAGGGATGGCAACCTTGAGAACAACAACGACCCTCCATTTGTGTATAGGATGATGGAGGAATATCAAGCACTCCATCACCCTAATTGAGTGAAAGGTATGTAAAAAGGAAATAATGTATTAAGAACGAGTGAGAGCGTGAATGGTTTTGGATATACGAACTGCATGAGTTGGATACTGAAATGACCTATCTCGAGGTAGGTCTCGAAGCCTGCCGGTAATCTACTTTAAATTACAAAAGGTGAATTTGCCAGTGGACAGCGAGAAGTGATACACCCAACCATGCACTTGTGTGTATAAGTGCACGTATATTTAAGCTTATATAAATTCAATCCAATCCAATCAATAACCTTTCCATGACTGCAAATTACGATAACTAAAGATTACCTAGGTCTCAAACCTTGTGTTCTAATTTCAAAGGAATGCAATATATTATATATATATATGCAATAAGGTAAAATAAATCCTCACATATTGATATAGATTGCAGTTACATTTGAATGGCTATAACGCAATTGAAAGTTAAAAAAAAAAAGAGATAGTTGCTTGTAGTCATTACGTAAAATCTTTTTAATTAAGGCTAAGATCCGATGAATTAAAGATGGCATTACATAGCGGATACTTTTGGAAAAATTTCCTCACGGAAACTGGAGAAAGTGAAAATGAATATTTTAACTCCAATTGTGACTCATCTGCATTTCCATGTGTTTTACCTCAATTAATTCAAAGAAAGCGGCCATCCCGACCGGACTTTCCATATAATTTTGACGGTCATAAAAATAAATTGGCTATTAAACAGAAAGTCAACACAGGCAAAGCGGAAATGGCGTTAATTGGTAACAGTACTTGAAATGACTATTATGAAGACCTGAATTTTTCCCCAATTTTTTCTTTTTCAAAAAGCTTCGCTCTATCAACTCTAACCTCTCACCGGCTAATGGAATAAAACATTCAATTGTCTACGTGAGCCTTATCCTCGCCATCACGATCTAACGGATCGCGCATATTTTCTATTCACCAAGTCCTTTTGTTTCCTATGTAAAACGGGGCAAACGATATCTGCCGGAGAGAAAGTTCCTAATCAAATTTGCAAGCGCATGATGATAGAGGATTGCCGGCAAATTAGGCCCATTTTTTTCGGTTTATTATCATTAACTATCTCTTTCATAAACATTCTTCAGAGTGGTTCTCGTCACTTAAAGGGCGTGAGTCTCTGGATCGTGCACACGTTCCATTTCGTGAAAAGAGTGGGGACAAAATTAGTCCAAACCGTGACCACAAACTTAAGATAATACGCGTCAAATGCGGGCTAATGACTTTGCCCAAAAGCATGCTACGGCCTTCTTGTCTTATGCGGTTAATGGGTGATTGGAACGTCTGAAATGATATGTGCGTTTATCCAGTGCGACAACATAAAATATAATTCGAACTTTACTGATTTAACAATCAAACATTTACAAATAAATCAGCATAAAAATTTCAAATCATTTTAATTAAAAACGACATCAAAATCATTAAATATGTGCCCAATTATACATTAATAACATGTTTATATATAATGTAATAATATATTATGATAAAAATTAGTAATGTATGTTATAAAATAAAATGTGGTTGAAAATTTTACTGTGAATTATAACAATGATTTTACGACGATTAACAACTAATTGAGTAAAATTTATCGGTCATCTTATCAATCAGATGTTAGAAATCTCTCTGTCACTCTCTCTCTCTCTCTCTCTCTCTCACTCTCTCTCTCTCTCTCTCACTCTCTCTCACTACTCATTAAAGGCACTGATATTCAAAATAACCTAAAGTGGCATAATCCAGTTTCCGTAGTTTCTCGCAAAATAGAGATACTAGTGGTCTGTATAGTACTAAAACATAGTCAATATTCAAAACATTTAAAATTAAACATCATTTATTCAGGACGTTGATTACACCTTTATCTACTGTTTACTTGTAATGTTAATATTGGATGAAAGAAAGAAAGAAAGAAAGAGAGAGAGAGAGAGAGAGAGAGAGAGAGAGAGAGAGAGAGAGAGAGAGAGAGAGAGAGAGAGNAGAGAGAGAGAGAGAGAGAGAGAGAGAGAGAGAGAGAGAGAGAGAGAGAAGAATTGTACATTGTATTGATAAAAGCTTGCAAAATAGGTCTCATGGACATTTCTTACATTTCACGAGCATTCGTACATACAATTAAGTTTACGTAATTCAAATTACAAAATCCATATAATACAAATATAATTTATAATTGGGAAATAATAAAAATGAATAAAACGTATAAATGATAATGAATAATCTTTCAATTAATTAAGGTTTTTAGTTGAGATAAAAAATCAGTGTCACGAGCGGCATTCGAACCCACGATCTTCGGCTAGATACGCTGCTGCTCTCCCACTTGAGCTATCGTGACCTCGATCCACTCGGACTTGATTCTCAATCTAGAATCAAATAGATTACACGACATTTGAAAAATGGCAAAAAGGAGGGAAAATTCAAAAGGTGGGGTTGAGATGGGAAGTTAGTGTCCGATTGGATCGAGGTCCCGATAGCTCAAGTGGTAGAGCAACGCTCGTGACACTGACTTTTTTATCTCAACTAAAAACCTTAATTAATTGAAAGATATTAATTGGTCAAGCGGACCACAGAAACTAGTGAATTGAATAATGAATAACAATAAAATAAGATTAATGAATAATAAAAGAGAAATAATAATGAATAATTTATAATTTGACAAAAAGAGAGGGAGAGGGAGAGAGAGGAGCGAGAAAGGAATGGAGAGAAAGATATAGCCAAGTGTATAAATAAATTAATAAACAGAGCGACTTAAACGAAATAGAAAGAACGAGAAAGAGGATGAGAGGATGAGAGAGAGGGAGGAAGAATAATATTGAACGTTTCATTTATAAAACCTTGCACAATTAAGTCAAAAGGACCTTTCTTACATAGCATGAGCATTCATCCATAAAAATAAAATGTACACAATTCGAAATACAAAACGTATATAATATAAACGTGATTTACAATTTGAGAATAATAAAAATGAATAATAACATAAAAATGATAAGGAATAATGAAATAAGATAAATGAATAATAAACTAAATATAATAATGAATAATTGATCATTTACACTTAGGGGAGAGAGAGAGAGAGAGAAAGAGACAGACAGACAGATAGAGAGAGAGAGAGAGAGAGTGAGAGAGAGAGAGAGAGAGAGAGTGAGAAAGCGAGATAGTTGGAATGAAGAAAGAATTAAAGCAAGGTGAATAAATATTAAAAATCTGGCTAGTTAAACAAGAGAAAATGTGTGGGAGAAAGAGACAGAGAGATAGATAGAGAGAGAGAGAGAGAGAGAGAGAGAGTGAGAGAGAGAGAGAGAGAGAGATAGAAATAGATAGAGCGAGAGTGACTTGGTATAATCTGAGTAACGTTAACTTAGCTCTGTCAGATGGCACTGTTGGCTTTACAAAAAGTCTTTACAGTTTGAATGATCAAATGGTATTTCTTATCAATTATCACTTATGAGACTAAGGGAACTCTTGGTTAATAAACAATAATTTCTATGTGTGGTGATTAGTGACCGTTAATCGATAATTATTCAGAAATCGTGAGATGCGGTCTGGTGTAATGTAGGTTTCAGAAAAACATTTTCTTTATCGTGCCAACGTTTCTATCTTTATTGAGATCATCTTCAGGGCTCAAAGTGTCTTCTGTGTAATTGTGCCATTCTTGCGTGTCGTGTTGAGAGTGCCCAACCCAAGAAGATGATCTCAATGAAGATCGAAACGTTGGCACGATAAAGAAAATGTTTTTCTAAAACCTACATCACACCAGACCGCATCTCACGATTTCTGAATAATAATTTCTATATTTTCAAGATATAACAAGTATTTTTCTAACTGCAGTATCGTTTCTAATTACTTTGTATGTGAATTTTTCAGGTGGTTTGCTGTTGAAAAGAACCATTCTACCGGTGCTTCTAGGGGTTAAGTTGAATGTAGCCTCCCTAGTACCACTGCTTTTTGCCATGGTCATAATTCTCGTGAAGAAAGCGTTGCTCTTCAGTAAATTTTCATTTCTTCTCAGCGGATTATCGTTGTACAGGCGGGGAACGTTCGACAGCAGTTCGAACTTCGGAGGAGGTGGTATCGGCGGCGGTCCAGCTGCTTATTCAGCGCCCCACAAGCACGTCATCATCGATAGGGATCGGCCATTCGATCACCGAAACCCTTGGTTCCTCAGGGAAAACGAAGACGTTTAATAGTATTAAAAAGTTTAAAAAATGTATATCGCACCATTTTTGCACACGTTTCTGTAATGTCTGTGCCAAAATAGTTCCTACAAATTTCAAAAAATTATTATTTCTCACCATAACACGTAATAATGTTAGGTTATTTTTGTGTCCTATTTTTTGAAGTGTATTAGCCGTTGACGACGGTTGGACGGATATGGTAACATCGCGACCTTCCTGGTATTGCAGAGCGTGAAGATTTAATTTATTTTCACTGTACTACTTCTGTGAAAATAGAATTTACTTTCGAGCTGTTTTTATTACGGACTGTTTGTCCCTTATTGGCAATCAGTTCAGGAAAAGAGGAATCAGTATATATTGCCATGCTGGATTTCGTGATTTTTCAGTCATGAGGACGTGCTACTGCCTTCTGGCGATCCTCAGGTTCGCTACAGCGTACAAAATCATAACGAAAAGCATGATACACTCTCCCGATGAGTTTCTATACGAGCCGGTCCCGTTGAAATCGAAGGACGACTTGACGACGAGCACCGTCCAGACAGGATTCGAGCGTCTTATCGGAGACGACCCGACGAAAATGGAGCATCCCGTGGAAGAACCGCCGACTGTTCCGACCCCCGATGAAGAAGAGGAAGAGTACGATGAGAGTTTTATTCCCACGACAACGGAAACCGTCGATACAACAACGGAACTTTCGAAAGAATCTAATAGAAACAGGACGAAGCTATATCCGGTAGGGAGGCTGTGGGAGAGGACTCGCAACGACATATGGTCCATCATTTCCGAAGCGTTCAGCTGCATTTGGAGCGGTGTGGGTCTCGACTGTTTCACATACAAGGTGGTGCCTATGTTTAAATCATTAATGGGATATCAATCTTTTGACCAACCGCTGTACATTTTGCCACGAGAAGGCGAATTTGAAGGTGATTGCTTTTATTTTAAATAAATTTATTTACAAACTAAAGCGTTATTTTTTTTAAGGTCGAGGTAGAAATGGAAGGAGGAACTCGGGACTCAAGCTGGCCAAGCTGACTCTCATAGGACTCTTAGGCCTCAAGACTCTGATCCTTCCCGTTTTGTTAGGTCTTGTGCTAATATCGGGTAAGACTCTGTTCGTCAGTCTCTTATCGGGGATCCTGACTGCCGCGGCCGCATGGACGACGTCAAAATCTGCCGACAGGCGAGTACAGACTGATACGCCATCTCAAAATTACTACATGTGAACAGATTTGGGTAAAAACAAAATGTAAATAACGGTATTGTACTTAATCACAAATCACCGAATCCCTTCCGACTTAAATTATACGTCTGCAAAGGTCATGGAGTTTGTAGGACTTTCTCTTACACACGACTTTTAACGGAAAAATGTCTGTAAATAGCAAGAAATTATTTGTTATAAACGAAAAATAAAATTTTATATATTACATTTGTCTATTAATATTAATCCCTAAGCTATTGACAAAGTGCATACAAAGTTTGACGACCCAAACAAATGTTGGCTCGTTAAAATGCCATTTTATTATCTTCAACGTTAGTATCTTATTTTAAAAAGACAAACAACAATTTTTTAACCCTTTTTTTGCTTGAATCACCGTTTTCTCCATTTATTTCATGACATTAACATACACTTATAATAAACGCAGTTATTTATCAACAAAAATAAAAAAGAGTCTACTTTTAAAACATGGTAAAAATTAAATAAAAATGAGACACGATGAATCTCTCTGTGCCCTATGAATTTACTTGCCCCCAAATCTGGCAAAAAAATTTTACAATTATTAATAACAGATATATCCTCCACATTAAAGTAAAATTTTGTTATTCCAAAAATAATCAAAATAGTGAGATTCCTGATATAAAAAATTATTCCTAATAAATAAGTAACAATGAGAGAGCGCTGTTATAAATTATTAATTTTTAACAGTTTTGTATATCCTATCAAAATTTGCTTTTATTACCAAAAGAACCAATGTAGATTTTTTTTAAATGAGTATCTTGTATTTTGCGATGTTGTACTATTGGTTTTTTTTTCAAAATCATCATTTTTTCCAATTATTTCATGACATTAACATAAACTTATAATAAATACATTTATTTATCAACAAAAGTAAAACAGAGTCTACTTTTAAAACATGGTAAAAACTAAATAAAAATCATGATTCTGTCTGCGAATAAATATTTTAAACAAAGAGGGAAATATCCAACTGGCCCACAAATCTGGCAAAATTGTTTTACAATTATTAATATTAGATATATCCTCCATATTAAGGTAAAGTTTTGTTATTCCAAAAATAATTAATAGTGATTTCTGATACAAAAAAATATTTTTAATAAATAGATAACAGATTTCAAAGGTCGGGTTGAGATGGGAAGTTAGTGGCCGAGTGGATCGAGGTCTCAATCAGCTCAAGTGATAGAGCAGCGGCCTATCTAGCCAAAGAGCGCGGGTTCGAATCCCGCTCGTGACAGTGACTTTTTTATCTCAACTAAAAATCTTAATTAATTGACAGATATTAAATGGTCAAGCGGATCACGAAAACTAGTGAATTTAATAAATAGACAACAATCTGGGTGCACTGTTATAAATGCAAGAAGGATTTATTAATTTTTAAATGTTTTGTGTATCCCATCAAAATTTGCTTTTATTACTATCAGAACCAATTTTTTTTAATGAGTATCTTATATTTTGCAATATTGTAATATTCGTTGATAATTTTTTTTTTCAAAATGTATATTCTTGAAATCCCTAATTCTTTGAGTTTAGTTTTAAAAATATAGCTGTCAAATAAAATTTATCAAGAGGATCATTTGTAATTTGGTGGGTACTCATCATTTTGGTCTGCCTATTTTCGCTAGGTTGGTTTTTCCGACGCGTTCGGGTGTTTCGCCATTTTCAGTTTGTTCTCGAAGTTAAAATTCAAACTCCAATGAAACCCTGGTCAGTGATACAAAGTTCAAAAATATTACACAATTGTCCTTTTTCCAATGATCCCTAGGAGCAGAGTAGCACTGCGACTGGTAAAACACTAAAACAAACCAACCCAGGAAGTTAGGCAAGCCAAAATAATTGGTAACGACCAAATTTCAGGTCCATCACCCTGCAGACCACAGGAGGAAATTTCACCATTCAAGAGGAAAATTATTTATTTTTACTGACACGAGTACATACATACATAAGCATATCATCGATTCAAATTAAGACTCGTAGTTAATCGTGACAATCATCAACTTCAGGGGACGTCTGGTCCCTTTAGATGGCCATTTGAGTTGCAAGTTTCTTATAAACCTAGTCACCCTTATTTTTAAATACATTTTTTCTAAATATATACCATTGAATTAAGTAGGGTGATGAAGTACTAGATATTCTCCCATGAGTCTCTCACTCTACACTTACACTAATAAATACATTCACTCTCAATAAATAAAATGTATATCAAATTCACTAATTTCGTGGTCCGTTTGACCCATGTTGTACATCAAAAACTATATTCAATAAAACAACCCTGTTTCCTACAAAACTCGGAACAAGGGATACAAAAACCCGCTGATGTGATCAAGTACAATTCTCTTATCTGGTAGCATTCCTACTTGCTCTCTGTATGGATCCAAGTAATGCAATCATCCATAACAATCTCTACCCTAAACACATAATTAACAGAATAATCAACAATTACAACACAACACTAACACATTCCACTATTACTAATAATACTACATTAAGTACATCAAATACAAACAAACCAGCATACATTTCCATACCATTTATTCAAGGCCTATCACACAAATTAAACACTTTTCTCTCGTCCGATAATTTCAAAATAGCTTTCAAAAATTATAAAACAATCCAAACACTTTTTTCCAAAGTTAAAGATCCCACTCCAATAATAAATAAATCTGACGTAATCTACAAGATCAACTGTTCAAACTGTCCGGCAACTTACATCGGTCTTACATCCCAATATCTGGACAAGAGAGTAAAGCAACATATCTATGATTGCAAAAAACCCAAGCAAAATCCTACCGCACTCGCTACCCACCACTTTGAACACCAACACAATTTTGACTTCAAAAATCCAAAAATATTACATACAGAACAAAACAAATATAAACGTAATTTCTTAGAAATGGTTTATATCAACAGAGATAAACACAGCATCAATTACAGAACAGATACATGCAAACTCAGTCGCAGCTACGCCAATATCATTAATCAAATACAATACAAATAACATACATACATCATTACATTACATTCCACACATCAAATACTTTTTACATAGTCTAATTTTCCAACAATTTAGCTTTCCTTTTCCTATTTATCCCCTTTCTATATAATCCTGAAAGAATAATCTGGCCGAACTATTACCAACACATTGTTCCCCTTTGTCGGCTTTTTTCACTTCAAAGGAGCCGACGCCTTGCACAAAATTGTCTTTTATATACCGACTTCCTTCCCCACCTCCTCAAAACCAAACATATATAAACATGAAACAGCAAAATCTCACTGGCACTCTCAACACGACACACAAGGATGGCACAATTACACAGAAGACAAACACTTTGAGTGAGTAGAAATACTTTGTTTGAATATAAAATATATTTTGCATTGTATAAATTCACTTATCCACATCCTAAATGTATTTGTTAAATGTAAACATTGTTTGTAAATCCCAGGCCCTGAAGATGATCTCAATAAAAGATCGAAACGTTGGCTCGATAAAGAAAATGTTTTTCTGAAACCTACATCACACCCGACCGCATCTCACGATATCTGAATAACCAAGTAATGCAATCAATTATGTGAGACATATTGAGCAGGTTTTCTCTACAACCTGGACAGATTCGCCAGCTTTGACCGAAAGGCATCTAATCCACGATTACCTGGATGATAAATTCAACAAAATTATATCAAAGTAACCCAAAAATAACACGTAGCTAATTTGGAAGAATTTCAATCCAGAAACAGGAGTGAATGGGTTCGTGTTGTTACACTTAACTCCTCAAAACTGGCTAGAACACTGTGAATAACACAAAGATTTGCCAAATTTCCAAATCATTTCTCGTGAGATCTGCATGTTCTGGTGGAGATCTTCTGAATCTTCCTGAAAATGGCACTTCTTAAGAACTCGATGATCTCTTATGGCAGTGAGAATTTTTTTTTCTTCTTCGAACTGTGGCTTAAGTTTTTGTTATGTTTTCAAATATTTGATTACCAGAAAATATAACCTCTTATTGGTGAAAGTATTGTCAGGTATTTAAAATCCATGCAATATATAGTACATCGGTTTGGCGCAATATTAAAAATAATTGAATGAAAATAACTTCAGTTTCTTCTGTATTCATAATGAGGGTAAGGCCTTCAAATTAATTATTAATTTAATTATTAATTATTAATTAATTAATTATTATTAATTAATTAATTACTTCAATTCCTTTCAAGTTTTCATGATATATCTCCCGAATCAGGCTTTTCAAATTTTCACCAAGAGGTAACCGAGTGTCAACCTCGCATGGTTTATTGTTAGTCTTTTTTGATTGAGCTCTTACCAGAGACGTCTATCGACCAAGCTCTTGAAACGTGAAAGCTTCTCTGCCGATCCGGTCATTTCCTTTTAAACAATTTTTAGTGTCGAAGAACAGGATTAGTGGTGGTCTAGTCCCGGTCTTAGCCCCCCTCGTCGGCTTTTTCGTTACCCTTCAGACCAATGTTTCCGAGGACGCAGAAAACGACCGTTTTGCCGATACCCTCCAGAATGGAGAATTTCACTTTATTTCTGCTCTTTTTACAATTAATCTCGTAAAGCTGAGTAAACTTTAAAATCGTAACAAGTGGTATTAGTGGAGCCATCTTTTGGGGAGGAATTAGAAACTTTCGTATTGTCTCAACCAGCGCCTGATTTTGTTACTTAGGCAAGCCCGCCATTCTTCGAAGCATAACTGGTCAAGCTGCCATCGAAGGAGTCAAACTACATATGAAATTTAGTATTGTGCTTGGAGCCTCGTCCACAATTCCTAACGGTTGTTGGCCGTTAAACCTATCTGTATGACTGGAATTACTTTATTATTTTACTTAAAAAAACGATCGTGTATGAAGCCAATAAAGAAGAAAACGTACAATATCTTGATAGAACTATCGAGGGATATATCCCTTTCATCATAAATATTTAACGATAAGGATTAATGGTTATATTCCATGAAAGCCTGACGAGGGAACTGTGTGTTTTCTTTCAAAGTGGTAATATCTCAGATTTTGAATATAAAAGCTATTTTAAATTTAAGCTATTTTCTTTCTTGAGTTTTTGTTGTACTAAGTTATTCTAATCCTTTTTAAAAAAGATGGTTTGATGGTTAACCTGGTTAAAAAGGATTGAACTCCACATTCACCCCATCATTTATAATTTCTAATAAGTTATTCTATGTAATAGTGCATACATGTACAAATTTTAAATACAAAATACTATCTCCAATAAGGTATGAATAATACAAATTCACTGCATACTGGTCTAAATTCAGTACACTTTCTTGTACTTCCTGGGCACCAATGAATTTAAAACAGATCAAATAAGTTAACAATATTATGAAAAAAGTGTCATTACTGTCATAAATGATTATTGTAACCTTAAAAATTCCGATTTTCAGGAAGATTCAGAATGAGGAATATGATGAGTCGTTTCTACCTCACGCGACAGAATATAAAATTATGATTTGGTTGATTCCTTGCCTTATTTGCAGCCTACTATCTTTACTATAGTAACAATTTCAACAACCCCTGGTCTGCGGAACATCCGGTTTTGGGAATCTCTGTAGGAACGACAAATTTCACCGATTCCAGTATCTGAGTTGAACGTTCTACCCAAAAGATCCAATACCTCTAAAATATTTTTGGTCTGGTTTACCTATAATTTTTATTTTTTTGAAAATACGAATAAACGTTTAACAGAGATTTTACTTTCGCAATCTACCAAACCAATTTTTATGATGATATCTGTGCTTCCTCTTTCGCATTATTGGCATATGTACATCATTAAACATTAGACATTATTAACATTAAATAAGATCCTACTTCTAAAGGATCATTTCTATAGTTGATGTTCACAAAATCCGGCTACATTAGTCGAATACCTTAAGCCACGATGAGGAAGAGTAGCGTTCTCCCCTGAGCGTGAGGCAGTTTCGGCAGATCTGTCATTTTGAACTACCGAAAAATCTATGACCGTCAGCTTTCCCTTACCAGGGAAGGCGTGGGGATAACGCTTTCTGAGTGGTTCTCAAATAATTATGATAAAATAAATCATTAAACTCCCTCGAGCGCAAAGAATATTGTATGAGAGCTTTCCTTGATGCGGCACAAGCGTTTGACCGCGTGTGGCACAAGGGACTCCTGTACAAATTAAAGCGTGTCCTTCCAAATACTCCTTAGCTAATCCTCCGCTCTTATGTAACAGAGCGGTTCTTTCGGCTCCGACAAGGATCAGATTACTCCGAATGCTCTCTGGCCGAGGGAGTATCGCAGGGCAGTGTGCTCGGACCATTCCTCTACATCCTTTATACTGTAGATATGCCCACTAAATCTACCACCATACTTGCATCCTTCGCCGCTGACACAGCTGTACTATCCTACAATTCCGATCCTGTGGTTACTTCGGAAGATCTACAGGAACATATCTCATGTATAGCAGATTGGTGTAGACAATGGAAAATGATGATAAACGAAAGCAAGAGGTCCATGTCACATTAACACTCCGAAGCAAACCTCCTGTCACAATATACTACATCAACGTTCCCATCCCCAAATCCGATTACGTTCGCTACCTTGGTTGCCATCTAGACTCACGACAAAACTTAAACAGACGGTATAGTCTTCTGCACAGACTTATCGGTCGACAGTCTAAACTATCGACAGAAAACAAACTTACAATTTGCAAAACACTACTACAACCGATTTCGACATACGGAATAGAACTGTCGGGAATCGCTAAACCTTCTAATATCCAACGTCTCCAATCCTTTCAATCTAAAGTCCCCAGATTATTGTAAATGCTCCTTATTACGTCTCAAAACTCCACAACGACCTTCAAATTCCTTATATTCAAAAATTTATTCCCCAAAAATTTACCAAGTTCCACAAAAAACTCTCCTACCATCCAAACCGTCTTCCCCAAGCCCAGTCGAATAGAACCCATCCCTACATAAGGAGACCCCATAAGGCGTCTCAAGAGGAAATGGCCCCGCGACATCCTTTCTGAGTACAGTAAAACAACATAAACAAAGTGAAGAGGGAAGATAACATTGATTATTTGCTGCCCTCAATGTAAATAGTTGTATATAAGTTCATGTATCCGCAAATTACATATTGTAAATAATAATTACAGATTGTAATAAAAAAGAATTCAACCGCCATGTAAACATAAACATATCCGATGCGCATGCACAGTTATCATTCTATACCCAGTTATCAATAGGATTTGGATTTGGTTTGGATTTGTCAGGCTTAAATCCACTATGTACGTACCTACATACAAATAAATCAAAAGAATGAAGGTGAGGTAAGTAGATTTATTGTTGTTAAGGTGGTTCTACCCACAGATTTGTTGTTTACAACTATCCGGATTTCAAGTATTAAATCAGCTCGACGTCAGGTTGAAAGAGTGAAAATTTACAATTCATGTCAATAGACGTGCTTGTAACTCCTTCAACCTGAGATGAGCCTTAATGCTAGAAATCTGGATAGTTGTAAACAATGTACTTAAAAATTAAAAAATGTGCATAGTTGAGCCTGTCGGTTCTCGCAGACCACGATAATCCTAGCTTTTTCAATTTACAATAAATTATCGGCGGTTCACGAGAATTACCCACTTCGGGTGTTGGCAGTCTGGGGTGAGACTGCAACTTTTTCCATCCAGCCACAGGGTTTGAGGTCAAGGGGTTATCAACAGCTAGATCATTTCAGCCCCATCAGTTCCTAAAACCAAACCCGTTCACTCTTTCACTCGCTCTTTATACTCTCTCATTATATTCTTTCCTGTTTACCTACCATTCACGCAGTCAGGATGGATTAATTGTTATTCCTCTACTCACTCTACACACATATCATATACCCAATCTAATTGATGGTCAATACTATCTACTCAATATTTAGCCATCGGCTCTCTCTCACTATGCAATTAAGGTAATACATACATTCATTTGCAATATACACTGAGAAACGCAAGTCAGGATTTCTACAAAGCATTGTACGCATTAAATTTCCTCTAAAAACAAAAACACATAGCCGCTGGCGTGCGCAAGCATAATTTTCATATTTGGTTGCATTCCTACACGCTCTCTACAGGGTGTCCTTTTTAGATAGCCCGAGTGAATTTTTCTTGAACCAATGACGCTATCAAAAAAGGTGTTCATTATATTGTAGTCTAGTTTCAAATTTTTTACTTTTCTTTCAACTTCAAAATTTCAAATAGGACCTTATACATCCTGAAACATCATTTTAAAAGATTTTTATAAGTTTTATAATAATAGGATAATTACCTTTATTATTTACGTTCTATAATTGTTGGTCAAACTCTCATTATGAGAGCAAATCTTAATTCCTGTAAGTAAATAAAATTTTACGATTCGATACATTCAGTATTCCATTCAAAATGAACCGAATTTTTCCGATCAACGGCGAATTGATATGTACGAATGTTTTATTGATAATGATTGCGCGTCCTGCAGTTGTACTACCAGAAATTTCCTGATCGCCCCTGAATAAACCACAAAACGTTTATTCGAGTTCCTCGCAATATGAAAAGACGCGGTTATGTTGCTGTTCCATCACCGAGAAATCGGCAGCTTAATTTCGACGAGGAGCTGAATATTTTACAAAGGTATCGCGAAAATCTGAATTCCTTTCTCTGAAATGTTGGAAAGGTTTTTGTTTTATCAAAAAAAAAATTAGAGCTGCACTCCGGATTTACAATTTGAAGACGTATCGCTCTCATCTTGTCCAGGGATTTCGGGACTCTCTTTATGAAAGGTGTCTAACGTTCCTTGCAGTCGATTTGGGAGGCTGAAGAAAATGTTCGTCAATACTACCTAGGGACGGATGAATCCAAGTTCACCTATAATAGCATACTGCCATACCAAACCGTTGGAATTTTTCGAACGTGGGCAGGGGAAAATACGAGAATTTCATACTCTTATCATCAGGTGGTTCACAGTATCAACGTTTAGTGTGCACTTCTCGGGACTAAATGAATTGGCCCTTATTTTTACGAAAATAATTTAAATGGAGATCAGTTCCTCAATTTTTGAGGGAGGATTTACCAATGCTCTGATGATCCTCTGCGACAACGACAAAGAATGATTCTCCAGCTTCATGGATGCCCAGCCCACAATTCGCAGGTGAGACATTAT
The DNA here is from genome assembly GCF_000648675.2 of Cimex lectularius. Lineage (NCBI taxonomy): Eukaryota > Metazoa > Arthropoda > Insecta > Hemiptera > Cimicidae > Cimex > Cimex lectularius. The sequence goes on along the minus strand of NW_019392688.1, from coordinate 4,991,978 downwards.
TTGCATCGTCTCTTCCGGGGTAGGTGGATATGACCTCATGGACCTATCTGTTGGCCTCCTCTGTCACTCGATTTAACTCCACTTGACTATTTTCTGTGAGGCAATTTAAACAGCCTCTTCACCAATCGTTACCCAGCAACCCCAGCTGAAGAACTGCGGCAAAGGATAGAAAATGCTTGTCAATCCGTCTTCCCTGACGCTATCCCTCCGAGCACTGGTGAAAAGTTGTTAAAAAAGAAAATCTTTACTTTTTTACACAAGGCAGGCAGTTCGATCATGAAATGTGATTAATAAATAGCAAACCAAATGAGTTTTTTTTGTTGTTGCTTTTTTTCAAACTTTTTGCCAAAACTTTATCATTTTTTGACCAATTTAAAATCAGATTACACAATTATTTCCAACGTAAAGATCCTTTAAAATGATGTGTCAGGATGTATAGGGTCGTATTTGAAATTTTGAAGCTGAACTGGGCTTGAGGTAACCTCTATAATTTTTCTCCAAAAAAGGTAAAAATTTGAAATTAGACTACAAAATATTAAATACGTATTTATGTTTTTTGATAGCGTCATTGATTCAAGGGAAATTCAGCCGGGCCATCTGAAAAATATACCCTGCATATGATGGAACTATCGGCGAAATTGGGCCGATTTTTTTCATTAATTTATAGGGGGATGACTTTTATGGTCACTATTACGTTAGTTTTCAATGAAATTCGGTTGATAGGTTGAAAAATTCCAAGTTCTCCGTGGTTGAAAACGTTTATTCAATTTAGTAAATTACATGGCGTTTCGGGCACCTAGCCCATCATCAGAACTATACATAGAGAAATCTCATGGTATAATTCCCAATCTGAAGGCACAGCCATCAGTAATTTCCGAAACGTCCATGTAATTTACTAAATTGAATAAAGGTTTTCAACCACGGAGAAGTTGGAATTTTTCAACCCATCAATAGAGAAGATATGAACCGTGGAGTTGGTAATATATAAAATAAGATGAAATTTCGGGTGATAACCTCCAAGAGACCCGTCCAAGAAAGGCAAAAACCAAAAATTGCTTAATATGCAGAATGTAAACAAAATGAAGACAAAGAAATTCCCATTGTTGGGAGAGAGAGATAAAAGGCAATTTAAAAAATCAATCATCAAAACGATTATCTGGAGAAAAAGTGAAATGTGTATTCTTACCATTTCACATCTTGTTGAGTCATTAACTGATATCAAAGCCGACAATGAAAACGTAAGATTACAGTATCCCTTTGAAGATTTAATCAAATGACACCTTCTGGTTTGCATCCTGTAAAACTGCGCTTAAAAGCAGGATGTGTAGTTATGCTAATGAGAAATTTATGCATAGGGGATAGTTTGAGTTACCATCGTAATCATCGAAATGTCCAAAAGCGATAGAAACATCGAACGTTCGAAAGATGGAAAGATCGATCTTCGAAAAATCTAAAATCATCGAAAGATGGAGAGTTCATCGAAAGATCAAAAGATCGATAAATCATCGCAAAGAACAAAATATTTATAGATTCCAAAAAGAATAGAATTTCATCACTAAACACATAAAAACGTTTAGCATCTTTTCTCTGAATTCATCTTTATACATTAAAACATTTCTGTTTCCCTTGTCAGCTTTCACGTAACAGTTTTCACAGAGAAGGGAAAATAAAAGCTTGATTTTTTAAAATAAACCAAAAATTTTCATATTTCGATTATTTTTCAAAAAGGAAAAACGTTTGTGATTATGCTAATTACTTCAACCCTGATTAAATCTTTCATTCTTCTATCAAAAATTGTCATAAATTAACTCATTTTAACATCCCTTCTCTTCCACCGTGGTCATTGAAACCACCCACCTGACTAAAATAATACAGAGAATACTACTAGTATAATTTAAATAAGAAGAGTAATATAATATTATTACAGCCGTTAAACTACACCAACTAATTAACATTAATATTGTATATTTAAATTTCATAATATGATAAGTACAGAATCAGTACAAAATAAATTTTGCATACAAATCTACATAGTAAAAAAATCTTCCATCGAAAATCTTAATAATTATTTTTTTTTATAAAGAAATAACGAATAAAGCAAAAGTTGTGGCCAGTTTTGCTTTAAAGCATGACAGGCTTGCCTGAAATGGGATTAACAGGCGTCATCAGCTGTCTCACGAATCTATCCAAAAGATGGCACTACACATATCACTTTTTAATAGGTTTTTAACGACAAATTTAGTACGTCAAAATTGGCTGATTAAATAATGTAATTGTATATGCATTAACGATTTTTTGGGTTTACCATTCTTATTTTCTATTTGTATATACAGCTTCTATTTTTACATACAGCTTTTCTATATTTACATACAGCCGACCTCTACAAAATTGAAAATATTGATACGATTATGTAATCGTCATTCACATTCTGGCTAAAGGGAGTAATATAATATACATATTTTGAACTTTTCTTTTTTCTTTTATTTTACAAGTTTACAGTATGACGTTTAATATTTTTACAGCTATATTATAATCTTATGAACACATTTTCTTGATCATTAAATTCTAATTGCAGTTGCATTTATTACGCAAAATGTTTTGCTTCCTAATATTTGTACAAAAAATAAAACTATTCTGTTTATTAAAATATTCTATTGATTATATAAATTGCTTAAGAAAATCATAATTTAAACAAGTACTCACTTCACTTCATAGAAGCCTAACAGTACATGCATAATCACAGTACAATTAAATCTCCGTAGTAAAAAAAATCTTCAATCGAAAATCTTTAATAATTAATTTTCTCTATAAATGAATAACCAAGAGAGCAAAAGTTGTGGCCAGTAGTAGTGGCCAAACTATAATATTTAGTTTATTGTTGAAAATATATAATAGGTTTAATATATTATCTTGCACTGATAAGAACATATCTATTTGTAAAAATTTCCATTAATATAGTTTTCAATAGTTTGCATTGATTGAATAAATTATTTCGACAAATAAAACCGTACCTATTAAATTGATGCCCCATTAAACATATTTATGATTTTGTCACATTTTACATGTTTATTTTAAGTCATTTCATTTACGTTTTTCTATTGCGGTATAAAGGTTATATAGATAACATAATTTCAATATGTAGAAAAAAAATCAGGAGCTATATAAACCACAAATTTAAAATTTTAATAGAATGGTAAAAAAAATACGGCTTTAGAAAATCCAAATGTGTACGGTACCATGGCAAAGCAAACCACACGACAGAACATGTTATAAATTATTCTTTGTTTTTTTGTTTGTGTGTCTCGGAAAAAAGGTTATAAATTAGTTTTAGTTTTTTAGCTATGAGTTTAATTTCAAACTATATTTCCTTTTTGCCCGTCTCGCGCTGTGTATGACGCGTGGGTCTCTTTTTTACAAGTAAAGCAAATAATTATAATTTGGAAAAAAGTAAAACAGCAGGGTTTTTTAGTGGTTAAAGTCCATTTGAAAAAATAAATTAATAAATTATTATGCAAACTTTTTATCGAAGTTAAATAGTCGCTCATAGAATACTAAAAAAAAAAGACTTTATTGTTAAATGTGGGGTGATTAGTGACCGTTAGTCTATAATTATTCAGAAATCATGACATGCGGTCTGGTGTGATGTATTTACATGTGTGATGGGATTTACAAATATATTTGTTAAATTTAAACAGTGTTTGTAAATCTCGGGCCCTGATGATGATCTCAATAAAGATCGAAACGTTGGCACGATAAAGAAAATGTTTTTCTGAAACCTACATCACACCAGACCACATCTCACGATTTCTGATTAATTAACGGCTAACGGTCACTAATCACCACACAGTATAAATTACTTTGATTGACATTCTGTACAGTGATGAGTCATCTGAAGCCATGTTTGACCATGAATGGACGTAATATAAAAAATTCAAGTTTATGTTAAAAATATTTTCCAACTATGGTTATTGGTAATTTATATGAATGGATTAACCTAATTTTTATTTATTATCCTACAAACGGTTAGAGAATATTTTTTTTATTTGCATACATTCACAGGTGTAAAAAAACATTATCATTCATAATAGGAAATATTGTTTGACCGGATCAAAAGGTTATTTACCTTATTTAATTATAAAGTAAATTTTTTTTAATGTTTACCGGCTACAATATTAATTATACAACGTAACAAAGAGATTCGCATTTTAATAACGTACAAGGAACTGCTATAACTGCCCAACTAAAACCCATACGTCATGTCAGAATTAAAATATTACAGTAATAATAATTTAAAAAATTGGTTTAGGGGGCGGCAATCAGAGTTGGGCAAAATCAAACTAATTCAATCATGATTAAGAATTTGGATTGAAGTTTAATCATGATTGCATTAGTCATGAGTGAATTAATCATTATATGATTTAGTCATACCTCATGATTGAATTAATTATGATTAAATCATATAATGATTAATTTACTCATGACTAATTCAATCATGATTAAAGTTCAATCCAAATTCTTAATCATGATTGAATTAGTTTGATTTTGTTCAACTCTGGCTACAATGACCAACTTACCAAAATCCAACCAACTCCGGATAAGAATTTTGAGATGAGAGTCGTGCTCAAGGCCAACCTTCAAAAATTGTTATCATAAACGAAAACCAAAGTTACATAATTATACTACATGTCTATTTTATTACAATCAAGACCCCTAGATGGTGTATTTTCCAAATAATGTACAAATCTCTCCTTTTAAGTGGAATAAATTTTAATTGAAAGAAATATTTTTGCCATTAATCGGTTATGTAAACATATTTACTTTTCAAAGCGTAGCTTGTTCTAGGATTATTTTATTATTATTATTATTATCATTATCATTATTTTTTGGCTTTTTATAACGACGGAGTTTTACTTATAATTGGAAGATTGATTTTTGTTAAGTAAGGTGTTGAAGGATTTTCGTTTTGATGAAATAAATTTCTGTTAGAAATTTTTTTAAAAGTGATGAAGTGTATTTTTCATTTTTTGAGCTCCCATTTGAACATGATTTATCGAAATTTAGTCAGGACTAACTATATTGTGACTAAATTAGTCATGCCTCGTATTTAATTACTAGTCATGACTAATTTAGCCATCAATCACATATGGCGACTAATGACTAAATTAGTCACTTACTACCAATCATGACTAACGGTCTGAGTGATCAATCATTAATCATTAGACATGACTAATTTTTGCTCATCACTGGCGACAATCATCTGATGTCATAGTAGTAGTAATAGCCCCTGTGCCTGTTACTGACTCTGCTTTTATACGACATCCTAAAATGCTACCCTCTCATTTCATCCTCAGGCTGTCAACTACAAAATAAAGCATACAATACATATATATAATCACCACAAACATATGTAAAAGTTTGATGATATTCACTTCCTCAGAGTACTCGATAGTCGATAGTCGAACCTTCTTCATTCTCACTAGTAACTTATTTTTACTCTCCAGACGTCACACACTCATTCCAGTGTCGGAGAATCTACGTATAGATCACGGTGTGCCACAAGGCTCTACTCTATCTTCACTGATCTTTTCAATTTATATTAGTTATATTAATAATGGATTCGAAAACTGTAAACTTTGCCTTTATGCAGACGATCTAAGTGTAATAAACGATTCAAAAATTGATAAACTGATTTATTTTTTTAGACCTCGATTTGACATAAGTCGAATTCAAATTCTTAATTTTAAATGAGAACCCCCATTCTTCACATTTTTTTTTCAACTAGATTTTTGGCGAGAAGAATCAGTACTGAGATATTAAAATCGGTCCAATAGAACCGAAGATATGGTTTTTTGAAAGTAGCCGGAATGCTCTTCTAGTGCGTTAGGTAGATTTTGTAGAGGAGTGGAAAATCAACCAATGTAGAGAGAAAAGTCTTAAAGCTTACTAAATTTCCTGCCAAATCCCATAAATTTTCCACACGCGACATTAACTTTTTCATCTCAACCAAGACCTCACATAAAAAGAATAATTAATTGAAATAATTATTAATAGAGGTCAAATGTAGCAGGCAAAAATGTTTATTAGCACCTCAAACTGACAATGAGATTGAATACATTTGTATTGTATACTTTAAATTAATTTCCTTCCTTAAAAAGAAAACCGGATTCCCAGGTTGAAATAAAATTCCAACCATAGCTTGAGTTAAGCAGTTATTTTGCGAAGTAGACCATAAAACATTTTGATGCTTTAGACTAAACTGGAAGCGTCATGCTCACCAGTTCTTCCGAGATAGCATAAAGATGCGTTTAATAAGAGTTAACATGAAAATAGACAAGGCTTTCTCCTTTCTACGTGCCACATTGATGTCACACATATTCGATCTTTGTAATTATTTTCCACTATGTTTACAGTTTAATACAATTGATTTAATGAACCCAAATAGCGAACATAAACAGTTTCAATACAACTATTAATTTTATTATTTACACTGTTAAATATGTGTTCATGTCGTAGTTGAAATACCCTCGTAAAAAACGGGTATTGGTTTATTTGTTGTAATCCCTCAGAGATTAGGGTTTTGGATTACGATTTTCTTGTAAATTCTTTTCATCTGTTAGTTTTGACCAACATTATTGATTGGTATTTTATGCGGCCTTGATCGAAAATATATCATTTTTGTTTAAACAACTGTGGACAGATCTGTTTTTTTAATTGGAAACAAAAACTCTCTCTCTCTCTCTCTCTCTCTCTCTCTCTCTCTCTCTCTCTCTCTCTCTCTCTCTCTCTCTCAACCTAATTTTTAAGAATCTAACGAATAATTAATATCTAATTTTGTTACTGAGCAATGCTCTGTATAAAAATGTAACTTCAAGTTCAACTTACTCTCACTTTATTTATTTACTTCATTGTTGATTTTACAATAATTTGTTATGTCTGTTGCTACTCTAAACAAATATTATAATTGTAATTATACGTTAAGTTTAAGAAAAGCCCTAGACACCTAACTTTAATAAATAAATAGTTCATCAATTAATCAATCTCATCATTTTTTCTATCCATTTTACTCACTTTTTCTCCGTCCTATTTTTCTCATTTTCACTCCATCTCACTCTCTCTCTCATTCTCTTCATGAATCTATCATCGTTCTTATTTTTTTCACTTTCACTCTCTCTCTCTCTCTCTCTCTCTCTCTCTCTCTCTCTCTCTCTCTCTCTCTTTCTATGTATCCATATCTACAACTCTTTCACTAATCATCTTAATATGTCTGTGTTTCTATCTTTCTGTACATAAATATATGTCTCACATTATAAAGAGTAGGAATATGATTGATGAAGGGGGGCGTCGATACCAGCAACGGTTTAGGCGTTGACACAGCGCTCAGCGCTGTAAGGTAAAGGTTTTGGGTTCGAATCGAGCGGCCCTGCATTCGAACCTGACATACTTACAAATGTTTTTACACAAACAACACCGGCAAAAAAAATATAAAAAAATAAATAAAAGAGAGAGAGAGAGAAAGGGAGAGAGAGTGAGAGAGAGAAATTGAATTTTTGTAATATTATGTTTTGATAGTGCTTATAGAAATAATTTAGGTATTTAATTTTGTAAACAAGCATATGAGTATTTAATATTAATTTACTAGGTTAATAAACTTTATTTAGGCAATTATATTAGCCATTATAGGGAAAATTAGTTTAATATTGGAGAGAATAAAATAAATTTAAACAACCGAATTAACAACCGAATGAAATATATATATATATATTTTTTTTTTTTTTTTTTTTTAAACCGTTCAAATAATAAATGTAAAGAAGTTTTATGTAAATAACAAAAAAAACCTCATGAATAAATGCAGAAAAATTTAAATTTTGTGTAAATACTAATGTATATGTATTTGTTAAATTTGAACAATGTTTGTAAATCCCAGGCCCTGAAGATGATCTCAAGAAAGATCGAAACGTCGGCACGATAAAGAAAATGTTTTTCTGAAACCTACATCACACCAGACCGCATCTCACAATTTCTGAATAATCATCGACTAACGGTCACGAATAAGCACTAATATTAATTTTAATATGTATCACAGATTAAGTGTCTATATAGCAAATGGATTAGTGTAATGTAAAACAATAATATTATTTTTGTAGTTAGATATTGAAAAATAGCTAAAAGGAGGGAAAATTCAAAAGGTGGGGTTGAGATGGGAAGTTGGTGTCCGAGTGGATCGAAGTCCGGTAGGTCAAGAGGTAGAGTAGCGGCGTATCTAGCCAAAGGTCGTGGGTTCGAATCCCTCTCGTGCCATTAACATTTTTTCATCTCAACTAAAACCCTTAATTAAAACGATTAACTTTAGCAAATGTAGTCTTATACAAACCACAAGTTACCTCTGACTAGGAATCGCTTGGTGGTGACTGGTCGCTTGGTTTAACGTAACTTTCTTACCTAGCTGGGAACTGACACTAATTTCGTTATTTTTAATGAGAAATCCATGTTTTTATTGTTCAATTCATTTGTAAGAGGATATTTTATGCCCATGAGATGGGTATGCTTTCTGTATCAAAATAATGGCCTTTCGCTTTATTTCGAAAACGATTTACTTTAGGAAAAAATGGACTTAGACAAACCCCAAGTTAATTTCGGCTAGGAATGGCCTGGTGATACCAGATTTAACATAAATTTCTCATCTAGTTGGAAAATTTTATTAAAAATTATTTTTAATGAGAATTCCGTGTTTTTATTGGTCAATTCATTTTTAGAGCTTGTTTTATTCTCTCTCTCTCTCTCTCTCTCTCTCTCTCTCTCTCTCTCTGTTCTAATTAGTTGTTAAGAATCTTACGAAAAATTTATATCTAATTTTGTTGCTCAACAATGCTCTGTATAAAAATATAATCTCAAGTTCAATTTCTCTCACTTTATTCATTTAATTCATTGTTGATTTTACAATAATTTGTTATTTATATGTTATGTCTGTTGCGGCTCTAAAGAAATATAAAAAATTTAATTACATCTTAAGTTTTAGAAAGGTCCTAGAGACCTAACTTTTACGTGTATTTTAAGAAATCAATCGTTAATCAGTCAATCTCTCCCTCTCTCTTCATATGACAATCTTTTTCATGTTATTTCTATCGATCTGCTTATCTATCTGTGTTTCATTTTCGACTTCTATGTTTTGTTTTTTGACAATATTTATTTAACCTTTCGGTCACTTTTACTTGTTATCGTTTGCTTTACTTATTTCTACAAATTACCTTCATCCTTATATATTTTTCTTTCCTTTCTGCGGACAAATTATTAAATAATATAATAGTAGAAACCATATAAATAGGTACATTCCTTTATTTGATTTATTCACCTTGTTTCATGTACTACCATACGCTGTATTGTCAGTGGTGAGCGAATGATAATTTGGCCGGCCAAATCTGTTTTTCATTTTTAAAACTGCAGTATTTTTTTTGTTTTGTATTTCCAAAAATCGTTTTTGCATATTGGTGTTTTTACATCAAGTATATTTGTGACTTGTATGGTATCACTAAACTGATAGTAGAAGAAAGCGAGACTAGCCGGATGAACTGTCAAAACATTTTACTTAAAACTTTCACCATAGATTTTTTTTTAATTGAATGTATTGAGACAAAAAAATCACCAAAGTTAAGGTTTATCTATCATATATTGATTATAAATAAATAAACCAATTAAAACGGTCCACTTTTTACGTTGCTAATCTTATTCGTTTGTTATGAATTTTTGGTTGTAATTACTTTATTCTCCATTTACATATAAACAACTATTTAACGTTTCACAAAATTTTGAAAGATAAAAAAAATCTTTTAAAAATTAAGCCCAATTAAGCAGATTTTAAGCAATATACCGCTCAGCACACGGTGTCATGCTCCGACGAAGTTGCAAGCTCAAGTGGTCTTCACCTGACCTCCATTGCATGTTTTACCACGTCGTCTTGCATGTATGATCACAAAGGTATTAATCCTAATTGGATGTAGGTGTTTTGCATTTATGTTAAACTATCACATTTAAACTGGGTTTTTAGGTTTATTAAACAAATTTAATAAACATAAAAAACATAATTTAGCTTAGGTTACCTTCATTGATTCAGTTCGTACCAAAAGGCTAATGAAAATTCTTTCTTATATGGCAATAATTCACTGTTTCAGCTCACGTTTTGTATTTTTGTAATATCTGTATGTCGGCAAGAATTTGGTAAGGAATTTTGTACGTCCATTTGACACGTGATTGTCACTCTTCAAGTGCATAGAGTCTCCTTTTAAAAGTGACACTTTTTCGGCATAAAGACGTCGGAAACTGCGACGTCATCGATTTCTGCCCGTCGAAAGTGTGGATTATCGTGAAAAAGGAGGAAAGCCTAAAATCTGGAACCGGTGCCCCGAAAAGCGCACATTGTCGACATAGTGGCCGAGGGAGGCGTGGGAAGCGGTCGAAAACATAGAAAGTGACGTGACATCGGAAGAAAACCGTTCTCCTAATTTGTTTTTCATGACCACCATCAAATGGTTTCCCTACGTTTAAACGGACTCGACACAAATCTACAAACAGAATATATTTTATCTAAAATACTGCCTGGAAAAACATGCTATTAGAACATTTACAATAAAGATTTTTTTTTGGTTAACTAATAAAGAAATTGTTCACATTTAAAGAAATCAATCAAATGAACGTTATACTCTTGCATAGATTTCTAACGTTAAGATTATTTGTTAAGAATACAGTAACTGAAATCATAATAAGCCATGAAGTTTCCATTTTCAGTTTAGTATTACTGATAAAGGCACGATGTAGATCTAATTTCGCTAGATGGACAATTATTTTTTGATATTACATTTTTTTTAATTAGCCCATATAATTTTATTTGTTTTATAAACTTTTAACAGGTTGTTCATACAGCGTGATTATTACATTTTTTTTCTCTTAAACAATGCAGCTTACAATTATTTTAACTATTTTTAAAAAAATATTAAAGGCACATATGTAAAAAAATTGTTTAGAATTTGAATTATAATTACATGTGGTGTTTAGTGACCGTTAGTCAATGATTATTGGGAAATCGTGAAATGTGGTCTGGTGTGATGTAGGTTTCAGAAAAACATTTTCTTTATTGTGCCAACGTTTCGAAGTTTATTGGGATCATCTTCAGGGCTCAAAGTGTTTGTTTTCCATTTAGATATGTCATTCTTGTGTGTCGTGTTGAGAGTCCACATTGTGTACGAAAGGTAGTAGTTTAATAAAATAAAAATAAAAATAAATACTTTAAAAATGCTTATTTTGGTTAGAGAATGAGACGCTTCCTCTTAAAAAAGTTCCGATATATCACACATATCACAAAATATCTCGACTTTTACAAATTAGAATGTTAGTTCGGTTTGCTTTAGCACACTAATATCAATTATTTATTCTTCATTATTTATTATATCGGTAATTATAATTTTTAGACATTTTACCTATAACGTCAGATTTGAAGATCAATTACACAAAATTAATTATTGAAATAAAGGTTTTATTGATTATTAAAAATAATGTGTGGTGTTTAGTGACCGTTAATCGATAATTATTCAGAAATCGTGAGATGCGATCTGGTGTGACGTAGGTTTTAGAAAAACATTTTCTTTATCGTGCCAACGTTTCGATCTTTATTGAGATCATCTTCAGGGCTCAATGTGTTTGTTTTCCGTGTAGATGTGTCAATGATGTCTCTCATGTGGGAGGACACTCTCAAACCAAACACTTTGAGCTCTGAAGATGATCTCTATAAAGATCGAAACTTTGGCACGATAAAGAAAATGTTTTTCTTAAACCTACGTCACACCAGACCGCATCTCACGACGTCCAAATAATCTTTAATTGACAGATTACACTTGAAACAGTAAAAATTGCACACTTACAACACTAAAAACTCTCATAAATGCATTAATAACAGCTCATATAAATCATTCACACAATTTAAGCCTTTAAAACATTGCACGAATATAAAAAAAAACACCAATAGTCACAAAGACCGGAACAAGAATAAAACAGTCACAATAGCGATAGTCTGCCTGCTTCGACTTTTCAAGAACTAATAAAAAAGGTTCGACTAAACGAAAATCACACAGACACAGCAATGAAGATCTCTTTAAAAAATCGTTCTTATTCAGAGTTGTTGTTCACAAGATTCGCATTTCAAGCATTAAACTCTCAGCATCAGTTGAAGGGGTTACAAACATGTCTCTCGAGTGAATTATAAGAGTGAACCCACAACACTAATTAATAACAACTCACCTTCACACAATTTGACCTTTCAAGACATTGTGGAAATAAAAACACTGATTGTCATAAAGGCCGACTGGAACAATAATAAAACAATGAATAATAAAACAGTCTAATAAAGCTACAGTTGACTTTTCAGGAACCAATAAAAAAATCGCGATTATCCGAAAATCACACGACCCAAGACGTTTTTTACGAGTGTTCGCAACAGCAGAGGTCATATAAACCCTCAGGGCGCCGGTGCTTTTGACAAAAAGCCCATTTGTAAGTATGAAGGGTTCGAATGAAGGGCCGCTGGATTCGAATCCGGGACCTTTACCTTAGAAAGATGTCTAATAGTCTAATAAAGCGACAGTCGCCCTTTAAGGAACTAATAAAAAAATCGCGATTAACCGAAAATCACACGACACACGCCATCATTGGCTAGCGGTCACAAAACACCACACATTTCTACACGAGAAGAACGAAGAACATAGGGCACACAAGAATGACACATCTACTCTGAAAAGAAACTCTTTGTGCCCTGAAGATGATGTCAATAAAGATCGAAACGTTGGCCCATAAAGAAAATGTTTTTCTAAAACCTGCGTCACACCAGACCGCATCTCACGATCGCCGAATAATTATAATTACGTCGCGATTGCAAGTTTTCAATCGGACTTAAATCTGCCTAGCTGGTGTAAAAAATGTCATAACTGAAAAAGGATCTTACAGGTTTAAATAAATCACAACTGAACCAAATGAATGCCTTGTAGAAGTTTATGTCTCGATTGACAGAATATTGGTTCAGTCATTCTTTTTAAGCAAATGAAAAACAATCCATTTTGTTTGGCTGCAACATCATTTGCGAATATCACCATAATTTTTGAACGGTCTTGTTCATCTGTTCATTAGCCTAGCGTTAAAAGAATAATATGCAAATTCGATTTCGAAAAACAGCCCTGCTAAGTAGTCCTTAGGCTATTCGCCCCAGTTCACACGTGGACCACTTTCATAGTGTTTATCAAATGAATCAAAATCTATTGTCAAGGGCGTAGGGTCGCGAAAGAACCAGGCCAACAACAAGGGAAATGTGTTGGATTTGGGCAAAAAGGAAATTGGAGTTGAGGTCGCCCCGGTAGAAACATTTCTGTCTTAAGGAGGACTTTCACTCGGCTAATAACTTACGTGATGTTATGCCTCGGTTTTTGCCTCAGTTTGAACCGGACTGGTTCCGTTTGTACGAAGCGCAAGATGGAAAAAATAAAACAATGACCGCAAAGCCTCTTAAATGTACCCGCATTTTTTTTCTGCCGACGGAAACCAAGGAAGATTAGCCATTTTACCGGCCTAAATTCGTCACCGAAATAATAATAATAACGACGACGTGAGTTCATCCATCGGGTCAGTCGTCCTACTTTATTTACAATAAATATATATTTCAAACGGGCAATTGAAGTTAAATCTTACATATACTTGTAACACTGCGATAACATAGAAAGAAAAAATGATTCTCACATAATTCTACAGGTGGAAGTAATTGATATTTTGACATCAAACAGTCATATGAAAAGAATACGGACAAATTAAAACAGATTTTCTTTTTCGATTGACGGTATCTACTGGTCTCTCCTCGCAGAAATTTTTGTCTTTACAGCAACCTACAACTTTACCTACATAGATAGAAAACAAACAATAACATTCAATGGATATAAAATAATCTTTTACAGCTACTACGTAAAACTCGACTAAAAGAGAAAGGCACAGCGATCTGAAACCAGGTTAGTTTTGTTTTGGTGAATGAAGTAGGTAAACAAAAAAATTGAGTCAGAGAAAGAGTGAGAAATGGAGAGGAGAGAAGAGGAGATTTGATTTGATACACGATTTATTTTTACAAATCTCGCAGAGTTAGGCCAATTTAACCTTTCTTACACTCGACAAGAATCTAACATTTTATTGATGAGATGATGTATCGGCCTGCTGTTGAAACTTGGAAGATAGGATCTTTGATGAGGTCACAACAGAACGACAATTCTTTAAGTTTTTGCCGAGCTTTCGACGATTATATCGTCATCATTTATTTTAGGAAAATATCGCAGTTAGAACATATCATATTATTAAAAACAATTATTTTCAATTAATTAAGGTTTTTGGTTGAGATAAAAAAGTCAGTGTCACGAGCGGGATTCGAACCCACGACTTTCGGATAAATACGCCGCTGCTCTACCACTTGAGCTATCGTGACCTCGATCCACTCGGACTCTAACTTCCCATCTCAACCCCACCTTTTGATTTTCCCTCCTTTTTGCTATTTTTCAAATGTCGTGTAATCTATTTGATTCTTGGCGACAAATAAGGACAGTGAGGTTTCTTGTGTAACTCCATCATTGATAGTTTCCAACTTCATTACATTTTGACCCATCGTTATAATCATTTTTCGATTATTTAGGTATGATTGGAACCGTTGGAGAGAGAGGGAGGGCGAGAGAGTGACTGAGAGGGGAAGAGAGATGGAGAGAGATAGAGAGCGACAGCCTGAGAGAATGAATAAATAGATAAATGGAAAGAAAAATAAAGTACGAAAAACAGTCAAAAGAGACAAAGAGCACCAGAAAGAGAATGAGACAGACAGTCCACGCCAGAGAAAATAAGTAACCACATGCATAGAGAGCAAAATGAAGATAGAAAGACAGTCAGCAGAGACAGAAAGAACGATAAAATAGAATAACCGAAAGACAGAGAATAGAAGTATATAAAAAGGGAGAAAGGGAGAGAGAGAGAGAGAGAGAGAGAGAGAGAGAGAGAGCGAGTGAGAGAGGGCGGGATGGTAATAGATAAATAATAATAATAATTACATAGTATATAATTTAAAGTAAAATTACGGCATGGAGGGTCCGTCTGCCGGAGGTCGATTTTCATTTGACTTAAATTTTTGGTCGACACAGAGAAAAATTTATTTTAAAAAAATTTTAAAAAAAATGATACATAAATAAATATTACAATTGATAATTTAATTTTTAATAATTATATTAATCACTAGCATACATTATAAACAATAATTTTTGTTCTTCGTTTAATTTACAATAATATAGATATATTAATTATTTGGGCCAGCAATTTAGAATGACAAGGCTTTAAAATATTCAAAAATTAAATTCTAATATTAACTCTTGGCGATAGTGCCAGGCGTGGCGCGCATATTTGATTAAATTTTTGTAATCATTAAGCAGTAAGTCAATAACCTGTGTCACATTCAATTTAGAAAAATTTAGATGCAGAAGCCGAATCTCTTCTTTAACCTGGTCATTGCATAATGAACAAATTACATTTTCTCTAGCCCGAAAAGCTGCACCATTGAGATAAAGGAGGTCCCCTCTGATTTTGAATAGCCACCTTAACTCGACCAATGACAACCCTTTAGACCTGTCCTTAGATAGGTTTAACATATTAAAATCATCTTGGTAAAGTTCCTTATAGAATAAAAAGCGCGAGGTTGATCTGACTTGTTCACGAAGTTCTTCACTGAAATTGACTCTCAGTTTTGTTATAATTTCCTTAAACTACAAAAGGCCACTCATTCAAGTTATTTATAGAAAATTATGAGTCACATGATAGATCCCTACACATCCTATTCCAACATTCAAACCCCAATGGACCACGACTAACGACTTCCAGGGCTACAATTTTGGAAAGACGGTAATCAGGATGTTTCAAGAGTTTAAAGATGTAATTAAAATAAAGTTTGAAGGTATATAAAAATAACGGGTCAACTTAGGCTCTAAATAAATCATAAAATTCGGGGTGGTTTTGGGAAGGGCAAATAACTTTTTAATGAAAAAACGTTGAGTTTTTTCAAGCTGTACAAATTTTTCAAAGCCCCAGACTTGGCGTAACATAGTATCGAGCGGCAAACTGAGTGAAACAGTCTGAATTTCACTGGAAGGGAAATAAAATTTTGAGAAATTAAGGCGTGCCATATACAGTTCAGAGCCCGTTTCGCTGTAGACTATTGTTGATGTGATAATTGAAAGAAAGACGAGGGGATAGCGTTACACCTAGATATTTATATTCCTTAACAATTTCAATTTTTTTGTTATCGAAAAAAATCAATCTTTAGCAGCCAGCTTTCCACCCCTCCTAAATACCATAATCTTCGATTTACTTAGATTAACCGATAAATTCCATTGAAGACAGTAGGATTCCAAAAGTTTTATATTCCTTCGGAGACTGGCTGCGTTGTCGGCGATGACAATAATATCGTCAGCGTACATTAGAACGTTAATTAACGTATGGCCGATTCTGATACCAGAATGTAAAGCAGCTGGCAGGCCACCTAAAAATAATGAGAACAGAAGTGGTAATAGATATAAAAAACATAAGATCATAAGATAGCAAGATAAATTGATAAATGATAAATACATAAATAGGTAGATAAGATGAGAAAAGAAATAAAAAGACAATCAAACTTAGAAGAGTACCAGAAGTGAACACAAGTATTCAAAATTTAACAGCTTCTTTTTCTAATTTTGGACTCAGTATCACTTATAAAAAATGTATTGAAATCTGTGTTCCCATGTCCATTGCCTCTCCTTATAAGTAGATATTTAAGTTATCAGTATATAGTCAACCAGATTTCAATTGCACATTTGATACAATGGAAAAAGTTTCTAATCTCAAGTAATTTTGTGAAAATTAATTGTATAATAATTAATATATATTCATTAATGTGTAGTGTGCCAGCCCAACAGTAAGCGACCATTCTTATTTAATTAGTTAACTAAAACCTACATGGAATTTCAGTTTTAAATTTTAATTAATTTTTATTTTTAGATAAAATTACAAAGCATTGGTAACGAGATATTTAAAGTCATCCACTGACACGATTTCAATAAAAGAGATCTCTAGTCTATAAATCCAGTTCACTGGCATGAAAATGATCTTCGTTGCAGAAAACTACATGGTGCAATTAACAAAAAAAAGGAGGTAAAATGAATAATTCAATTGATATTTTCTTTAATACCACTAATTATGTGATTCTATTTGGCTCACCCGCTGTGAAAGTCAAAGCACGCGCTATTTCGTCCTCATCTAGATACGGAGAACTTCAAGAGAGCAAGTTTCACTTAAGCAGCTTTTCATTATAGTCCGACACACTGAATAAAACAACAATTGTCCTCGGAGAGAATAAATTAAGTGAATTATTTGTAAAAAAAATTAAGTTGACAAGTCCGTTGACGTCTAGTTTATCGTCTCGGTCCGCCTGTTCTCGCTGCGTTTTTACCGGGTCTTTTGCTAGAATAACAAGAATCAATTACAAAACATAATAGATATTTAATATCCTTACAATGTTCATCAGTAAATAAAGTGCTATAAATACGCCATCACTTTAAAAAATAAAGTGCTGTTTTTACAGATTTCTTAATATGACGTTTTGATAATGCAAGTTTGTTTTTTAATTTTTTTACGTGTGCGCACAAAGTTATCAATATAATAAATTTATAGTTTAAAACGTGACTAATTTAATACGTTTTCTTCAGTTTATTCAACTCATGAACTAAAGTGGAAAAATTCCGTCTGGCCAAGCGAGAAATAACGGACCAGGACGGTCAAACTGTATCCATAGTTGGGCTAATATTTTACAAATATATTTATTGAGCAGACTCAAGATAACCTGAATAGTTGAAATGAACAATTTATGAGAATTATTTTAAATATGTTGTATTTTTTCCTCGTCGTATAAGATTTGGCTGAAAAAAATGTTTTGGTTTGAAAAAAATTTCAAAATTTTCATAATATATATTTTCTTCGGATTCTATCAACAAACTTTATTAATTGTCAATTTAGAGACAAATGCAGAAAAGACTGTTTATCTATGTTTAAAAACATTGGTGCATAAATGTAGTTGCAATTCAAAAAATTATAGATACTTTTGTACTTGTTCTTTTCTAAAAATCTTGATTGAAAAATAAAAAAAAGTGTAACATTTTTCATGTTCTATTGTCGAAATTTTTTTCCAAAAATAGTACCGTTTTTCCTGTCTTATTTTATTTCCAAATCTATTTATACAAGATTTCCTGTTTTATCATCTAAACTTTGAGAAAGTTGACGTTTTTCCTTGTGCTGTGGAATTATTTCAAACAATTTCCTTTTTCCTTTCGTAATGTCAAAATCTTTTGTATTAACTCCTTATAATCCAATGTTCCCAGTAGGGGGCAAAAATATTTTTTTGACTATCGGAGAGCATAATATTTTATGAAAACTCATGGAGTTAATGTCGAGTTTAATTTGCAAAACTAGGTTTCCCCATCCCAAATCTTGCATGTATTTTTGTTCATTTTTGAAAATTGCTTTTTCGACTCAATCTTACTTTAATTTCACTGATTTTTTCAACACCTGCACATTTGACTGTTAATTGTTTCTACCTTTTTAAATCAGTTAGAAAAATAGTTCAGCTATTATAAAAAATTATATAAACAACAAACAGCGTCTTTCGTGCTGATGGTCCCAACTTGGAAAATCGATCTTCTCTAGGATTTTTCATTAGAGCCTCCTCATAGTTTTGGTTTGTATGGGTCAGAGGTAGTCTAGAGCTATTAGTTAAGTATTGTACTCCCCATTTGGTAGAGATTTTTTTCAAGAAGATTGTATTTTCAGAAGAGTCTACAATTTTTCATATATTTAAAAAAAATTTAAAAATGTCACCTTGGACGAAGTTCTTGATTATTGATTATTTATTTTATCTGAAGCTATACTAGCCAATAAATGATTACGAGTGAAATCAACATTTGCCAGTCAAAACATTTTTTAAGTGGCGTTTTTCTTTTTGTAATATCAAAGCATTTTTAATTTTAAAAAAGTAGCGCTTTTCCCGTCCTTCTGCCAAAACATTTTTTTAATTAACCTGCGTTTTCCTGTGCTAATATCAAAGCCTGTTTATTTAAAAAAAATTGTGTTTTTTCCGTCTTCTGTCTACCATTTTTAATTAACTTGCGATTTCTTGTTCTAATATCAAACCCTTTTTATTTTTAAAAAAAGTAGCGTTTTTCCTGTCCTAAAGCCAAAATATATTTTAATTAACTTGCGTTTTCCTGTTCTAGTGTCAAAGCTTTTTTTATTTTTAAAAAGTAGCGTTTTGCGCGCCCTTCTGCCAAAACATTTTTTTAATTGACTTGCGTTTTCCTGTTCTAATGTCAAAACCTTTTTATTTTTAAAAAAGTAGCGTTTTTCCTGCCCTAAAACCAAAATATTTTTAAATTAACTTGCGTTTTCCTGTTCTAATGTCAATGCTTTCTTATTTTTAAAAAAAGTTGCGTTTTTCACGCGCTTCTGCCAAAACATTTTTTTAATTAACTTGCGTTTTCTTGTATTAATGTCAAATCCTTTTTATTTAAAAAAATAGCTCATTCTTCTGTCAAAACACGTTTTAATGAAGTAGCGATTTTCCTGTTCTAATATGTCAATATTTTATGTAAAAAGAGTCATTTTTCCGTCCTTCAGTCAAAACTTTTTTTAAGAAGTGTTTTTCCCACGCTAATATCAAAACTTTTTATTTTTTTAAATAGCATTTTTCTTGTTCTTCTGTCAAAACAGTCTTTTAAATAGCGTTTTTCCTGTTCTAATATCAACACCTTTTTAATTTAAAAAATGTAGCCTTCTTCCTGTTTTAATGTGAAAGCCTTTTTAATTAAAAAATTTCCGTTTTCCAGCCGTACTTTGAACATTTTTTAATTATCTTTTAAAAAGCCTAATTTTTTAAAGCGCTATTAAGCCTTATTTATGCGCAAAAATATATACAAAAACAGCATTATTAAAACTATGATATTTAAAAAAAATTGTAACTTATAAGTTAATTTTTCGATACGTGATTGAAATTGTTTTACACTAACTAACCATTTATTTGTGATAAGTGCGTGGTTGACCCGACAATTTTGTCCTAGTTGAACAAAGGATGAATTTTCGAGTGTGAATTTATAAAAATTATTAATGGCGTTTGAATAGATTTCTCATTTATGAAACTCGGCCGATTCAGGCTGTTGTTGATTTTCACTGGATCGACCGATTCTCGTTATTTTCGGTTCTGTTCGGTCACGTTCCAACATCCATGGACAGTGGATATGTGAACCACCGGATCACACATGAAAACCGTCTGGTCATCAGCGGATAGAAAACCAGGATTTCTCACGTCTCATCCCGTTTCATTGCCGGAGGTCCCCTCGTTTCTCCTTTCAATCGTCCGTCTTCTAAAATCGAAACCGTCTCAAACGAGCGGGGGGCATTGAAGAAAACCGAACCCAAAGAAAAGAATCGGCCCTTCGGCCGCTCAAGCATCCGGCTTTCTGAATTTTCTGCCTCTTGCTTTAAAAGTCGTGGCGCAGCCACCTCCTTGGGGGGAAGGAAATTAAATAATTTTAGACTTAATTGGCGTAACGAAATCCAATTAAGTTACTTAGAATGAATCGTTAATTATTCAAACTGCACTAAGTGGAATAGTGGGACGTTGGTCCCGCTGCCAATTCCCTGTTTTCTAAAATATTTTAAAATATAATATTATAATTATGTTGCAGCTTTTTCAAATATATTTGGGTATTAACAATATTGAAACCTCAATGAAGTTTATATTTAAAAATCTTTACTAAATGTTGTGATAGGAAAATGTTTTAATGATTTCAATAAGAGACCTGTCTTTTGCACATCGTTTTTAATATAAATTCGAAAAAAATACTTTAAATGAGATTGAAAAAACAATGCAAAATTAGTTAAAATTGGTATACATTAAAACTAAAGGATTTTTAAATAAAACTATTATTTAATTAACTCGACATTTAGTTATGTAACGTAAAAATGTCAAATTGGTCATTGAGTTCGATGAGTCAATTGTGTAATAACCGATTTCATGGGATTAAAACTCAAAAAGTTCATAAAGTGAAAATTTGTACTTAATTAAAATTTGAGAAATCATTCTACTCTGTATTACTTACTAAACGTAAGCAAACAAAATGTTCAGTAACAGAAATCTGACATAAAACTTTAGCCTGTTTATTTATTTTTATTTTTTTAATTGTTTATTTCTCGTTCCAACCCTTTTGCTATCTATCTGTAATCTACATTTCTATCTGTCTTTCGGTCTCAATCTTTCTCTTTTCACTCCATTTTTATTTCTTTTTCCGTTTATTTCCTTCACTCTTACACCTCTGCCTCTCTTTCTCTCTCTCTCTTTCTCTCTCTCTCTCTCTCTCTCTCTCTCTCTCTCTCCCTTTCTCTTCTCTCTCTCTATATTTAAATGAAAGAAAAACATTTTTCCCTTCACAAATATGGTATAAGTAGATGTTTTAATTATCTACATGTAGAGGCTATCTCCCATGAGAGCTTCACAAACCACATGAGGGTTTTTTCTTTTCTTTCAAAATTGAGAATTAAGTTTATAAAATTCATCTGTAATATTTTGGCACCAACCAAGCCACTTCACAAGTCGACTCACTACTACAAGGTTCTCGGGTTCGAATCATACCGGCCCTGAATTTGAAAACAGGAACGAATTGTTTCCCCCATTTTTTTAACTACCAGAAACCGGGGGTTGATATTACGTCCTGTCTGTTGCGGATCCCCACAAAACATTATATTTTTTATTTCGTTCTATTATCAAACTGGGATATAATTTTATGATCATAATGATTCAAAATTTACAAAAGTGTTACATAAATTTGAAGTGTTTATAACAAAAATCGTTAAAGAAACAAAGGTCTTTAAAATAAAGTCTTTATTGTCTTTATACATACCTCTGTACAAATTTACAGTTTTTGGTTTTTACTTCAGAAATTCAAGGTGAAGTATTTAATGCAGCAATAGTTCAGCAATTCAGAGTGAAGGATTTATTTTTATTAGTAATCGTAAGGTTTATTGTAATTTCATTTTACAAGTTTTTGTAATTTTTAACACTGAATAAATTGCACGTTGATCCAAAATGTCTACGTTGTCTAATGTAGGAACAAACGTACCCTTTTTATTGTTATAAAAATCCTATTTGTAAGTACGTCGGGTCGAATGCAGGGCCGCTGGATTCGAACCCGGGACCTTTACCTTACAGTGATGAGCGCCGTATCAACGCCTAAACCGTTGTAGCCACCGACGCCCCTTAATTTTTTATTAGTTATCGGAAAGTTTATTTTAATTTCATTTTTTCAAGTTTTTGTTTAATTAATTAATATTTATGAAAGGTATTGGTCGAGTTAAAAAAGTCAGTGTCAGGAACGGGATTCGAACCCACGATCTTCGGCTAAATACGCCGCTACTCTACCACTTGAGCTATCGTGACTTCGATCCGCTCGGACACCAACTTCCCATCTCAACCTACGTTCGACTTTTCCCTCTTTTTGCCATCTTTCAAATGTCGTGTAACCTATTTGACTCTCGGCGACAAATGAAACGGCCAAGGAGAGCTTTCGTGAAGATATAGTTCAGTTTAATGATTAAATCCATTACAGATCGTGGTCCAATTGACCAATTAACATTTTTCAATTAATTAATATTTATGAAAGGTATTGGTCGAGATTTTTGGTTAATGTTTGAAACACAATAAATTACACATTGATGCCAATTTGTCTACATACTGTAATCTAAGAACAAGCGAGTATGCTTTTCTTGTTGATTAAAAACGATAAAAAGTCACATGTAAAAACGAATGTCAACTTGGAAAACGTTTGAAGTGAATGGTACCGCGCTGTCAATTGTCAGCACCCCGTTCCCATAGCTTTTTAGAAAGCTTTTATTTTCCAACATTGACGATTATTTAACCTAGAATGACTCCGGTTCCAGGTCACGTCGCAATGAAAGCAGGGATAAGACATAAACATAACGATAATTGTCATTGTAGTCGCTCCAAGCTCGGCCTTAAACCAGTGCCGCGTGACTGTTGGGGCTTTGAAACAAGTCTTTTAACGTCTAAAACGATGCTGGGAAAACTTTAACTTTGAATTTAAAAAATTTTCAGTTTTACAAACGCATGATAAATATAAATTCTTCTATCTTTCCATTTAATACCTTAAAAAAAAGGTTCTGTTACCAAATAAAACCCCTGACCTTTTATTAAAATTATTATCACTAATGATCGATGTGTAATTAAATGTACATTTTTTACATTAAAAAAACAGCGATATCGTATTTGTAAAAAAAGAAAGAAGAATGTGATTGTACTGAAAAATTAATCGCACTAACTTTTTTTTACTTCTTGATCAACTTCATCTCTGAGTTGAACACTAATGCAGTAAAAATAACGATAATCAATAAATATTTACGTTCGTTTCAATATTAGCATGTCATATTATATGATATTAGACATTCACGACTAATAATAATGTTTTAATAACTATCTTTGTGGATGAAAGCCATACCACTTTCACTTGAATGTAATTATGTTTTTCGTAAATATTTCTAATACTGCTTCCCATGGTAAGAGAAAATTATTAACGAAAAAATGTAATAAAATTAACAAATAAGAAATAAAAAAGCTATATTTACATGATAGCTGCTACTACACTACATAATAAAAAAAGAAGTTTAAACACACAGCTAAAACGCACATCAGTATTTATTAAAAGCTGAACTCACCTTTCAAAAAACGTTTGTTCCTGCTAGGATTGATCTTGAAAATGTAGATTTTAAGAAAAACGGAAAAAACTAGAAATGGTGTGTGTTATCTGTGTAGATCCAATCCAAATCCAAGTTTTTTAAACAACTATAAACACAGAAAATTTAGCATCACCCAATCTATTGGAAAAAATTATTTACTAATTATTAATAAATGAATGATGTTATGAAATTAATGATATTAAATGCTTATAAATTGTGTCGTGGCTTCAACGTTTTTACTATTTAGTCTATGATTATTTAGAAATCGTGAGATCTGATCTGGTGTGATGTAGGTTTCAGAAAAACATTTTCTTTATCGTGCCAACGTTTCAATCTTTATTGAGATCATCTTCAGGGCCTGGAATTTACAAAGATTGTTTAAATTTAACAAATACATGTAGGGTGTGGAAAAAAGTGAATTTATCCAATGCAAAAAATAGTTTTTATATTCAATGAAAGTATTTTTACTCACTCAAAGTTTTTATTTTGAATATAAAAAATATTTTGTGCATAGTATAAATTCTCTTTTTTCCACATCCTACATGTATTTGGTAAATTTAAACAATGTTTGTAAATCCCAGGCCCTGAAGATGATCTCAATAAAGGTCGAAACGTTGGCACGATAAAGAAAATATTTTTCTGAAACCTACGTCACACCAGACCGCATCTCACGATTTCCGAATAATCATAACTAAACTAATCTCACTAATCGCAACATATTTAGTCTATCTTTATTGATCAATGTTTAAATTATATAGTTATGTAGTTATTATATGTATGTATTTAATGACTTTTGAAATTAAAATTTATTGCAATTAAGGAGATTATATTTTTAAATCATCAAAAACTTGTGTACTTTAAAAGAGAGAAAAAACAAGAGAAGGGTAGATAGATAGAGATAGAGGGAGTGAGAGAAAGAGTGCGAAAGAATGGCCAAAGAGAAACAGACGGATAGTAAGATAAAAGAAATTGAGTGAAAGATATATATGAATAAATACATAATAGTGAGAGGGGGGAGAAACAGACAGATAGTAACATGAAAATATTGGCATGACAGACATATTGAGTGACAGACATAAATATATATAAATGAGGGTTAGTGAGGGAGGGGAGTGAGAGGGAAAGAGAGAGAGTGAGTGAGAGAGAAAGAGAAAAGAGAAAAGGGAGTGAGTATGAAATTTGCAGTTTACCCTTCAATTTTAAGTATTGTTCTACTAAAAAACATGTCCAAAACTTTTTTAAATTTAAATTATTTATTTAGACTTAACTTTTTAGTGATAATAAATACTTAAAAGGTAGACTAGTTAGTAGACTAAGGGCAATCTAGTAGGTCTTCACGGATCAATTATAAACTAAGTGTTAGTAGAATTACTGCATTAATAATCACAAAACTTTTCCACACCTTGAAAATGTTAACGAAAATATTAAATATTTAATATCATCAATAAGAAACAAAATAGATTGTAAATGCAGTTAAAAAAACAAATCATGGAAAAACGACCTAAAATATTAATATATAAGCATTAATAAAACAGAAAATGCTGGTATTTTTCCGAGGTTATGTCCTGAGACCTACTCTTTTTCATACCTTTTTGTAAACAAAAAATTAAAAAATGATAATACAAATCATCGTAATGCATTGCTATATTTTTACTTTTCTAAAGTCAAAAGTCGATAGTTGAAAAGGATGTTTCTACTCAAAAATTCGTTTTGCACTATTTGGCTAATTGTTATATTATAACTATTCGTTTTTAGAGTTTCTCTTTCTTCTTTGTCATGTTTTTCTCGAAATCTTGATCACTGCATAATGTTGTAAGGAAATATTTTTACAAAGAAGATTCCTCCTTAATAAAAGAAAACAAAAGACGGTATCAGTTTATTAGGGGAAAATCAAAAATAAATTATTTTATTAAAAAATATCAAGGTCGGTTTGACCAATTCCATACGTGTTTGACAAGTTAAATGCAAAGTAGGTTTTATTTACAAAAACAAAATTTTATACTCTCCTAAGCAATTGTGAAATCCAGGGTTTAATTCCAATTTAAAAAAGGCCAAATCTAAATGTTAAAAATAAAAAGGTAATTTGTAACTTCTACAATTGGCCAACTAGCACGCATACAATGTTTAGTAAATTACGAAACAAAAAATCTAAAATACAGAAATATTTCATTTCATAAGTTATTAAGAATTAATAACTTCTAGTGATTTGTGGAGCTCTTTGCCTTTTATGAGAAGTTTTTATCAAAAGTGAACACATCTATTTCTCAAATTTTGTGAAGCAATCAAGCAATCATTTCGTTCACAAATAATCTTTTACGTTATTTATAAATTCAATCAATTAAGGTTTTTAGTTGAGATAAAAAAGTCAGTGTCACGAGCGGGATTCGAACCCATGACTTTCGGCTTGATACGCCGCTACTTTACCACTCAAGCCGAAGGTCGTGGGTTCGAATCCCGCCCGTGACACTGACTTTTTTATCTCAACTAAAAACTTTACTTAATTGAATGATATTAATTGGTCAAGCGGACCACGAAAACTAGTGAATTTAATAAGTTATTTGTAAATTTTAACTTGCTATTCCACACTGTTTGTTGCAAAAATCCAACATTTCCAACCTTTTATCGGGTTGTCCGGAAAATAATGCAGGATTTTAAGTTTTCATTAAAAAAAATCTATATAAAATATTCTGTTTACGTTTACAGGATTACTCATTTGTATGAATGTCAACACTTATTAATCCTCTTCCAAATGATATTGTTTGTTTACCTCTGTAGCATTCCGCTACTTGGAAATAATTCAGTCATCCTTATAATGTCAAAGCGAGAATTTCGTACGATTTTCTTTTACGAGTTTAAACTCGGCCGAAGCGGAGCCCAAACGGCTAGAAACATTAACCAAGTCTGGGGCGAGGGTTGTGTTAATGAGTGCACTGTGCAAAGGTGGTTTAAAAAATTTCGGGAGGGAGATTTCAGCCTTGAAGATGAAGAAGGTCGTGGAAGGCCTTCCTCTCTTAATGATGATGTTCTGCGATCAGTGGTGGAAGAAAACCCCAAAACAACTGTTCGAGAACTTGCAGAGCAACTCAAAGTCAGTAAAACGACCGTCGCTGACCACCTCAAGGCGATTGGAAAAGTGAAAAAACTCGAAAATTGGGTTCCACACTCATTAAACGATCGCCAAAAAAATCAGCGCTTTGATGTTTGTGCATCACTTCTTTGTCGAAACAAAAATGACCCATTTCTGGCCAGAATTGTTACATGTGACGAAAAGTGGATTCTCTACGATAACACTAGACGTTCTGGACAGTGGCTCGACAAAGGAGAAGCTCCAATACATTTTCCAAAGCCCCCAACTCATCAAAAAAAGGTAATGGTTACGGTATGGTGGGCTTCATTTGGTTTAATACACTACAGCTTCTTAAATCCTGGCGAAACCATCAATGCTGAATCATACTGTAACCAAATTAATACCATGCATCAGAAATTGGCAGTAATGAAGCCCTCTTTGGTCAATCGGAAAGGGCCCATTTTGTTGCATGACAACGCTCGACCACATGTGTCACGTGTAACGTCACAAAAATTATTGGAGCTTGGCTATGAAACTTTGCCTCACCCACCCTACTCTCCGGACCTCTCGCCTACTGACTACCATTTTTTTAGACACCTGGACCACTACTTACAACACATAATATTCAAAAATCAAACGGAACTGGAAAATGCATTTATTGACTTTATCAATTCTAAAAATTCTGAATTCTACTCAGACGGAATTAATAAGTTACCAACACGTTGGGAGAAATGTATTGAGAGTATGGGAAATTATTTTGATTAAAGAACATTGCTTTAAAGTAACTAGTTTCTTTTTTTTTGTTTAATACCAAAATCCTGCATTATTTTCCGGACAACCCAATAGTTATTCTTATAAAGCTTATTCTCCGTTGGTAGAATCGTTTGCAGATACACGTTCCACCATTATAAAAAAAATTAAAATGACAAAATTTCAAATGAAATTTTTAAAAAGTAACTATCATTTTGAAAGGATTAACATCCCGTTGGGTGCCACGAACGAAGATACTATTACCATTTAAAAAACTGGGCCAGGGTTCGAAACACAAATTACACCTACTGAACCAGTGAAACTCACCCTCAGCGTCGGTTTAAAAAAATAAACATAATACAATACATATAATATACATAAATATAATACATCCTTGTAAAAAATAAGACTCAGGAGGGCCGTCGATGGATATGAAAGGTTTGACAGCTTTCTGATCAAATCTGGTACTTGCCTTGGAATTGGGGTACCATAAGACACTGTTAGTGGGCTCTCAAACATGTGAAGGTGAAAATAAACCGTACCAGACCATAAATATTTGTCAAGTTAGTTCATATTAAAAAGCTCATGTGATATGAGATGTTAAAAAATGCGTTTCCTGGAGAAACCCTAAACATCGAAAGTGACTTGATTGTATTCATACCGTTCCTCCAAGGAAGACAGTTTCAAAAATGATGGTTTTTATGAACACGAAACAATATGTGCAAAAAGTTACAATAAAAAGAACAACGTTGATCCAGAATCCTTTTTTTTTTCAAACATAAATTTTTGGGAAATTTACAAAGACTTTAATTTGGTCGTTTTTGACCATTTTGGTCTGCCTATCCTAGCTGTTTTGGTTTCTCACAATCTTTAGTGCTGGGTAGGTGTGTGATTTTCGTTTAGACGAGACTTTTTATTAGTTCCTATTTTAGACTGTTTTATTATTTTTCCGAGCGGCCTTTGATAAAATCAGATTTTTTATATCATTTATTTATTTTTTTAATTTATTCAATGTTTTAAAAGCTCAAATTGTGTGAAGGTGTATCTAAGCTTTTATTAATTTGTATTACGGTTACAGCATTATAATTCATTCGATAGACGTGTTTGTAACTTCTTCAATCTGATGATGAGCTTTTAATCCTTGAAATCCGGATCGTAAACAACAAATCTGAGAAAGAACAATCTTCTAAAAACATTTTCAGACCTATGTTTTCGGGGGCGTCAGTGGCCGCAACGGTTTGGGCACTGACACGGCGCTCATCTCTCTAAGGTAAAGGTCCCCGGTTCGAATCCAGCGGCCCTTCATTCGAACCCGTCATACTTACCAATGGGCTTTGTGTCAAAATCACCGGCACCCTGAGGGTTAATATGACCTCTGCTGTTGCGAACACTCGTAAAAAGTCTTGTGTCGGTTAATCGCGATTTTTTATTGTTTCCTGAAAAGTCGACTGTCGCTTTATTAGACTGTTTTATTATTTATTGTTTTATTATTGTTCCAGTCGGCCTTTATGACAATCAGTTTTTTTATTAGCTCAAATTTTGTGAAGATGAGTTGTTATTAATTTTTGTTGTGGGTTCACTCTTATAATTCAGTCGAGAGACATGTTTGTAACTCCTTCAACTGATGATGAGAGTTTAATGCTTGAAATGCGGATCTTGTGAACATCAACTCGGAGTAAGAACGATTTTTTAAAGAGATCTTCAGTGCTGTGTCTATGTGATTTTCGTTTAGTTGAACCTTTTTTATCAGTTCATGAAAAGTCGAAGCAGGCCTACTATCGCTATTGTGACTGTTTTATTCTTGTTCCGGTCTTTGTGACTATTGGTGTTTTTTTTTATATTCGTGCAATGTTTTAAAGGCTTAAATTGTGTGAATGATTTATATGAGCTGTTATTAATGCATTTATGAGAGTTTTTAGTGTTGTAAGTGTGCAATTTTTACTGTTTCAAGTGTAATTTGTCAATTAAAGATTATTTGGACGTCGTGAGATGCGGTCTGGTGTGACGTAGGTTTAAGAAAAACATTTTCTTTATTGTGCCAACGTTTCGATCTTTATTGAGATCATCTTCAGGGCTCAATGTGTTTGTTTTCCGTGTAGATGTGTCATTCATGTCTGTCGTGTGGGAGGGCACTCGCAAAACAGACAATCTAAAACCTCTCACGATCTCCAAATAATCAGTAAATAACGGTCATTAAACACCACGCATTGTCAATTAAAGTTGAAACAGTTGTGCTTTATATTATATCCGAAAGTGGTGCGTATTCGTCACCAGGGGTTTTGTACAGTGTATCACGTAATTAAATTATAAAACAAGATTGCATGACATAAAGGTTAAGGTTAAAACTGTGAAGTGGAATTGGTCTAACCATATAATATGGGGCAACATGAAATTGAAGAATAGATATTAGAGATAGATATCTAGATGATATTAAAAACCCATAGTATGAGGGAAAGACGACTTGAAGAACGTTTTGATTTAATGAATATATTTTTATAATTTATATATTTTTTATTTTTACCTGTATATTTTATCTAAGGAAGAACTGAACGAAATTTTACTCATAAAAAGAATTAGTAAATCATTGCACGAGACTTATTAACTGAAGTAAAGGAAACATCTTAAATCCCTTAAGCTAAAACAGCAAATAACAAAATCATGCGATTTTAAGTATCTTTGGAAGATATTGGGAATAAATGTAGATTTCCTTTATGCGTTGTTAAGGCGGAATGAAACGGTACGTGAATCTTCGACTTAGGTGCAAATCGGAGATTGTCCGAGTAAAGATAAGGTACGCTCCAGAAATCGCGCGTACGAAGAGAGTGGGGCGGTCAGGAGTATAAAAGCCTGGTGAGAAAGGGCTACAATCACAGTTCGCCATGCACGTTCGTTCTCTCAGTGTTTTGCTCGTTGTGGCCGTCGCAGCAGCGTCCGGCGAGAGTTTCGAGGGCAACCTCCGCGTCTTGTACAGATCTCTTGAAAAGTGCAATGAAAAGGGCAACGATCTCGGGACCTGCCTCAGGCTGAAAGCTGTCACCATGTTGGACAGGGCGCTCGACTCGGAGAGCCCGGTGGTCATCAACGACTTCCTCTCGCTCACCCCGGACAAAAACGCACCGCGGAACGAAACTGCCCGCTCCGAATCGGAAATCTCTTCCAACCTACCTGCCGATCCGGAAAAGAAGGATTCTAAATTGGACGAGATGATCGCCGACAAAATGACCAGGTTCCTCCAGTCGCGATCTCTTCAGTTCACAGTACCAGCAGCTGATATCGTCGAAGGTATACATTAATATTTCAAAATCCGTTTTCAGAAAAACTAGTTTCACATTATCCAAACAACATGATCAGGAAATTTCGGTATTATCGTAGTTGTAGTCCTGACACACCTAAAGCAGATTAATGAAAATAAGCAGTGAATTTTCAATGCAATCAATTTTGACAGGATTCTATGGATACGGATAGGGATAGGGATAAAAGAGGCGGCCACAAGACCTACTGCACCTCGACCTGAATAGATCTATTGTGCTCCCCTGTTTTTTATAACTCACTGGCCAGCTTCTGGTTGTTAATCAGCCTCCATAGCTTTACCAGTGGCTCCATAGTTGGATCTTGCGTGCGGTTTTTCTTGACCTAATTGCAAGAACCTACACCTACATAGACTTTCACAGAAACATAAAATATGTTCTGCAGGCCATGGGTCTGAACTAAAAACATTATTTAAAAATTAAAAATATAGAGATCGGAGTTGTTAATCCTTGTATCTTTGCTCCGCCTATCATCCGTATCGAACTATCCACCGGATTAGTCACGGCCTGGCAACCTACAACGAAGCTAAGCTGATCAAAGTAGATCGATTTTTATCGACACAAAGTTCAACACATTCTGGTATGCATTTGCGATGTATTACAACAAGCAAATGATAAACTGTTTATGTTTTTATGTAATTCATGGTTTAATTTGATCAAAAACATCTTATTATGAAAGAACTAATTTTATACAGGCAGTTAAAAGAAAACACAAATTTTTAGTTTTTAGTTCTTTTTTTGGGGGGGAGGGGTCAATTTGAGAATAAATTCATGCAACTTTGATTTAAAAATTCCTCATTTTTTTTCAATTTTTTCAATGATTGTTTTTTGGTTCAACCGTCAATTGAACCAGCACGAATTCAGGTCTGACTGACCACAGACCAGGAATCGAAAAAAAACCGGAGCAGAAATTATCAATTTATATTGCACCAATTCCATTTGAACTAGGTATTTTCAATTAATACAAAACCTGATCGTTTTTATTTTCTCAATTATCTATTTTGTATCCTTTTCACCATTAATAACGGCATCAAATTAATATGAAAAAAAAATAAATCAGTCTCACATCTACACAAGTCTGAGGGAAACCGCATAACATGAACGAGAATATACGGACCGAAAATTGATCAATTTGGAATAACAGTTTTCTTGGACCACACTCAATTTGAAATTATTAAGCCCATTCGATTTTCGGTCCAATAAACCTGAGAAAAAATTTTAGTTGGTACATTTATCAAGAAAAATACCATTATAAGATGATATAATGAAAAAATAATTTAAGTAATCGTATGAAAATTTTCAACGTGTACATTTAACCGAAAATCAGTCTCAATCGAAGGATTTGTTTGCCTGATAATATTTATAAGCATATATAATTATTAAATTATCTAAAATAATGAAAACTGTGTGGTGATTAGTGACCGTTAATCGATAATTATTCAGAAATCGTGAGATGCGGTCTGGTGTGATGTAGGTTTCAGAAAGACATGGCCCTGAAGATGATTGCAATAAAGATCGAAACGTTGGCACGATAAAGGAAATGTTTTTCTGAAACCTACATGACACCAGACCGCATCTCACGATTTCTGAATAATAATGAAAACTGTTTATGCACATCAATTTATAATGACCATTCATAATTAATATCCTTAATACAAAAAATGATAGAAAATAAAATAAATGATAACACACAAGTAACAAACACGATTCTGAAAATGTAAAATGCATTTTAACAAAAATAAATGAGACCAGATTAAATTGGTTACGAACAGTATACATAAATATCTACAATAGTAATGTAAATTTGCAAAAAGAAAAAAAATTGTTCCCAATATAGTATATTATAGACATATATAAAAAAATAATAATCTAAATAATAATAATCATAGTTGATAAGATTGATACTTAGAGATAAATGATCAAAAGATTACACGTTGTTGAAAAGTTCAGCTAATTTTACTAATATAATATATTTGAAAACGAACAGCCAATTATCAAAAAGATTTTTATAAGATATACAAATGTAATTAACACTGTAGTGGGCTCATGTCATAAAATCAAAAACGTTCCGTTAATAAAGAAAATTCCAAGCTTCAGTACAAGTGTCTCAATTGTAGAGTAAACAGCAAAAAAATTTAACTATTATTTTAGAAAAATATAAATATCCTTAAGCAAAATTTTGCAATATTTTATCATTATTTAGTCGAAATCCGTCGAAATTTTTGGCAGTTAGCAATATTATATTTTTTTATCCTGGCATTTACTTAACTTATATTTACTCCAATAAGAATACCAAAGCAAAAAAAAATTCTTAAAAGTTGTATAGATTAGTTTTACATTTATTTTTCATTGACGAGAAACTTAATTTTTTTCAACATACGATTTTATTTCGGGTTATTAGATAGTTGATAAATTGTTGGGCATAATTCCGCAGTCTGCTCGCCCAGAATCATCCTGTTTCACCGATTATCGCTATTAACCTTGAGATCGAAGCATAAAGTCCAATAAAATCATAGGCAAGTATATTCCGATACGATCAAATTTATACAATCAGCCCAAAAGAAAAACATCATCTTTCTTATAGCCACTACAGACGAGGAAATATTTAGAAATACTTTCCCAACAGTCCTTAATTATTTATACTTTAATTTAATTTTTCATAATCTATCCAACAAAGAATTGTCTATTTACAAAGAAATCACATTTGGTCAAAATTTTATAAATCGGTGAATCACGTTTGCCTACAAATCCATCTTGGGCAGTTTTCCTCGTAGAAGACGAGCCCAACGAATGAGAAAGTGTTGCGGATACTGTTTTGTACACTTTTTCTTTATTTTACAGGTTTTAATCGCCGTTAAAATTGTCGGGGGGAAAAGATTTTTCTCTTGGCGAGTTCACTTTTTTTTTTCTTATTTATCGTGAATATAATGCTGATTGATCGTAATTTTCTATATTAGGGTGAATAAAATAATGAGGATTTCTACATCGAATTACATATATTTTTATTTTTCGTATATTTGGATAATTTATTATTAATCAATTTTAAAAAATACGCAATAATAAAACAAATCCAAATTAAAGGTTTATATGTATGAACGATCATGGTAAAAATAAACAAATCCATAAAATGTCTGCAGTAACATAAATCGTATATATTTGGTAGTTAGCTATCATATTTCGTCTGCGTATTTGCCTATCTTTAATTTTTGTCAGTCAGACATTTCGGTGTTTGTGTGACCGAAGATGACGAATTGTCGAAACGCGTTTGGCTGACAAAAATCAGCGAGGATAGGCAAAGATGATATGTCAAAAATATG
The DNA here is from genome assembly GCF_000648675.2 of Cimex lectularius. Lineage (NCBI taxonomy): Eukaryota > Metazoa > Arthropoda > Insecta > Hemiptera > Cimicidae > Cimex > Cimex lectularius. Next base: position 4,957,659 of record NW_019392688.1, on the reverse strand, counting down.
ATAGCTATAAACCTATCAAATTAAAGGTTTATCACCACGCAGACTTCAGGAGGGAATAAATCACAATAAATAACATTAAGAAATATTTATTCTATTAAAAAAGGTCTTTTAAAGGTGTATAGACAACATTATATTTAACTTTACATTTTAAAGAAGTGCAGATGGTTAACTCTTCCAAAACGCCAAATTGCTTACTTTTTGGGAATCGCCCAAATATTAAAAAATTTTAAATAACAAAGGACCAATATTCTTCATTTACTCTCAAAAGAATACGTTTCCATTTGCCTTAAAGGCTTATAAAGACTTGGATTGTGCTGGACATACAGGATTAGAGAGCTTTATGGATTGAAAACAATTTCGATTGTTTTTGGTTCACTAAAGTAAAAACGAAATAAATTTTTTCATAACTTTTTTGTTTGCCAGTGAGACCAAGAAAAATAATTTAATGATTGCCTAGATATTTGTTCTTAACCGCGTCATTTTTATTATATTATTAATCGTCGTGTTATTAAGCTATACAAATTTATTTGTAGGAAGGAAGAAAAGCAAGAAAGGAGGACCGATACTGATGGCAGCTCTTGCCATGGGAGGAATGATGGTGCAGATGGCGATGGGCAAGATCGCTCTTCTGGCCGGCAAGGCATTGCTGATCGGCAAAATGGCCCTTCTACTTTCCGCCATCATCGGTCTCAAGAAACTAGTCGGCGGAGGCGGAGGCGGAGAATCCCACCAGGTCGTCTACGCCGAGGGACACGGAGGCGGGCACAGCGGCGGTGGCTGGGGAAGGAGTTACGAACGCGAAGTGGCTCAGGATATGGCATACCACGCTCAAGCCAGGTCTCAATGATGATGTCCAGTAAAAAGAAGACTTTTTGATTTCGGGTCGGCAAGGCTCAATTGGAACTATTCCCAAACATGGGTCATCCTACAAGCTAGAAATGCCAAAAAATTGTATTTATTTATTTATTAAATCTTAATTTATTGAATTTATTTTTACCCTTCACTACTTCTTCTTCCTTCTATTGAATGTTGCAAATATACGAACATTGTAAATATTATGTTTGAAATTAATTTTTCCTAAGATAAGTCTTTTTTCTAACATTCCTAAACTATCCTTTTCTTTTGAGTCCATCCTCGTTTTGATATTTTTAGCATCGTTCTAAAAGTCGTAGTACGCATAAATTCACCATTATATTAGTTACAATATACTAGATTTTAGATAGATATATATTTTATGCAAATCTAATCAAACGCGATCAAAAATTTGGATTTGCTATTTGGATTTGTATAGGCTATATTGTGCCGAGTTGAGCCTATTGGCTTCTCGTAGTCCACCGGCAATTCCAGTTTTTGATGTTTATTAAATTGCCGGCAGACTCGAGAATCACCCACCTCGGGTGTTGGCAGTCCGGAGTCAGATCACAGCCTTATCCGACCAGCCACCTAGTCTTACCTAGGGGAGGGCTGCCAACAGCTAGGTCAATCCAGTACCCAACGCATTTCCGAGTCCATTCGTACTCTCATTCATTTTTAAATACGTTCACTTCTATTTACATTCATTCAATTAGGGTGATGGAGTACTCGATATTACGAATCCCTTAAATGATGGTAAGAGCACAACGATCACTCTAGCCATCGTGGTCGACACCTCTTTCTCTTAATCGAGACTTCTGGTGGCAATAAACCACTGTAGACCATCGTGGATGGTAGGGCGCGGCACAACCCGGTCATGGGCGTTGTAACAGATGCTACGGCCGGCGTTGACCCCGGACGAGATTCCAAAAACCAACTCACTCGAGAGTGCCAAAGGATTAGTAACATACCGTAAAGGTAAACAACAAGTTATTAATGTTGAGTTTGCGTTTAAAGACAACTATTAATGTTTACACCTGGATTGAGGAAAATCATCGAAACCAAAATAAAGATTCGATAGCAAAAAGAAGAAACTCATCCAACTGAATCGTACTGTTGTCATATCAGTTAACAATCGATTTTTGATGCTCAAGCCTTGTCGCTGATGGACTTGGTTAGGTATTTACACATCATCCAGGGCTAGCTCGATTGTGATTGTTATGCGAAGTGTCGCTTACTGAGAGGTTTGTTTTTCAGTGCTGACTCTCGAATGTGGTTCTGAAAACTGGGACTTCAGTGGGTCGAATAATGCAGGGTAGGCGAAATGGCGCGACAAAAGGTCCGGGGGAAGAACCCAACACTTGAAATCATATTTGACGAATACGATTCTAGCCGATATCTGGGCTTTGTCTCAAACGCAAGTTTCCTTTAACAATATTTACATCATATGCACGTTATTAAATTTGCAATACTTATTTTAAAAAAACTAGACAGGCAGACTGAAGCTGCAACCTTGATAGAAGACTTCAAGCTATTTATTGTTCGATAGATTGCGGACCAATAGAAAACATCACTATTGCACCTTTCATTCAAAGTTATTCGATTGAATCATTAATCACCAAGACAATCCTTACACGTCTTCCTTATTAATATTCGAATAACACGACAGCCCCCAATATATTCCTTAATTCATTGCAGTTTTCATCAATGACTCAATGCTGTATATCAAACATTGTAGATGTAACATGAATTCTTGAAATACAGATATCAGCTATCGAAGTGATATAAATGAGGTAAGTACCCCATCAACATAGTGAACAGCCACTGTTTTATCTATAGGAAGCAGTCCAAAACAATAAAATGGGAAGTTTCCTCTCTTTTTACATACTTTTCACCGATTTCCCCAAACTGAGACAATGTTAAAAAAACACAAGGATACAAATTCACTTCTCAAGTCCAATTTCAGGTATTCATTTAACTAGCATGACACAACAAAAATAGCTCTACAATTTTGTGAATATCAGTTCTTTGATTTAACTAAACTTCATCATTTACTTCCATTCACTAGTTTTCGTGGTCCGCTTGACCAATTAATATATTTCAATTAATTAAGGTTTTTTAGGTTGAGGTAAAAAAGTCAGTGTCACGAGCGGGATTCGAACCCACGACTTTCGGATAAATACGCCGCTGCTCTACCACTTGAGCTATCGTGACTTCGATCCACTCGGACACTAACTTCCCACCTCAACCCCGCCTTTTGAATTTTCCCTCCTTTTTGCCATTTTTCAAATGTCGTGTAATCTATTTGAATCGCGGCGACCCCAAAAAAGGTGGGGTTGAGATGGGAAGTTAGTGTCCGAGTGGATCGAGGTCACGATAGCTCAAGTGGTAGAGCAGAGGCGTATCTAGCCGAAGATCGTGAGTTCGAATCCCGCTCGTGACACTGCCTTTTTTATCTCAACTGAAAACCTTAATTGATCATTTACATTTTTCTTGTTTAATTTTTTACACAAGTTTCACAATCAACATATGTTTGTATTTTCTTCAGGCCTTTAATAATTCCGAAACGTCGACAATTAAATTAAAAATGTGATAATCCAGAACAATGTATACTGTGCCTATAATCTAAAGAACTTGTTATGATCAACAAATTCCGTTAGATTCTAACCTATTAAATGTTAATAAAAAAATATATGCGCAATTTTAAACCAAAGTGAAGAATCATACCAAATTTGTTATCAAACAGATGTATGTCCATTTCAACTCAGGGCATCAATTTCATATTTGTTCTTAATCGTGAATCGGGGGGAAATGTCATATATTGAAAATAAAATCACACCTATTTTATATGTTGAATTTAAATTTTAAACCTTGGCGATCGGGTATGCAAAGGGTTTGTTCTATGCTAACAGAAATGAAGAGCATGACACATTATCATTTTTGAGAGCTACAATTGAAATCGAACTAATAGTTTTTTAAAGAAAGATGTATGTAATAACTTATTGGATTTGTTAACAAGTAGGTCAATTTTATTTAATCTTGCTAATTAGCTTTATTTTTAAATGTTTAGAATCAAAACAAATGTCAAATATAAATAATCATCTCATATAAATAAATATATGAAATATTCTTTTATAAAATGTATTAGGGAAATAAAAGTGGCCATAGAACTTGACTACCTTTGCAGGATTTTGGTCGGTTTTTCGGCAACCTCCTTTTAAACGCTCTCTGTAGGCTGTTTGTGGAGGTCCTTGTAAGAGATAGCTTCTTCTAATCCTCAAAAGATCTCTTAAGTATCAAGTCGATGAGACTGGCGAAACCCCGATATTTTTAAAAAGTGCATGATAGGTCAAGTCGTCCCATGGATCATAAAATTGAACGTATTTCTTAGAAGATGCGAAAGTTATGAAATGTCAGTTTTTCATTAAATGTAAAATTCGCCATTAATTATCATTCGTTTCTCAGTTTTTTATATATTGAATATAGTTTTGCAGATTGCTGGTTTTTTATAAGCTCAACATATATACTTACATGTACACATTTGGGCCTAAGACTTCTGGCAGCCCATCGGCAATTACAGATTCTGTAAATTACAATAAATAATCCATACCTTTGGCTTAATACGCCGCTGCTCTAACCACTTGAGCTATTGTAACAAGTGGTTGGAGCAGCGGCGTATTGAGGTCGAGGGTTCGAATCCCGCTCGTGACACTGACTTTTTCATTTCAACCAAGACCTTAGGTAAAAAGAATAATGAAACGAAATAATTGATATGGTCAATTGTGGTTGTATGTGTGAAGAATATATCGAGCACTAACGAAAGGCAAATGTAGACTGAAAGTTTGACAATTGATTCTCTCTCAGCTAAAACTTCGACTCATATCAGATTCACTATCCAGTGAATTATTTATATACCCCCCTTTTATTTCTTTTGTTTGGACATAATTAAAAAAAAAATAGGACTGGTCTTTACATATTTTTGAATCTGAATCTGAGGTCAAAAATTTTTTCAACGTACGGTTCGTCCCCAGGTTTGTCAGCTCAGCAATTTTTTTTTAAATAGGAAGGTATCATTTTGTATATGGATTAACTTAATAAAGTTACTAAGAAGTAATTAATTATTAATTAATTTAACGTTAATAGAAGGTAAATGGATGACAAGTTGGATAAATAAAATTTGAACATTTTTTTAAAATCCATTATATTTCGTGGTCCGCTTGACCAATTAACATCTTTCAATTAATTAAGGTTTTTAGTTGAGATAAAAAAGTCAGTGTCAGGAGCGGGATTCGAACCTACGATCTTCGGCTAGATACGCCGTTGCTCTACCATTTGAGCTACCGTGACATCGATCCACTCCGCCAACTTCCCATCTCTGACAATAAACAATAGATAATCGAGCGTAGAGTTTTTTAAGATAAAATGTCTAGGATGTGATTTAAAGAGTGCAAAAGATTGTCCACCTACAGAATGGTTAAACAGTAAGAAACTGCCATGGGAATATATAGGTGAAAATACCCTAAAGTAGCACACCTATAGAATGCTTCTAAAAAAAATCGAAAAATGTCTTTTCACGCCGTGAATAATTGTATAAAATTGAATAAATGTTATTCTGGGTGTTAGCCTGAATCACCAAACTTAGTGTTACCCAACCTTTTTGTGCTTTACGCCATCTAAGCCTTTCTAAAATTATTGTGCCTCCCTAACATATACATATTTTTTAATATTCAAAAATTCTAATTTTCACTAAAAAATACTTGAATGATGGGTTTTAAGAAGAAATCTCAAGGAAATTATTGAGCAAACACAGTATGTAAATTTTCAAAACACATAATGGAGAACTAACATTTAAGTACAAAATAATTTTAATTATTAGTAATTATTTATTATTTCAATTTAATGAGATCCTTGCGCTTGATTCTTGCTACAAAGAGATTTTATGTCAGGTTTCAATTTAGTTAATTTTAGTCTCCCCCTTTTATTATATCCAGCTGATTTCTTTTTTTTTCGCAGCAAATCACTTATGGCACTAAATCCTCATTCAGTTAATATGAATGTGGAAACGGTAACAAGTTTTAATTAACCCATCATTTTGCATGTTTGGCGTACTTCTTGATACTGCATATTTGAAATATCAGGCAAATCCATTAGTATTGGCTACATCAACCTAGTGAGGATGTCAGTTTCTTTCAAATCAGCCGATAAAATTTTCAGATGATCGACAATAACATGTAAAGCGGTATCAGTCACTTCACATTTTTGGAGCGAATGACATTTTTCAAAAATTTTGTTATATGTCGGACATAATTCAATAAACGTAATGAAACCAAATATCTTTGCTTTTGCGTCGACAAGAGTTTCATTTATTCCTTGAAGGTGTTTATTTAGTGTAGTTAGTTTTTCAAATATATCGGCTAAATAACTCACAAATGCCTTACCATCTTCTCTCAACAGATTTTTCATTTCAGGTTTGTCGCTTAAAATGTAACTAAGAGTATCAAAAGTCCATAAATATTTTCAAACAGTTCCCTTTAGAGACCCATCGTACTTCAGTGTGAAGTTTAAATCTCATTTTGGCCTTCATTTTGGTTTTCACATAATAACTTGAAGAGACGTTCACATTTTGTACTAGTTTTAATAACTAAATTTATTACTTCATTCTACAGGTGAAATGGTTTTAATTTCCAGGTTTTCCCTGTGGATAACACAATGCACGGGATGCATTTTTGGATTCTCATCGTTCATCAATTTTTTAGCAATCATTTTTCCATCATACAGGGGCACCATCTGAAGCTCAAGATGTTATATCCTTCATTGCTACATTATTGACGTCTAAGTAATGTTTTAGCTTACTTAACGTATTTTTGGAGGTAGTGGTACTTTCTAATGATTTACAGAGCATTTCTTCAGGAAAATTACCTGTATCAATATACTTTATATAAGTTATAAGTTCGGCTTCACTGCCTCTCAAATTTGGTTCATCCATTTGGATCGAGAATTTTCTTGTTTTAAGTTTTTCAGCAAGCTGTATTTCAATATCCTCACTCATTTCGTCTATTATTCTGCTAACACTATGGTTAGTGGCATAGCATGAACTTCATTGTCATCTTTTCCAGAACGTTTTAAGAAATGTGTGGTGATTCGATTCGAAAATCTTTACTTTATCGTGACTTTGAGTACTTTGTGTATCTTGGTCATACAAGAGGGCTTAACGTCCAAGTACCTTTAAATGACACGGACTAGGGGGTCAAACCACCTTATCCATACTATGTATTACCAATTAAAATTCCATGGGGTGGGCCGAGATTCGAACCCAAAACCACTGGTAAGAGAACAATTATTATTAACCACCGTGGTCCTTGGATGCAAATAAAATATAAAAAAATAATATGAAAAGCTAACTAAGCTAATTCATTCAAGCTGGCAAATTTTATAATATTTTTGTACAATTGTGTGGTGATTAGTAACCGTTAGTCAATAATAATTCGAAAATAGTAAGATGCGGTCTGGTGTGATGTAGGTTTCAGAAAAATATTTTCTTTATCGTGCCAACGTTTCGATCTTTATTGAGATCATCTTCAGGGCCTGGGATTTACAAACATTGTTTAAATTTGAGAAATACATGTAGGATGTGGAAAAAAGTTAATTTATACAATGCAAAAAATATTTTTTATATTCAATCAAAGTATTTCTACTTTGATTGAATTTTTAAAAAAAATTGTTTACATTGTATAGACAAATACATGTAGGATGTGGAAAAAAAGTTAATTTATACAATGCAAAAAAATATTTTTTATATTCAATCAAAGTATTTCTACTTTGATTGAATTAAAAAAAATAATTTTTTACATTGTATAGACAAATACATGTAGGATGTGGAAAAAGTGAATTTATACAATGCAAAAAATATTTTTTGCAATGTATAAATTCACTTTTTCTACATCCTAAATGTATTTGTTAAATGTAAACAATATTTGTAAATACCAGGCCTTGATTATGATCTCAATAAAGATCGAAACGTTGGCACGATAAAGAGAATGTTGTTCTGAAACCTACAACATACCATACCGCATCTCACGATTTTCGAATAATCGTTTTAAGAAATGCTGATATTGTCGGTTTGTTTAAATTATCCCCTGTAGTATGACTTTTCCGAGATTTAGGGATCAGTAATGAAATTTGATAACTAGCGTCAAGAGTACGAATTAGTTGCATTATGATCAAAAATAGAGACCTTAATGTTACGCTTTTGGCAAAAAAAAAATTTTTTAATTTGAAAGTAAGTCAAATCCGAATTAACGAGCATATCCCTCACCATCAAATGTGCCTGAACACGACCTCTTGAGACGTTGGGAAACACTGATCTAAGTTTACCTATACAAAACTAACCGAATGCCACATTTTTACAAACATATGAGAAGGGTTTGTCATTAAGCAAAAGAACATTCTTTTTCAATACAACATGGCTTACAAGATAAACAAAAACATTTTGTAAAATTTGATTAGATATTCTGTATTTTCCTGTATTACAAGTTACAAAAATGCCTCATAACAAAACACAACATATATAATAACCGTCGAATTTTTGTACACCATAAAAGAATAGTATGAAAAGTTAATCGTATGAGTAGAAGAAATATGAAAAAGTATGTAAAGTGGTTTTGACCCCTTGTTCAAGACCCCCAACAGTTGGATAATAAGCACTATTGTATGATAGGAATTACATACAACTCGCATAATAAAACTTGTAACGTTTATAGTTCTTCGATATAAATACTTGAACTGAGGTATTATTAGACCAGTGATTATAAATAAGCTTACAAGGATGTGGGAACATCCGTTTTAATTTAAAAAAAATTTGATGATGCTAGGTCGAACAATATTTGACAAATGTTAGAGCATGTCTGTTGTCATTGAATCCTAGAAGCTGAGAAATATATTTTGAATAATTTATAGACAAAACAATCTTAAAATTGACATAATTAAGTTTATAGATGGTTTCAAATTTCCTTAAATTCCGACTCAGTACCAACATTGCCACAACTGTCAATGTTGAAAGATTAAAGGTCAAAAGCAGTAACAATAGACTTTATTTTTTCAACCGGACCATACCGAGTTCCAGATTATTCGTGAGTAATAAAGTGGCCGATACATCTAACACTTCAAGCAGAAACTTTAATGTTCCTTGTAACTATCTTAAAAAGGCCATAAGGCACGGAAAAACACGAGGAAACTAAACCAAGAATATTTTTGGAAGACATGATAAGTAAGGTCGCCTTTCGAACCCATTCTGATATTATTTTGTACTAATCGAATAACATAAATTTGTAAGGGTTGACAAACTTAAGTTGCAGCGTTACTTCTGTCATTGTGGCTTCACTTTGATCTTAGCCAAAAGGCTGAGAAGCGATTAACCACATTATACCAGCGACGACGGGTGGTATAATGTGGTTAAGGCTCGGGGCCCTGTAAAAGGGCACCTCGTGTCCTCATCCACGTCATGCAGACCCGACCACTCGGAATGATCAAGCGGGGAGCCTGTACACCAATGCTGCGGCAGTAACACCATCCTGTCGTATGCGGAGGTGCGTCAGCTCTCATCTTGAGAATCAAAACGTCCGATAAGGCCGAATAGGCTAGGTGCGGACGTTAAAGATCCTCATTGTCCTTTTTAGGACAACCGAGTATACGGGAAAGCAAGTCATTGTGGCTCTGGCAAGACCGCTAGCTCAAAACAAATAATTTCAGTGTTCGAATCATCCGATTTCGACCGTAATAGTACAGCAGGTACCTTCTTTGAGCTGGTATCAAAAGTACAAAACTTTCATTCCAAAAATAGCTCATTAGCGTGGCAGAAAATACTGAGCCCGTGGCAATTTCAACACACGCCGGGAACGGATGTGGGAAGAGAAAACAGTTTTCTAACTGAAAAACGCTTGACTTTTTTGCCTCCTCGCATCTTCTGGACAATTCAAATCTGACAGCCATAACATAAAAGAAATCTAGCTTTGAAGACTTGAAAGTAAGATTCAATTTCTATCCTTATATTCGACATTATTGGATATCAAAAATATGAATATAAAATGAAGCAACCAAGAACACCGCTCAGCGTTAGAAAAATATAAGTGGAAATTCGTCCATGTAAAGGAAAAAGGACGGGATGACTATCCATGGAAACGGTTTTACAGCTTTCTTATCAAATCCAGCCATATGTGCTCGGGTACTTGCCAGGGACTGTGGTAAACCAAATGTTACTCGCCATCATGCAAGGCAATGAGATAAAAACTTGCGAAGTCCCTTCATCCTAAAAATCCCTTGTGTGACTATGACGAAACCCTGAACAACGAGAGTGATTGCGGTCAAAACCGGTCCTTCAAGGACTTAAGTTTTAAAAATGATAGTTCTATGAACTCTAAACAACAATTGCAATTAGTTACCATAAAAAATGGATGAGAAATGGCGATATTATCAGATCGTTGGCCAAAATTGATCAATCTTAAAGTGGTCACCAAACTTACTATTGACGTAGTAAAGACCAAACTTACTATTTAGTCCAGGCATTACTTCGTCAGATTTTTATATAGAGTTATTTTGTACAAAGAAAAATATTTAAAAACCTTGAAAAAAATTGTAATTTGGTCGGTTTTGGTAATTTTGGTCTGCTTACCCTTGCTGTTTAGGCTTTCCACAATTTTCAGTGCAGCTTGGGTGATTTTCGTATAGTCGAGCCTGTTTTATTAGTTCATGAAAAGTCGAATAAGCCTGACTATCGCTATTTCAGACTGTTTTATTTTTGTTCTGTTAAGTCTTTGAAATAATCGTTCTTTTTCTTTTTATATTTGTACAATGTCTTAAAGATTTAAATTGTGTGAATGGTACATGTGTGCTGTTATCAGTTTGTGTATTCACGGGTGGTTTTAGTGTTGAATGTGTTCAATTTTTACATGCCGTCGTTTCTAGTGTACATTGCAAAACGCAGTTGTGTTTTGTCGTTTGTATTGTATCCAAAATTGTGTGTATTCGTTATCACTGTTTTTGTATAGTTTATCACATAATTAAACACAAAATAAAACGATAATGCGGAACATAAATATAAAAGTTAAAACCTTCAGTGCAATTGGGCTGATCACATACAAACTAATAAACAAACACAGTTACTGCCTGGAGAGGGAATTAAAAGCTCAAAGGAAAATAGAAAGAAGATTTTAAAAGAATTTCAAAGAACAGGAAGTAAGTTAGAGGCATAAAGATTTGAATATAAAAAGCTGGTCATATTTATGATTCTTTGCCATTTTTATGATATTTTTATTTTATTTAAAAAAAGAAAATGATTTATTTATTAAATATTATGTTTCTCAATAATGTATCTCATCAATTGGTTAAAACAAAATATAATTACGATGATGTGGCTCTTTATTCTGGTACTTCTCTTTCCTTCTTCACTCTCCACTTCTAACGGGATCAATCTGTGAGAAAGGACAAGTGTTCTGCCAGGACAAAGCGATAATTTCCTTCATTGTCTCATGTTTGCAACATCATAAGTTTTAATGTAATCAACAGTGTCTCCTTTAATGATTTCTTAAAGATCGTAGTAACTTCATGATCCTGAATCATTGAGGATACCAAGATTCCACATTGCAATCCTCCTCACTCATATTCGGGTGCCACTGGGATTGAAGTACATTAATGGCGGCGAGGGAACCTTCAAAGGTCTGAGGCTGCCTGTACCTATGTCCGTTTCCGGACTTACACAGGTTTGAACCATATGCCCAACCCCACCTCACCAGGCGTTAGCCACGGCTGAAGCCGTGCCCAGGATGGACCACGGGGAGGTGCCTGGTCGGGATACGACGTGAGGGTCGCACCTTACAATGGAATCTTACGTGCTAAGATTATTGTAAGGTGATTATTGATTAGAGCGGCGAGGGAACTAGATTCCATGCTTGTATAAGGAAGTTTGTCAATTGAACCATCAGGATGATTACTATAGAGATGCAGTACACAGTAATCAATATCCCCTAAATTTAATATAGCACCTATACATCCTTGATGTCTAAAAAGCAACTGTTTCAACAAAGTATTTGAAGTAACAATGGGGATAATTCTCCCTGTCATCAAACAGTAATATCAATTTCCGCAGCAGTTCCTGCTCCATAACAAGATGTGTTCTTTGCAAAAGAATGGATGTTAGAGCAGTTCTAGTGGCGACAATGGTGTCATCTGTTGCTCTAGTATCGGATCCGAAGACTACACCATCAACGAAGATAGCACCGACAATGGTTGTTCCAGTTTTAGTCGCTTTTGGAGTTGCCCATTCCTTTTCAATCAGATTGCTGTTCCTTAGGCAGTTTTCAAAATTGAACTCTCGTTGGGTCCTTTCCAATGCACACCCCAGCCACAATAGAACATTTCTTTGAAATTAAATAATTACTAAGATACCGGGACAATTCAAATAAACTGTTTCGGCTTAGTAATGTTGTAGGGTAAACCAGACATTGGAAAAAAATATGAGGGCTTGTTTCGAACTCATACTTAGTGAAATCAGTAATAAAGATATAATAATTATTGTTACAAATCATTATTATTAGTTAATGTACGTACATATTGAAAAAATTAATTAAGGTTTTTAGTTGAGATAAAAAAGTCAATGTCACGAGCGGGTTTCGAACCCACGATCTTCGCCTAGATACGCCGCTGCTCTACCACTTGAGCCATCGTGACCTCGATCCACTCGGACACAAACTTCCCATCTCAACCCCACCTTTCGAATTTTCCCTCCTTTTTGCCATTTTTCAAATGTCGTGTAATCTATTTGATTCTAGATTGAGAATCAAGTCCGAGTGGATCGAGGTCACGATAGCTCAAGTGGTAGAGTAGCGGCGTATCTAGCCGAAGATCGTGGGTTCGAATCCCGCTCGAGACAATGACTTTTTTATCTCAACTAAAAGCCTTAATTAATTGAAAGATGTTAATTGGTCAAGCGGACCACGAAAACTAGTGAATTTAATATTGAAGAAAATTGGAATTTAATTTAAATTGAAACTGGTAGTAATAATCTAATAAGCCTATCATTTCCTTTACTAAAATTTATCGAAATAGTGTGTTTGTCAAATTTTAGTACACTCAGTTGCACAAAAAACACCGTCAACTTTGATTTTCTAAATTAAACTCTTTATTGTTGTTAAAAACAGGCCACCTTGATTTTGTAAAATTGTTTCTTGCTTAATGTAATTTCGAAATTAAACAATGAGTTTTCTGGGGTAGTGGACCTCGAATATTAAAATGTATGAAAAATGGGGAAATTTAAGAACAAATGCAAATAAAAATTTATTTTATGAACGAAAAACAACATTTTTAGTAAGAGGTGTTACCACCACGGGCTTTAGTTACGGCGTGCATGCGTCTTGGCATGCTTCGTATACAGGATTCCATCTGATTCTGCGGAATGTTGGCCTACTCTTCATCAAGCGAAGTCTCTAGGTCTTGCAGTGTTTCCGCAATGACGGTCAAGCTCTAATCCGTCTACCTAGCATATCCCACAGATGTTCAATCGGATTAAGGTCGGTCTCCAGAATACTGATAAGGGATATTCACGATCTTCGTGTTAACCCTGTTAACTCGGTTAGGTCGTGTTAGATCGAGAAAAATGATGATGAAGAATTCTATGAATCGGCTAGTATACAAATTGTACAATGAATCCATGTAAGATCGATGTAGAGCTTAATATTCCATAAGCTCTGCCTCACTAAACATTCACACTAATAAATACATGCTTTACAGTAAACATATAGTTTGTTCCTTTAGTATGATGGAGCACACATCACTCCTCGAACGCTTTATATTCAAACTAATCTAAGTAAGATCGATGGATGGAACTCGGCTATTGGTCGTCAGACATTAGACATTGAAAATTCACGCTAATAAATACATTCTTTACATTAAACATATAGTTTTTCCTTTAGTATGCACTCGTCAACCTTGCTTTATCTAACAGGGTAGGGCCAATGTTGGATGTTAGGTCGAAAGTGCAGTCACATTGCTATCTGTTAGGGCGTTGGTAACCAACATGGCAGCCATGAATTTAACAGCTGTTTTGTGTTTACACGTATTTTTATTCTTCAACACGCATAAATTAAATCAGACCAATACATTTCTTTTGTTAATTTCTGTCCTATCCTTATACTCTCATTCATAGAAGATACATCTTCTATCCTATAAGGTAGTAGGCCGTTAGGGTATAAGTTAAGTATGTCGGCACTAATGGAAGCGTGTCATTTGTTAGCACTTTACGATTAATTTATCGTATATAGTATTTAGTTGATTAATTTTCCGTTTTTACTAACTTCTGGTATCTTACAGTCTAAAACAAAACAAAACCATATCAAACATCAATCCTTCAAAGACTGTTATAGCTTTATTTGTGGTTCTACCAGTCGCCACGCACAGCATTACGAAAAATTAACATTTAACATGCTAAGAAAAGAAGCGGGCGTTTAAGATCTTATGGACATTTCTCTATTCGAGTTAACATCTAACAAACATCGTGAATACCCCTATTGTGTTCTTGAAAAAAGTTCACTTTTGTTTAGTTATCCCAAGTATAGGTTCGAGGCCTATGTATGGTCTTCGAGATCCTCCTCTGGCCAATCTGTCTGCTTTCTCGCCTTTCTCGTTAGCCAAAATTCCTCTGTACAACCACATCAGGTTGTATTTCCCCAAGTTTTGGAGATTTTGGATGCATTAACTGACTAATTTTGATGTGATTTTTTTACGTGCTAATGCTTTAATAGCTGCTTAGCTATCCGATCTTATGAGGACTTTTTTGCCAGTGTAACCTCTTTTAAGATTTTCTAGGGTACAAGCGTTGATGGCATGTATTTCTGCTTGAAAGACCGAAGTGTCCTTCCCTAATGAGTTTGATTGCTCATATCTTTGGCTTCTACAAAAACCCTACCCACAACCTAAATCATTTATTTAGAAACGTCCACTGACCTAATTTGCATATATACCCTAAAACTTTATATAAATATATCATATACTTAACAACATTTTTTGACAAATCATTTGCTCAAATTATTTTACGAAACGTTTAAAAGTTTAGTGACTGAGATATTATAAATCGATACCTGGTTGGTGGGGTTATAAAAACAAAGTCTGGAATCTTCAATGGGATAAAAGATCTAGCTTCTGATTTTTTCTCAGGTGGGGGAAGGAACCGCGCGTCAGTTATAAAACGGGCTGTTGCCAACCTTTGACACAGTCACGATGAAGCTGCGCTCCGTATTCGCCGTCGTCTTCGTCTCCCTCGGTCTCTCGACCGGCCTGGAAATCCGGGAAAACGCCCTGGAGAACTGCGGCGACGACCGGCTGGGCACTTGCATCAGGATCAAGGCTCTCGCCTTCCTGGACAAAGCGCTCGCTTACGACGCCCCGCTGGTCGTCAACGACTTCCTAACGATAACCCGGGACGCAGGAACTGCGAACAATTCGTCGGCGAGGTTCGATACGAAAACGCACGTCGACCAGGGAACGAAGGACGACGTCCTGGACGAAATGATCATGGATCGCATATTGAACTATCTCCGTTCCAGATCTCTACAATTCACAATACCGGCTAATATTATTGAAGGTACCAAAATCCTTATAAAACTTATAATAAAACTAGTTACTTTTAAATATCCAAAATAGTTAAAATGTAGACCGTTTTCAGATTCACTTAGGGTAACAGAAAGACAACTTACACTGAATCTCATCTCATACCATGCCTATTATTATTATTTATAAATAGTGTAGATTTTACAAATTATAGATAGAACAGACCTAAATTAGAAAGTAGTTTTGAGGTAAAGTAATAACTAAAAATATCGATGTGCAAATTTATATTATCTATTTTTTATTTTTTTCGTCCTTGTCGATTAACTTGTAACATTTTAATTTTTTTTCTGAATGATCAACTAATGAATATTTCAAGACCTATTAAAATTGATTATTCACAATGGTTTTCTCCCAATTTGGAATTTTTCAAACTAAAATTAATAGAAATAACAAATTAATTCATATTTTTATTTTTCAAGCAACATGTAAAACTTATCTAACAGTAATAATTTATTTTTTATTAATAATAAATTTTCTCTTAAGAGCGATTCTGAGTTCGAGCACAGACCATGAAATTTTAATTGGTAATAATATGTGAAAATCTTTATAAATTTAGCCCCCCAATAGTAGAGGGATGTTAAGCTATAACATATGACAGGAATTAATTTACTTTACTTTTTATTTTTTGATTGGGTATAAAATTTACTGTTTTATTTTTAATTTTACTTTAGTAGAAATGTGTGGTGATTAGTGACCGTTAATCGATAATTATTCAGAAATCGTGAGATGCCGTCTGGTGTGATAGGTTTCAGAAAAACATTTTCTTTATCGTGCCAACGTTTCGATCTTTATTGAGATCATCTTCAGGGCACTGTCAACACGACACGCAAGAATGACACAATTACACAGAAGACAAACACTTTGAGCCCTGAAGATGATCTTAATAAAGATCGAAACGTTGGCACGATAAAGAAAATGTTTTTCTGAAACCTATCACACCAGACCGCATCTCACGATTTCTGAATAATTAGCTTAGTAGGTTTACTAGTACGAGCGAGAGCAGGCAACTTTACTATTTATTTATGCAAATATGCACATAGGAAATCTTTCAATTCTTACAGATAGAATTACTTGAACTAATACAAAAATTAATTGTGCAAAACTAGATTATAAATAAAACGGAGGGACCGCGGTAGCCGAGTGGTTAAGGAAACGGGTTTGTACTTGCCAAACTAGATGTCCTGAGTTCGAACCCAGGCAAACCGCATGGTCTGTCAATTGATTATATAATAGTATGAAAAATTCATTGTAAATTATGAGGAATAAAATCATCATTTATAAAATGGTCTGACATTAAGCCATCTTGCATGACCGGAATTACATCGTTTTTTGCTTTTCTATCAATAAAAAAGAATATGTACAATATTACAATATAAATTACGGAAAATATTTACGGAAAAAGAAACAACTTAACGTATACCAATCATTAGATATAAATTGTACAACCTAAATTTTATGAGAATTTAAATTATTACAGATGACTAGTTTATATTTGTTGAAAACTCTTAAATGACTGGACATCCTTAATTTATCAATGGTTGTTTGAAAATACAAGACCCAGATAGTTTTTTATTCTAAAATGGGGATTATAATTAGAATTAAGCTCTGATTGAATTAAGTTATTACTTTTTTAACTATTTTATAAATTACTGAAGTAAACAGTCAAATTACACATTAATTCATTAACAATTTTCAACATTTAATTATTAATTTATACGTTGATCGGATAAATGGTCATTTAGACATCGTACAATTTGTATTTTCTAGGGCGATTCGAAAATCTATACTTTATCGCGACTTTGAGTACTTTGTGTATCTTGGTCATACAAGAGGGCTTAGCGTCCAAGTACCCTTTAAATGACACGGACTAGGGGGTCAAACCACTTTACCGTACCCACCTTATCCATATTATGTATTACCAATTTAAATTCCATGGGCTTGGCCGAGATTCGAACCCAGAACCGCTGGTAAGAGAACAATTATTATTAACCACCGTGGTCCTTGGATACAAATTAAAATATAAAAAAATAATATGAGAAGCTAACTAAGCTATTGGGTTGTCCGGAAAATAATGCAGGATTTTAAGTTTTCATTNATATATATATAAAGTGGAAGGTTTATGGGCCGACAAACAGCTGAGCTCATCGCCGGCCCTCCGCATGTATTCCTTCTCTTTCCTGTCTTTCTCGCGTATAACATTGTTCAAATTTAACAAACACAAGTAGGATGTGAAAAAAGTGAATTTTACAAGGCAAAAAATATTTTTTTATATTCAATCAAAGTTATATTATTTATTATTTATATTTATTAACCAGAAAACAAAAACTTTGAGTGAGTAGAAACACATTGAATATAAAAAAAATATTTTTTGCATTGTAAAAATTCACTTTTTTCCACATCTTACATGTATTTGTTAAATTTAAACATTGTTCGTAAATCCCAGGCCCTGAAGAAGATCTCAATAAAGATCGAAACGTTGGCACAATAAAGAAAATGTTTTTTTGAAACCTACATCACACCAGACCGCATCTCACGATTTTTGAATTATTTTTGTACAATTTTTCCACAATATTGTGTTTTCCCAAAAAACCTCGTAGTTTTTCCCTTTGCTACATAACGGATTTAACACCTTAATTCGTATTACTAACAAAAAATAATCTACTAATGTTATTTCTAAATTTATATTCCATACAATTAAACAATGCAAACTGTTTTTCTTTTCTTTTTATAATATACTTATTAAATTAATTTCTATTCATTTTTTGACAAAAAGTGTGTATACAGTTCGTAAATTTGAGCCCGCTCCTATCCAATTATGCTACTCAACTTATAATACTTTATAGCCAATATTTCCATTTCTTTCTTATTTTTAATTATTTATTATTTTTTATTCATCATTTTACTATACAGTATTGAAATATAAACCCACGTAAATTTACAATTTATCTGTTAAGCCTTTTTCAAGATCAAAGAAGATAAAAGTAGTAAAAAACATGTTTTTTTACATGTACATATTTTTCCTGCGGCAACAGATGAGGAGCCTTAAATTTGCAGTCATATAAGACACGTTCCGATGTGTCCGTTTCTACTATTTCATGGCGGCAAGTTTCAGTGTCAGTTTGTGTCAGTTTTTCCTATTTTTTAAACCTAGCAATTAAATGAACAATGGCCAGCATAAAATCATGATAGAGATTGTTTTACACCTGGTGAATCCTTCATGTTTGCAGTCATTTCTTTTTCCGACTGTTAATTTGATAGCATGCCGTGAGGAGGCGTGCCAATTTTCTTTTCTGGTCCAAAGGGTGTGAGGGTTACTCGAGCTTTTCGTATTTTGTCAGCTTATTCCTTCAATGGTGTCCTGGCACTCATATCAGAATGACAAGATTTCGTTACTTTTACACTATACATATATGTCTAGATAATTTCAATAAATTTATTTTTTTGTAATTTAAAAAATAAAATTTCAGCGTGTTAACCGATCATACTTAACTATACTCTTTATATTAATTTCGATGGTTCTTCATTTGTTTGTATGCTATAACGTACAAGCTCTCGTATCGGAATTTCTTTTTGCATCGTGCTATTTTTTAAACTGATAACCCACATTTTTCCACCGCATAAATTATTTGGTAAACCGCGAAGTGCCAATTGCGACTTCCGTTTCATTTCTCGGTTGAAAGCGCCCGACTAAAATTACCGTTAAAATTACGAATTAAAACGTAAAACTTTTAAGAAATCTTTATTAACGGGTTTTTCACGATTGATTTATTTATTAAACTTTAAACCAGTCGTTATCAATTAAACTTCGGTTATTATTGAGAGACCTCGGGAAAAACAAAATAATTTTTTATGTACGTTATTTGAACATTATTTCTTGACTACGAGTCGAATAACGTCGGAAGTCGGAAAATTTGTTTTAAATAGCTGGAAAGACAATTTAAAAGTGTAATAGATATGTAAATGTACATAACAGGAATAATTTCTTATTAAACAGTCAATATTTCTACACATCGAGCATTAGAATTTAAATGATCTTCACAGCATAATCTCAAGATTTGCATTAAGAGCTTAACGAAACAATGTAGATTACTTAGGCGATTTCTTAGCACAAATTTGTTTGAAAGAACTTCACATTATTCAATGCACGGAACCTAAACTACCGTTGGTCAGTATTAGCGTTAGTATGTCTAAGATGGATTAAAATATCAAACATTGTGTACGTAATTTTATTTAGTTATTTAATCCACAATATTTGGAAAAAAATTGGCGTCGGTGGTCGCAACTGTTAAGGCGCTGTCACGGCTACTCATCATGTGTAAGGTGAAGGTCCCGGGTTCGAATCCAGCCGCCCTAAATCTGAAACCAACCTACTACCAAATGGGCCTTTTTATACAAAAACACCGGCACCCCAGGGGTTGATATGATCTCTGCTGTCGGGAACCACCGTTTAAAAAAAATTTCAGGCACACATTTACGTGAAAATGATGACACTTATTGTGCAAGTTGCTACATTAATTTCTAAGTTTAAGCAGTTGAGATTAAATAGCATTAAATAAATTGGAATTAAATTAGTTAATTATTATTCGGACATCGTGAGATGCGATTTGGTGTGACGTAGGTTTTAGAAAAACATTTTCTTTATCGTGCCAACGTTTCGATCTTTATTGAGTTCATCTTCAGGGCCTGGGATTTACAAACATTGTTTAAATTTAACAAATAAAAGAAGGACGTGGAAAAAGTGAATTTATACAATGCAAAAAATATTTTTTATATTCAATCAAAGTATTTCTACTTTGATTGAATTTAAAAAAAATTTTTTTTGCATTGTATAGACAAATACATGTAGGATGTGGAAAAAGTGAATTTATACAATGCAAAAAATATTTTTTATATTCAATAAAAGTAGAAATACTTTGATTGAATTAAAAAAAATAATTTAATTAATAATCTTTATTGAGATCATCTTCAGGGGTTAGTTAATTATATTTTTTATATATATCTGCGTATATTGTGTTTATTTTGAATTGAAAAAACAAAGTTTTCAACCAATAAATACACAAACAATAATATGTACTTGTTAAAATCTAATTGATTGGTTTGATTGATTGATTGATGGATTGCTCAATTCTATACCTTTATCATCCACCTCGAGTTTTGGCAGCCCGGAGTCAGACCTCCATTATATCCGTGCATCCACTGAGTAAGACAGCTAGGTCATTTGAACTCCCAACAAATACCGTCTTTATTCATAGGCATACACACCCTCTCTCATACTACACATTTTTTCTTATTTAAATATTCAGAGATACACGCTAATAAAATCATTCACTCTTAGTATGCACAAATAATTATATATATATATATATATATTGTATATATTGTAGGTAGCATATAGCTCCCTCCCTATATGAAGCCAAGGAATAACATTTTCAATTAAGTGAGACATATCGAACAGCCATATTTCTTTAATTCTTATTAAACGGAAGTTGTTATTACTTTGAATAGAACGGATTTGCAAGACACAAATAGGAAAAATAACTGAAACGAAATCTTTTTAAATGTTATTTTAATCAAATGTTTGACTATTTTTAAGTAAATGAGTAAATAAAAATTTATAATGTATAATATTAATATTAATATGAATAAATCAGGGACAAGGCAGTTCAATCTTTGGAGGAATATATCTCCTTCGTCGGGTCTTTTAACATATTATTAATAATTCGCTAGATATACAAATATGGCCATTCACTTACCAAACTGAAACTTATAATTTCAAATGATTGAATTTGATAGTAAAACGAAATCTTTATATTGTCTATCCCTCTCGACAAACTTAAAATTGAGCTTTTTGTTAAAATAGTCGGCACTCGTAAGATTGATATGATCTCGTAGTTGAAATACCTTCCCAAAAATGGCGTAGCAAACTGCAAATTTCAACAAAAACTAATAGGATATTCATGACATTTTAATTTTTGGAAACTATTTTATCAAAGAATTCTTTACAATTGTAGAAAGCTATTTATTTTTTGATAGGTACTTATCATCCTGTTCTTCCCATCCTCGCAAATTTTTATTAACTCAGACGCCAATTTCGCCAACATTAGTGGGTGATTTGTGTGGAATGAAGTTTTCGTTATGAGTATTTACTCGTTCTCTGCACAGAAATGTTACCCACAAACGAAAACAAACTTAATGATTACATAAGCTACAAAACACTTACAATTAAATTATTCAGAAATCGTGAGATGCGGTCAGGTGGGATGTAGGTTTCAGTAAAACATTTTCTTTATCGTGGCAACGTTTCGATCTTTATTGGAATCATCTTCAGGGTTCAAATTGTTTGTTTTCTGCGTAAGTGCACTCTCAATACGACACGTAAAGAAAACATTTTTCTGCAACCTACATCACACCAGACCGCATCTCAAGATTTCTGAATAATTATCGACTAACGGTCACTAATCACCACACAGTTATAACTAAAGTTGATATTGGGTGTTGGTCTGCGAGCCGGTGAACGCCAAAGTAGATAGATTTTTGTTTATTTATGAGTTGAATCAGCACTGGATTACTTATAGGGTCCGTCTAAACTCGATAGTAATTGAACTGTACAAACACGTTTCGGCAATGCACCACCTTCAGTCAAGAACTATAAAAGACACGCCTGCGAGTCTGTGAACACATGTTGAACTGTTACTGGGTCACGTACTGTGTTTGTATTTTATAGTTCTTTAGAGGTTAATTTATTAATTACCCAAATTCCCTTACTGGCTTGGTACTATTATAGTTAAACTACTTCCAGTTGAAGTTTCTACTTGTTTAAGAATATAAAGTCATTCTGGTATATATATCGGATCGGTTTCAGCAATTTATCATATTCAATACACGGTTTGGTTGCCTGAAATGAAAGGTTTATCACCACCCTGACGTGAGAAATCTCTATCTTTAAGTTGCATCAATGTATTTTAAAATTAATTATTCTTTTTATCGAAATTTTTTGGATGTGATGAAAAATTAGTGTCACGAGCGGGATTCGAACCCACGACCTTCGGCTCTAACCACTTCAGCTGTCGTGACGTAGATACATTCGGACACCAACTCCCCATTTCAACCTACAACGGTTCGAATTTTACCTTTTTGCCATATTTTCAAATGTCGTGTAATCAGAATTCGATTCTCAGCGACTTATGAAGTAGCCACGGGGAGCTGTTTAGTGAAGTAATTACTTCTGTTTAATTTATTAAATTAATCCATATTAATTATTACAATTAATTTGTTTTAAAGGTTTTTGATTGGTGAGTTGGTGTTCGAGAGGATCGTAGTCAAATTGACAACCTAGATTGCCACCAACATACTCTCTAACCACTTAGGAGTGAATGGATAGAGCAGCGGCGATTTGCGCGGAAGGTCGTGGGTTCGAATCCCGCTCGTGACACTAATTTTTCATCTCAACCAAAAACCTTAGATAAAAAGAACAATTAATTCTAATAATTAATATTGTCAATTATGACCACTAAGCAAATATGTGTGCTGCTATTATTTTTTTAATAGAAAAATGAGAGAAAAAATATTAAAAAATAATAATAACTTCACAAAAAATTCAATTTTTTGATTAACATTAAAATTTGATTCCAATCATTCTGGGAACAGTTGATGCATATAAAATTAAAATAAAAACAACTTACAGTTTGGTATCGTAAGGTAGAATCCCGAAAAGAAACCCTTCGAGCCTTTTAATTTAAAACCCAAAATAAAATTTATACTAATGGTTTGCTTACTGAATCAAACACCTTCCAAAACCTATTCTCTCAAATTTTAAATATTTTATAATCTTTACAGTCAATTAAACTTAATCAATAGGACCTACTTTCGGGCCGAGCAAAATGGCGATGGTCTTTTTGTTAATTTTTCCCCTCTTTCGATATTTTCCAGGTGACCCATCCACAACCAGAGTTGGGCAAAATCTAACTAATTAAATCATTATTAAGAATTTTGATTGAAGTTTAATCATGATTGAATTAGTCATGAGTAAAGAATTAGTCATGAGTAAATTAATCATTATATGATTTAGTCATACTTCATAATTGAATTCAATCATGATTAAACTTCAATCAAAATTCTTAATCATGAGTGAATTAGTTTGATTTTGCCCAACTCTGGCTACAATGACCAACTTACCAAAATCCAACCAACTCCGGATATGAATTTTGAGATGAGAGTCGTGCTCAAGGCCAACCTTCAAAAATTGTTATCATAAACAAATACCAAAGTTTCATAATTATTCTACATGTCTATTTTATTACAATCAAGACCCCTAGATGGTGTATTTTCCAAATAATGTAGAAATATCTCCTTTTAAGTGGAATAAATTTTAATTCAAAGAAATATTTTTTACATTGATCGGTTATGTAAACATATTTAATTTTCAAAGCGTTATAAGATTTTTTTATTTTATTTTATTATTATTATCATTATCATTATTTTTTGGCTTTTCATAACGATGGAGTTTTCCATATAATTGGAAGATTGATTTTTGTTAAATAAGGTGTTGAAAGATTTTCGTTTTGATGAAATAAATTTCTGTTAGAAATTTTTTAAAACCGATGAAGTGTATTTTTCATTTTTTGAGCACCATTTGAACATGATTTATCGAAATTTAGTCATGACTAACTATATTGTGACTAAATTAGTCATGCCTCGTATTTAATAACTAGTCATGACTAATTTAGTCATCAATCACATATGGCGACTATTGACTAAATTAGTCACTTACTACCAATCATGACTAACATGATCATCTGAGTGATCAATCATTAATCATTAGACATGACTAATTTTTGCTCAAAACTGTCCACAACCAATCAGATTTGTCGTGTTTCTTCCTAAATTGAAAATTTTAATTGGGATGGGCCATTATCACATATGTATTCTAAAATCGTTAAAGTTAGACATGACTTCTTTTTTCTTTGGATGCAAATATATATTTCGAAACTAATGCTTTTTTGTTTTTGATGATACATTAGGAAGGAAGAGAGGCGGAGGAAAGAAAGGAGGGATGATAATGATGGCCGCTTTGGCCATGGGAGGAATGATGGTGCAGTTGGCAATGGGCAAGGTCGCTCTTCTGGCCGGCAAAGCGTTGCTCGTCGGCAAGATGGCCCTTTTTCTTTCAGCCATCATCGCGCTCAAGAAACTCTTCGGAAGCGGTGGAGGCGGAGGCGACTCCCACCCCCAGGTCGTTTACGCCGAGAGCCACGGAAGCGGCGGAGGACACGGAGGCTGGGGAAGGAGCTTCGATCCAGAAGGAATGCAGCAACTGGCTTATCACGCGCAAGCAGTCTTGTAGCGACGTCTTTCTATCAAAAACAAGAACTGAAAACCGTGACTCGGTAATTATCCATGCAAGAACTTTGGTCCCGATGCTTAACGGCACGGTCGACACAGTTCCATCTCTCATCCTTAAAGGACAGGCCAAAAACATAATTTATTCAAATTATTTATTTTATTTATTAATATATATTTATTATTTGTTATTAAAACATTCTATGAAATTGTACTGCTGTTTGTATTCTTTCTTATTCACCTTATGATTTCAAATTAAGAACAAAACAATTTCAACAGTAAACATTATAAAATAAATTTAATGATTATGTTGATTATCGACCAGTAGTATATACTTTAAGATGTGTATCTGGTCAGAATTAACATGAGAATAACTTTCAATTAATTAAGGTTTTTAGTTGAGATAAAAAAGTCAGTGTCACGAACGAGATTCGAACCCACGATCTTCGGCTAGATACGCCACTGCTCTACCACTTGAGCTATCGTGACCTCGATCTGGACCACGAAACTAGTGAATTTAATAAGTTTAAATGAAGTATGCCTTCACTAAAGCTCTCCGTGGCCATTTCATTTGTCGCCGAGCAACAAATAGATTACACGACATTAGAAAAATGGCAAAAAGGAGGGAAAATTCAAAAGGTGAGGTTGTGATGGGAAGTTAGTGTCCGAGTGGATCGTGGTTACGATAACTCAAGTGGTAGAGCAGCGGCGTATCTAGCCGAAGATCGTGGGTTCGAATCCCGCTCGTGACACTGACTTTTTTACCTCAACTAAAAACCTTAATTAATTGAAAGATGTTAATTGGTCAAGCGGACCACGAAACTAGTGAATTTAATGAAGAACAAGCTCAAAGCAAGTGATTGCAGTTGTTTTTAATTTTAATGCATACACAAAATTTAAATCGTAAAAAAAATTTAAGTTAATATCTCAAGATAATATTATTATTCATAATCATAATAAATGTTATTGACCTACAGTATGAACAAAACCTCCCATAAGGAGATAGATGTGTTCTGAAATTCAGCTTTTTTAAATTAAAATTTGTCATAACCCAATTCCTTTTAAATTGCCACATAATTTATTACTAATGATAAATAATTAATAACACAAGGTCCTTAGGGCGCCAGTGGCCGCAACGAGTTAGGTGTTGACATGGTACTCATCAGTGTAAGGTAAAGGTCCCGGGTTCGAATCCAGCGGCCCTGCATTAGGTCCTTTGAATACCCCCTTTGTTCGAGACGAAACTGGCCAAGTGACTTGATAAGGCTTTAGGTTGTTCGTGATCAATTGTTTCTTCCTATCCTCGTTGTCGTTTTTTTTATTAATTTTATTATTATTATAATTAGAGAAACAGAGAGAGGGGGGGAGGGAGAGAGAGAAAGAGAGAGAGAGAAAGAGAGAGAGAGAGAGAGAGAGAGAGAGAGAGAGAGCTTTTGAAAGATTAAAGCAACCAGGATAGTCAAACCAAAATTATTAAAAACGTGCAAACTACAGGTTCATTTTACCCGAGACAAGGAAATCTCACAATTTAAAAAATTTTAGGTGAGATTTTTCGGTACCTTCTATATTATATTATTAGTTATAACATCATCTAGATTATAGCCAATAGATGTCGTACAAATTCTTTCTATGGCAGTAATTTATGCATTACATTGATGCTCTTGGAAACTACGGACCTCCTACAATTGTTAAAAATAGGCCAAAAGAACAGCAAAGCAAGTAAGATATTTTTAATTTTCGGTCATTTTGGTCAGCTTATCCTCATTTCTTTGTCTGCCAGGGGTTAATGGTCAGATATTTTGACCTATCACCATACAACATATATTGCTGTAATCTGTAGTTTAATGGCCTGTCATAAAAAGAAAGAGAGAAATAAAAAGGGGGTGTCAGAAAAAGGAGGATAGAGAAGAGGAAGGAGAAAGGAAGAGTGAGGACGATGGGGAAAGAGAGAGAGAGAGAGAAATTTTCTTCCTTAAAGAAATTTTTCGGTCCCTTCTATATTCAATTATCAGTTATAACATAATCTGGATTATAGTCAGCAGATGTCGTACAAATTCTTTCTATGCCGTGGTCGTTGCCAGTTTTGGACCTCCCTACAATGATTAAAAGTAGAATAAAACAACACAAGAAAAAAAAAGTATGATATTGTTGTCTTTTTGGACATTTTGGTCAGCTTATCCTCATTGTTTTGGTACGCCAGGTACCATGGTCATGTAATGGTCAGATATTTTGACGTAGCACGATGGAACCATATTGCCAGTAACCTGTAGTTTAATAACCTCCAATCATTTTGCTTTGCCAATCCTCACTATTTTAGTCAGACAGTCTTTTTAGATCTGGCTTTCTTTCCAAAACCCACTTTTGTACAAAAATATTTGAAGTTGCAACAAGCATGCATCGTTCCTGTTATATTAAGAAGGCACGTTAATCTTTGGAGATTTTGCAGTTTGTGTTATATGTCCTTTGGTGCTTTTGGCCACATATTAAGCTCCTTATGTGACCCAGGTATCTGTCTGTTTTAGTATATAACCAATAGGCCATCCTGGGGTTTATTTCCCAGTGTTTGCTGCATAATCTCTGGACAATGCTTCTTTCAGGCATGTTACGTTTTCTCGCCATCTTCAGGGCTAGATCATTCTCTCACATTTTACACAGAGAACATACACACGCCACAATAGATAAAACAACCAACCTGACATATTAAGTAATAAAAGTATTAAGTTCTGCGTAATGTAGGGAAATCGTTGGGTTGAATTGACGTTAGATATTAAGAAGTCGTCTTATTACGGCGTTTTTTTCCCAAAATTGGTTTTCGGCATTTACCGACCCATTTTCAGTAATCTTGGGTCTTGGAAGAGAACCTGTTTTAATCCATTTTCTAGTGTGAATTCTACCCCACAACCTCGTCATAAATTTTGTCTGGTGGTGGTCGCTCCTTTGCAAAACTCAACGCCGCTTAAGATTGCTCAGAAAAAGCCGAAAACCAGTTTTGTAAAAATACTTTTTGTATAATTTCTTTGACGAATTCTTCATTTTTAATAAGTATAATCTACCTCAGATTAACAATCACAAAATCTGATAACGAAATATATTTCGTCTTTTTTTCTCTATTACCGAAATACCAAAATGCACAAACAGCATGGAAGCAAGTATGGAAAGCAACTATACATTTTTTGAAGTTAAATTTTATTCTAAAAAGAAAGGCATTACAAATGTTTATTTCATACTAATTAAAAGGTAATTATTGGAAAATAAGGATGTACAACTCTTACGTTTTTATTTATATCCATTAGAAAAAATCAGAACAAATCATCGGCATAACTAAAAAGTTTCCCAGATAAATCAAGTTTTAACAAATTTAATAAAATACATAAATAAACATAAATAAAACAGAACTGGCCTTAAAATTGATCCTTGTGGTATGTCAGAAAAAATATTACATGGAATACTAACAGAGAGGGCACTTTATTCACTTGAGTTTGATTAGAGAGGTAAGAACTAAAAAGTTTCAAAGGCACACCAAAAATTCCCATACCAGACATTTTGCAATAGCAACTCATGACCAACTGAGTCAAATGCCTTAAAGACTTACTAATTTCGTCTGGTAATGATGATTCCATTTCAAAACTCAAGACCACATAACATGGCTCAGAAAAAACCGGTTTTGGAAAAAAACATTTTTGTTTAATTTGTTGACGATTTTTTCATTTTTAGTAAGTGTTATCTTCCTCGGATTAAAATCATAAAAACTGACAACAAAGTTCATTTAGTTATATTTTTAACAACCTCCCACACATAATGCACGAAAAGAGAAATACAAAAATGAACTGAAATAACTAGAAAAGCACACAACAATTTCAATACAATCCACAAAATATAATCGAAAGATGCACACACGAGAACAATACGATACGACAACAACAGAGATTAAATGAACTAGAAACTTACGAAAAACAACTAATAAATTATTTGCGTTACAAATCATTTTGTTCAGACGCTTTTCAAACAAACAACACAGGACATGGCGAAATGTCTTAACGCGTCTGACCAAAATGATCGGTAAAGAACAATCTACCGGTTCGTCACTTGCCATAACACAGGAGAAATCTAACAAATGGAAAAAAGTCCAAATAGACACAGCTCACCCACAAGATAAAAATGATACATATCAAATAACATGAAAATGTAATAACAAAGAATTCGAATAGACAGGTCGAAAGATAAAATAACAAACAACGTAAAAGGCAATATAATTTATTGACAGAACTGGACGTAAATAAGATCATTATAACGCATACGTTTATTAAATTTATTGTGCTGCATTTCACGAATTTGGAAGTAAGGAGAGCGTCGATAGAAAAACATCGATGGTGACTATCGATTAAACATCGGAACCTTACCATTGATGGTGGTGCAACATCTACGATTTTTGACTCAATTACTCAAACCTATTATTTTCATATTCATAAATTATTGTTAAGTGCCACTTTAGAAACGTAAGCTAATTTTTGGGGCGTAATCTGGCGTTCCCCAAGGCTCTAGCGTCTCTCCCATCCTTTTTAGTATATACATTAACGACCTCTCCGACTCAAACTATAACCGTAATTACTATCTTTATGCCGACGACTCCCAAATTTACCTATCCTTCCATCCTAAAGATCCAGAACGACCTTAATTCCATTAATAAAAGAATTTTAATGTAAAAAGTCCATTAAAATTCCCTCGACCTCAATCCGAGTCCATAATCATCGGATCCAGACTTCTCCTCCTATCCAACACCGATATTCCTTTCCTCACTATAAAAAACCCCGTCCACTTTCGTACCTCCGTCAAAAACCTTGGGATTATCAACCAAAACCTCTCCTGGCACCCTCACATTTCACAAATTTCCTGCCGCTGTGTAGCCTCCATCAACCTAATCCGTCGGTTCTAGTTTTGCTTACCCTTCTCCACCCGTAAATTCCTAGTATCTTCTCTTATCTTTCCCTTCTTCGATTACAATTGTGGGACATATGGGGACTCACGGAAGGGCAGAGTAGACACCTAAGTTTAGGGTATAAGTAGTTGGCAATGTTTTCGGATGATGAACTTATGATAATCGCACTGATTTTGGACAAAGAAGAGGAACCACAAGCGAGAAAACGGAAGTGGGTCCGTCAAGCATGGAACAAGAGAGGGACTGAACGGAAATTTGCTTCACTTTAGAAAGCATTAGCGGACGATGGAGCAAAATTTTTCTTGCTTCACATCTTAAGACTTAAGGTTAAAGCTTCTTGATACATTAAGAAAGACGATATACGCACGTATAATTGCGGTACTTCCCAAGTGGATTCGAGGAGTGAAAGTCGAACTTTACAAAATTTACATTTACAGGGAGGGAACGCAACGACAGATGCATTTCGTGTACTAGAAATGTTCACTGATTATTTCAATTCTGATGGTGCATCTCTCCCGTGGTTATCAAATACCCAACAAGTTCTAATCGTAGTTCATAATTTATTATAGCCTATTGCTATTCTTAATGTAAACACTACTGAAATATACACGCTCACCATATGTTTTCATTTCTGCTCCTATTTCCCTCCAGAGAATATTCTTGAACTCTGAATCCATATATTTGCGTGAAAACAACACAGGAATATTTCGCACAACGATGAGTTTTTCATCGTTCATATTGTACGGCCGTGAAAACTGTAAAATATCGTCCAAAAGAAATCGGACGATCACGTCGGGTGACAACGGCAGCACTGTTGGCACGGCCACGGTCGCGAGCCGAGCGAGTGTGAACGGAGGCATTCAGTTTCCAAGAAGAATATATTCAAACCCGCCGGTGGAAGAAAATGCCGGTCACGATACTGTCACGTCACTGACGTGTGTGAATCGAACTTAAGCTTAAGTCGACGTGTGAACCTTCAATAGTTCAATAATTCTCAACTCGATGTATTTGTGTGTGTGAGAACAAATACTTTAATTGAATCTAAAATCCCAGGCTCTGAAGATGATCTCAATAAAGTTCGAAAGATTGGCACGATAAAGAAAATGTTTTTCAAAACCTACGTCACACCAGACCGCATCTCACGATCTCCAAATAATCATTAATTAACGGTCACTAAATACCACACATTAAATTTATTCTTTCACAGTAGAACATTCACTCAAAAAATAAAAAATAGAAGTTACCTATTAAAGGTGTATCAGTACGAAACAATTTTTGTGTTAATTTTTTTTTTTAATTATTCTGCAGGTAGACAAGAACGATTTGTTCAAATTGAATACGTATTCAAATTGAAATAAGTACGATATTACACAAGATATATTTTTCAAAACTGTGCTAGTATGGGAACCAGTGATAGAAAAGTGGAGTTTATTAGAATGAGATCAATTGCTCGAAAAATAAATCTTAACCAAGCCAAAGTTGTATAAATTTTTTTATAACAACGACCATTACAATTATCACATTTACAAGAAAAAAATCCGAAATCTTGAATCCGTTTCTTCATCTCTTGAACTGTGTTTGAAGACAAGGATCACTTTATGGAACGTTATGAATGTGCAGTTAGTTTAAGCGGTTTTACTATTCAGGATGAGTAGCAGAGAAAGCCCGTTCCCCGGGATAATTTTTTGTTCTCTTTTCAAAAAGAATTGCGTGTAAGTTGAGCTTTTTTATGCGCTTTCTCCTCAATCGCTTAATCTGTCTCAGTCGTATAAATCCAGTATAAAGATGTGTAACAGTAGAGTACTTTTACATGAAGTTGAAAGGTGTTGATTTAACGGTTAAAATACCGTTAAAGTATTTTTTTATTTGTTTTAAAACATGTCTTAGGTCAGTAAAAACAGATAAAAAAGAAATTGTAAACTAATAAATTTAAAGTTGTCTGATTTCCATTTGGACCCTGAGGGGTGATGAACCTGTAGTTTCTCTCGTTTCTGATCTTTTTGGTCCGCCAATCCTCGCTGTTTTGTTCTGTCTGACGGGCTTTTTCATGCACAGTTCCATTGAATAAAATATAAAATGTATTAAATCAGCTAATAAACCACATTAAATAATAACAAACAGTGTACAAATTGACAACTTTTTTATTCAGATTTAATTGATTTTTAAATTAACTAATTTTTATTTGGAATGATGTGGATATGGACAAAAACCACTTCAATTTCTACATTAAATGAATTTTCGAGCTCCAACAGGCCTCCTTTTCAGAGCAATAACAATTTTTTAAAGCTAAAATTATCATTATTACATTATTTTATTAAAATACGTAAAAGGTAATACATATTATCTGAGAATAAAGATTTTCTCAAATAACAGTCAAATTTATTAATTTCAACTGTATCAAACTTAAAATTTTTTAGTAGTTTTCGTGGTCCGCTTGACCAATTGAAAAATGGCAAAAAGAAAGGAAAATTCAAAAGGTGGGGTTGAGATGGGAAGTTGGTGTCCGAGTTGATCGAGGTCACGATAGCTCAAGTGGTAGAGCAGCGGCGTATCTAGGAGAAGATCGTGGGTTCGAATCCCACTCCTGACACTGACTTTTTTATCTTAACTAAAAACCTTAATTACTAAAAAAATTTATAGTTCATAAATTTTATCATTGTTTGAGCCATTCATCATTGTAATCATCTGAAAGCATATATTATGTAGTCATTATAGATTTTAGTCTTCCTTGCTGGGTTGTAGTGTCAGACTTGATTTGACGCATCATAACGACCAAATCTTTATCCAGTTTATATTAGTCCTAGTGAAGAAGGTTCACACCCCGCAGACCACACGGGGAAATCTCACAATGAAAACATCAAATTAGGCTAGTCGTCAAAAATTTAATTCAAAATATAACATATTTAAGGCTGGTAATGAGGACACGTATTCAATTCTCCAAATTTATCATTACCTTCTGCTATTCCGAGGCATGCTTCTAGAAATTTTGAAATGTCCAGGATACAAAAACTTTGCCATTTCTTATCTTCCAGAAAATTAAAGAAAACTAAAGAAAGAAACGTGTGAAATATACATGGTATATCCCCCTATTTGTATGACTGTATTTATTTGCGTGAGTGTAGTTATGCACGGGTGTGGCTGTGACGGAATATCGAGTACTCTCAGGCCCACCAAATTAGTATAGGTACGTATATATTCGTAGTATGATGTGAGGGACGGGTCATTGGCATTTCATTAGTACTGTACTTCCGAAGTGTAGTGGCTGTCCAGAATGAATGTATTTATTAGCGTGAGTGGTGATGCGTGAAAGGACGTGGCTGTCGAGGAATATCGAGTAATCCACCAATTTTTCGTCAAACAATTTAGGATAGTTTAGTGTATGAATAGAATTTGTAAATACCGTTTGAATGTATTTATTAGTGTGAAAGAACGGAGGCCGCAAGATCACGATAATCTTCCGGCCTCCAATTAAGTGTAGTTGGGAAGTTGGTGCCCGAGTGGATCGAAGTCACGATAGCTCAAGTAGTAGAGTAGCGGTGTATCTAGCCGAAGGTCGTGGGTTCGAATCCCGCTCGTGACATTGACTTTTTTATCTCAACTAAAAACCTTAATTAACTGAAAAATGCAAACTTTTTTAGGCCTTCCAGAAGCGTAATCCAAAAAGGTGGGTATACCGCTGGAAGCTAATTGAATGGAGAACTTTTGAGGGAATTTACAAAGCTCCAGGAGTTTGTAGTTATTAACAGTTACCAATCCAACATTTAAAAAAAATTCCAAATTTCAACATTTTTGTTTTTTCTGAATTTTTCGTGAAGAATTTTTTCATCAATTCTGCAATGTAAATAGGTTTCCTTACAGCAAATTTAACGTCCTTTCAGGTGGCACAAACCAGATTTTTCTAAAGTCAGTATTTCTGACGTATATAAGCAATTTAGAGGACCTAAGTCGAAAAATTAAAAAACACCCAAAACCTGATGAAATTACTTCTTTACCGTTGAGGTTTGGACAGGGGTTTATAGGAAGTTTTTTGTTGCATATGGTGAGATATTATGGTACATATATTATTATATATAATATATTATCATATATATTTTAAATTTAAACGTTTATTTAAAAAGATAAAATCTCATTTACGATGACAGCCGTGAATCTATTCAGCCTAGATTCACCGGTGTGACTTTGTAGTTAATGAGCCGTCACTCATTAACGCCCCTGCGTCACTAATGTTCTTTTCGCAGGCGGCCTCGTCCTGGAATATCCCTCGTTCCCATCGCTGATGTCAAACCGTCTTAAAAACTGACATCCTACGTTTCGGCAAAAAAGCTGTTCACACCTTGGCTGGAAATAAGAATAAGGAACCGTTAGAAACGGAAGTTGAAGTACAAATTGCAAACACATTTTAGGCGAATTCCGCGTCCGGTGCCGTTCGGCTTTTTTTATTGCAACTTCGCCGATAGACAAACTTTATGAGAATTTTTTATTTCGACATGTCTGGTCCTAGGAATTGAACGTTGGGCCTCAAGCAAGTGCTGCATCTCCAAAAGTATTACTGCAGTCAAAAATCCTCCAGATAATCAACGACCTAGTAAGGTCCCTCCAACGACCTCAATACACCTTTCGTCCATCGCTCCTTAGAAAATTTCTTTGTTCAAGATAATGCTTCGATAAGGCTGTAGTTTAGTCAGTTCTTTTAGGCACTTTCGGCTTCTTCAGTAGTCTGTGATGTAAAATTGATAAGAGTTAGGTGGTTATTGGGCGATTTGCCATTTTGTGAGAAACTTTGCCAGGTGTTGCAAGTCATTATATTTTTCCAAATTAATAGGAAGGGGCCCATCGTAGGAGTTACAAAGCTGCTGTTTTGGTGGGGGGTTCTTCCCCTTTTTTTGCTTTTGTGGCACCCACAACACGTTGTGCTTTTAATAAACTCCACAGAATGAAGTGCGGTGTTGTATATACTGTGGTGTATAAGAAATATATTCCAACATCTAATCGTTCTGTGGGCATTGGACATTTCGGTTTGTACATCGATACTAAGTAATTCGTTCACGTTTTGAAAAATTCCCTCTTACAATCGATAACAATGAACGGTTGGGTTTGCGTCTGCTCGGACCAATCACATCCCTCCTTCCTTGAGGCATATCTACATAGGATTTTTGATTAATCATGCTCATATCTCTATCGCACTCCATATAGCTGTGGTTATGGATGGGAAAGAAAACTTTTACACAATATATTTTCCCTTTTTCAGTATGGTAAAGGAATCACAGAACTGTATAATTTTTATTTTGCTCTGCTCATGCGTCACAAAAAACTATAAGCGTTCTGACTGCTTGTGGAAGAATTTTTAAATGCCGGTGAGGTGGATCCTCATCGTTCTTCCAGGCGCCCAGGAGTCCCATGTTCTTCCACTGTGCCGCCCATTTTCAAACGCGATTTTTAGTAGAATCTAATTGGTTTTCCCTAGGAACATTTGGCGGGTTACTAGTTATGTCACAAGCCAACAGATGCCGGTGAAATCTCGATTCTGACAAACAAATGGACCCTCATCGTTTTTCCACTGTGCTCTTCATTTGTTTCCTGCATCTCGAAATGTAGACCCAAATTTCCTAAAACATTTTGGCCCTTTGAATATTTCTGTAAAGTTAAGGTCTTGAAGATGCAGCATTCTAAGTTTTTTGAATAAAGTAAGATTTCAATGGCCTAAAGTTAACTCATACAATGAGGTAAACTCAAGGCAAGTTCCTTTATTTCAAATATGGGATCTGACATGCTGTCCATATCATGGTCTTTAAAAAGATTTTCATCATTTCTACAATTGCATATTTTAATGATTTAGAACAAATCAGTCAGAGACGTGTGGTTCGCAACAGCAATGGGAGGTCATATCAATCCTCGGAGTCGCCGAGTTTTTGAATAAAAAATTTGTTTGGTTTGAATGCGGGGTCGCTGGATTCGAACCCGAGACGTTTACCTTACAGTGATAAACGCTGTATCAACGCCTAAACCATTGCCCTTCCTAACCGACACCCCTGTAAATGATTATTAATAATAATAAAGTGTCTTTATTGTTAACTTATAACTTTTAAATAAAACTAAAATACAAACTTAAAAATAAACAGAACCCAAACAAAACCAATATACTAAAACTATTATTTAAAGACAGCCATCTGGGGCATATGACTGTCAGACTGCTACCCTTTTATGCTCAATAATCATTGAAACAATATTAGGTAAGTTCATGAAATGGGACTTCATGATCAAGCCTTTAGGAGTGGTTTTCAAATCACACAAGATGCTTTTCTGATTTGAGTGAAGTTTATAACACTACAGTGTTAAAAAAAAATTGGAACTAATTAAAAACTTACGAAGGGCATTGGAGTGACCTAAATAAACCAAAGAAAGTTTTCTTCCCATCTGAAGATAATGAATTTTACAATTAACTTTCATACTTACTTTTTGGGGTATTTCTTGGGGTGGCACAAGCCTTCATCCATACATATACATACTACATATTTTTAAAAATTATAATAGCATGAAGGTTGGAAAAGGTAAATTCCCTGGTGTTACCTAAATGGTTACATAACCTAGTTGTTAGATCCCTTGAACTCTGTCATTTGAGACAGTTGACCTGGCAGGATTTGGGAGGGAGCATTTTTGTTGGACAAGAAGGTTAGATCACACCAAGGCATGGTACAAGAGTTTAGCAACTGAGGCTTCTCTCCAAGTTAATTTCTTCGCTCAACATATAACCTGATCCTAAGATTCTACCTGTCCGATAGGTTTTACCCTGTCAGAAAAGGTCTTTCTTTATTGTAAAAGCTTAAGTACTACAACGAAGCATCCTAAGTCCTCTCCTTTACATAATATTCACTTTCGATATCCCTCTAATTTCTACACATTCCTTGCTACAATTGCAGACAACACACTTATCCTTTTCTCGCATCAAAACCCAGACATGGCTGCTGCCAACATCCAAGCTGATCTAAACAAGACAATGAAACAAAAGAGAATAAAAATTATTTAAAATAAATGCATCCACACAACTTTTACTTCTACTGTGTGACAGTTCCAAAACTTTACTTTAATAGCATATCTATACCGACTGCTGACATGACTGAAATATCTAGGCATGTTTCTCAATAAAAGACTGACATGGCACCCCCACACTAAACTGAAAAGACAGGAACTTAACAAACAATATAAACTCTTTGTGTATGTACTAGACAAATGTCAAAACTGTCACAATCAAACTGTTAATATAAAGGCAGTACTCTGACCCATCTGGACTTACAGAATAGAACTGTGGGGCTCAAACACATGCTCCAATTCCAAAATAATCGAGTTACTGCAGTCAAAAATTCTCCCAAAAATGCTCCTTATTACATCTCACACCTTATCACACCTGTCTCCAAACTCCTTTTGTCAGAATCCTTTCCTGTTGCTCAACATTTCATAAGTATACACACCAATCTATTTGTCATAAAAATATGCTACTTAAAAAATCCCATCAGGTCAACCCGCCTTCTAAAATGGCAGTGTCCAAGGGATCTACTTAATAACAACTAGGTTAGGTTGTCATAGACTAATTTTTCCATCCTTCAAAGCATTATATTTTTTATATTATATATGTATGTATATGTGTAGGTGCATACATATATGTATATGATTTTTTTATTAACTGTTAATTATGTTAATCAACATAATATATGTCATTTGTTTGTTGCATCTCCAGATGCAGGTACAAGTTTCATACAAATTTAAAAAAACAGTGATTTATACAAAAATATTTTTTATATTTTTGGTTGTTCTTGTTAAGATTGAAGTTGTATTTTATTTTACTTTGTTTTTTGTTTGGTACTATAAAACCATCTTACAGTCTTTTTATTTTTAACATTTTAAATTTTTTTAACTACTGTACCACTATTCTTCCTCAGGTTAAAATATTAGGCAAGTGCAGCTCATCATAACCTACTCCTATCTTTACTCCACCTTGTGGACTTTACTCAGCCTGTTCTTTGAAAGAAGTGTAAGAATTGCAATTACACATTTATATAAAAAAAGGAAAATGTACACACACAAAAAAAACACTTTCTGTCCTCCCTTGGCATTTTAATGTGCTGAGATCCACTACCAGGCCTCCTATTGGCACTTCCAGTCTCTTGGATCAGGCTAATGCCCTGGAGACCACGCACTGACAAACGTTGACTCATCTCACAATAATATTGCAAACTTCTGGTTCAAGATTATGTCTTTCCACAGTTAAAGAGAACACAGCTGGAGTAAAATGGAGAAAAGACGTTTGTTTAAAATGAGTAATCTTCATGTTTACTATTCTTAAGTAAATTCGTTATTAAAATTATTTTCTATTTTGTTTAATTCAACCAACAAAAATACATCAGTTAATTTAATTAAAATTAATAGAATAAGAATAAATTACAAATATTCCTATTCTGCTTTTTGAGCATTTAGGTTAACAATGGCTTGTGTATTGCAAGTAGAACAGCAGAACATATTTGGCAGACCCACAGATTTTTTGCTTGTGTTAATAGTGTGGATTCCTATGCAAGGGTTCGGGTCCTATCAGCGGTGTGGCAGCCCCTTTCCTTGCAAGGGTGTCCGCTTTCTCGTTGCCTTCTACTCCCATGTGTCCTGGGACCCAGCAGAGGCTGACTTTATTCTGCGTACCTAATATGTTTAGTTTGGTTTTGAAGTTCAGCACCATTCTTGAACTAATGTTATTTGAGCTTAGTGCTTTGATGGCTGCTTGGCTATCTGACATGATAGCTATATTCTTGTTTTTGTATCCTCTATTTAGATTGAATTGGATACATCTTTCAATTGTGTGAATTTCAGCTTGGAAGATACTGGTGTGCTTTCCCATGGGTTCTGAGTATTTGGTTCCGGGTTCAAACACTCCTGCCCCCATACCTTCCTGTGTTCTAGATCCATCTGTGTTGGGGATGGGGCCATTTTTGAGGGAGTTATTTCCCTTTCTTTCCCATTCCTTTTTGGTGCCCAGATGTATTCGGAATTTTTGGTTAAATTCAAACCTCCTGTTCATGTCATCTCTTGGAGCCATGAGTGAAGGATGGTTTTTCCACAGTTTGTTTCTGTCTCTCCATTTCAGTTTTATTCCTGTTGGAGGTTTCTCTCTAATAAAGTTGATTTTCTGTGCTGTCCTTTCTACCATGTGATTGGGGATTAGTCCCAATATCTTTTCCATGCTAATTGTAGGACATGTTCTCATTGCTCCCGTTATGCAGATGCATGCAAGTCTCTGTGTTTTTGTGAGTTCTTTCCTTTTGGTTACTTGTTCCGCTTTATCAGCCCAGGCTATAGCTCTGTATGTAAGTAAAGGTCTTACTATTATGGTGTACATCCATAACAGGGTTTCTGGCCTACATCCCCAGTATCTCCCTGCTATTCTTCTGCACACCATCAAAGCTCGTGTCGCCTTTGTGATAATGGAGCTGATGTGTTTCTTGAATGTTAGTGTTTTATCTAGTGTGATGCCCAGATAATAACCGAGGCTTCTCTCCAAGTTAATTTCTTCGCTCAACATATAACCTGATCCTAAGATTCTACCTGTCTGATAGGTTTTACCCAGACAGAAAAGGTCTTCTCTTTAAAATTAATAGAATAAGAATAAATTACAAATATTCCTATTCTGCTTTTTGGGCATTTAGGTTACCAATGGCTTGTATATTGCAAGTAGAACAGCAGAAATATTTGGCAGACCCACAGATTTTTTGCTTGTGTTAATAATATTTCAAAAATATTTACATTTATTACGAATTTTATTTTTGACATCAGAGATATAAAAGAAATAACAACACAGAATTAAAGAATTACAATTAGAACATAGGATGGAAAACCGTTCATAGTCAGTATAAGAATGTTTACATAACCTTCTTTGATACAATTTATCAAAACATAGTTACATATATTGTAAAATTGAGAAACTAAAAAGTTTAAATCACAATTGATACATACATAGATATATGCTATATACCTGTAGAAAATTTTGAATAAAGCTATATTCTCTTTTGAATTATTAATGATGATCCACTAATTGTGCCACAACATAACCTAACGCACACTGAGTTCTTTCACATTGACCACTATTTTACACTTTATGGCTTCTCTGTTTTTCATGTAGACTACATTCCCTTCTTCACACCGTTTCTTTGATGACTGGTATGTTTTCTCTTGATCTTTTCAAGTCTAAAATTTTAGAACTCTAGAAAATGAATTCATTAACATTAAATAATGTTGTACATATAATGTTGGATGATGTATTATATTTATGATATGTATTTGTTTGATATAGATAACTGCTCTGTATTGGGATGTGTCCCGTTTAATCCATACTTTGCGAATAAAAAATAAATAAAGTAACTGCAATGAATATCCTTGCCCTAGCCCAGAAACAACCTGCACTCATGAACAGAAAAGGTGTAATTTGTAACAAGGGCAATGCAATCATTGATACGGTCAGAACGTCAAAGCAATAATGAAGCTTGGTTGGAAGGTTGCATACAGTATTAGTAAACACCAAGAGCTGGAAAATAAGCTAAATTTATTTTTAACTCCTGGAACCTAACCTATTACAATAAGGGCATAACTGGGCAAGTAACACATTGGGAAGAGATTGTAGATGCCGATAGGGATTATTTCCCCGAATAACAAATTTCTAACTAATTGTAATTCTTACAATTATTAAACCTTTTAAACCTGCATGACCATTTTGTGTTATCTGGTAAATAAGCTGAATATTTCTCAACAGAATTATTTTATTTTGTTTAAATTTGGTCTTTTTAATTTCTGTTGTAATATTCAGCTGAATAATATCACAAAGGATAAATTTAAATTGTAATGAGTATATAAAAAATTATAAAACTATTCAGCTTGTTTATGCCATGATAATTATTAACTAAAGTATTCATATACATTACAGAGAATACATATATAAAACAAAATATAGCAAAAGGTTTGCAAATTGTAAAATACATATTTAGCAACATTGAATCAAACAAACTTATTAAAGCGCATTTAATATTACATAATGCATTTTTTTTTGCCTTATGATCTTGCATATTAGCCATGGTGATGAATTCTTGTATGTATGTTCATATTGGGGGGGGGGTTATCGTGAAAAAAGGGCCAGAGGTGACGGTGGGAATCAAACCCACGACCGCGGCGTGAGAGTCTCTCATGCTAACCACTCGGCTACCTGGTTTTCAGATTTTCACCTGCAGGTGGAGGAGTTGGTTGCAAGTTGAGTAATGATCTATTCAAAACATTTCTACTAGATCTCAAACACTGATCGCTTTAGAATTGTACCCAAAATGCAAAAAAACTTTGTAAAACTGGTAAAACATCTAAAATAACTTCATCAAATTCATTCACATGTGTAAGAATATCTTCAGTGTATATTGAAAAAAGAAATGAGCCAAGAAGGCTTCCCTGAGGAACACCTGCCTTATTACATACATAAAGTGAAAATTCAGTTCCTGGTTGCACTCGGCAAAATTGGTCCGGCACATAAGACCTCAGTGTGAGATTGAACGCATGAGGGAGGATATTCTTAAGTTTCCGAAGCAACCCTCAGTGCCAGCTTGATCCGAGGCCTGTTCTAAATCAAGAAAAACAACCCAAGCAATGCTGTTTTTGTTCCAGAGGAGATACAATAATAAAGAGGAAAGGGTAGAGAGGAAATGAATGGGCCAATGGGAACCAGAAGATCGGAAGGTTTATTTGACTTACGAATCATTTTAATTGTTGGGTATTTCAATTGCAATGGAAAATAAGGGGTCCTGAGTACAGCACAGTATATGAATGTTAAGCATTTATGTACTAAATATCCATTTAAAAAAATATATAAGGAGTGGTCACAAATTCTCAATACTTTTGGTTGACGCAGTCAAACTAAAAGACTTTTTTAATAATTTCCAATGCAAACAAGCAAATAAAATAAATTTACTTAAAGATTTATTTTTTAAAAATGATAACATTGTGTTGAAAATTTTAATCTGATACAGCATCAAACTGTCCCCTGCTTTTTAAATCATTTTGAAGTAACATTTAGGTAGTCTCAACTAATAAATGATAGATACAAATTACTGTGAGTAAGTATAGGACAATAATATTTGATGTTCAGATTTTTTCTTTTTTACAAGGGTATTTCACCTACAAGGTTATATGAACCCTCAGGGTACCAATGTTTTGTTAAAGAAAAAAAAAGCATGTTTGTATGGTGGGTTTGAATGCAGGGCTGCTGGATTCGAATCCGGGACCTTTATGTTAAGCGCATAAACCGTTGTGGCCACCGACGACTCAGATGTTCAGAATTTAAAAGCTCTTTGTAATGTAGCTTTTATTTTTTTTATTTCTTCTGTTATTATCCTTTCCTGTGATACCCTAGGAAGCTTAGGACCTCTCTACAATGATTAAAAGTAGACCAAAAGAACATAAGAAAGAAAAAGCAAATAGGTTATTTTTAGTTTGTGGTTTTTGGATATTTTAGTCAGCTTAACATCATTGTTTTGGTCCGCCAGGTTTCATGGTCATGTAATGGTCAGTTACTTTGACCTAGCACGATGCAAAATCTATGCAGTAACATGCAGTTTGCTCTGCCTATCTTCACTGTTTTAGTCAGTCGGTCTTCTTATTTCTGGCTTTCTTTCCATTGTATCTTGGAGTCTGTTGGCACGATCCAAAGCCCCCTTTTATACAAAAATATTTGAAGTTGGGCGATCATCGCCGTTGTGGTCACAAGGATGCGTCGTTCCTGTTATATTAAGACACTCTAATCTTTGGAGACTTTGCAGTTTGTTTTATATCTCCTTTGGTGCTTTGGCCACATATAAGCTGCATATGTGATCAGAGGTCTGTGTTTTTTAGCATGAACCATCAGGCCATCCCGGGGTTTCTTCCTTAATGTTTGCAGCATAATCTCTGGCCAATGCTAGAGGCCAAGTAGTGGTCAATCCGCCAATGGTTCCATTTGAGCGTTACACCTAGGTACTTCGTTTCTTAGAGAAAGTCAATGCTTTTCTTCTTATTTAGCGGGTATTTTTAGTTATATGTTTTGTTAGGTTTGGTATCTAAACTCACTTCCTCACACCATCTTTCTACATTGGAATTTGTTCCGAAGTATTTGCTGATTCATGGCAGAGTCGGCATCTCTGTTATTTTTTGCTATTTTCAAGGTGGTATTAAGTGAGCAGTTGCCACTGTAGAGGATTATTATTTTTCTTCGGCTCAATGTTCATAGAGTGATCAACCTGTAGTATGCTCGTTTTCGATCATATTGGTCTGCCTTTCATCACTGGTTTGTTTTTAAGAGTGGAGATAAGTTAACCCTTGTTCTTCTGGTTGAATAATTTTTTATGAGATTTCCGCTTGGGGATGAACCTGCAATTTGTTCGTTTTCGAAACGCATCTGACATAACAAAACGATGAAGATAGGCAGACGGAAATCTCTATAATCTACCA
This sequence comes from Cimex lectularius, assembly GCF_000648675.2. Classification (NCBI taxonomy): domain Eukaryota; kingdom Metazoa; phylum Arthropoda; class Insecta; order Hemiptera; family Cimicidae; genus Cimex; species Cimex lectularius. The sequence continues at coordinate 4,914,380 of NW_019392688.1, read as the reverse complement.
AACTACAATTACAATCATGTCATATACAGTTTTTCAAATCGTTCAGATTATTTTTCAACGTGCGCGTTTGTGTAACACCTGATCCGTTTTCTGTTAATCCGAGTAGGGCTAGGATTCCAAAGGTTAGTTCCGACTAACTGGACTCCATTGTATGAATATAGTTTCAAATTGTAGGCTGAATATTCTTAAATAAACACGATCAATAAAAAGTTGGGCTGTTGTGTTCGTAGGAAAAAAAACAATTATTTTACAAATTACGCCTCAATGAACATCTGGTTGGGCATTTTGGCCATCTACGATCCGTGGTTTTGGTAAAAAAGGTTAAGTATTCTGTCATATTCGTCACCACGGCCAAATAATTCAATAGAAAACGAAAGTTACGAATTCTTCTTGAAGTGAAATCGGGAAATGTAAGCGGTTTGTATTTTAATAGAACATCTTCCAGTTTCCAAGATGCCAATCGGCGTGGATGACTCTCCTCGGTTTAGACGGTCCATTTTGTTAGAAAGCTAGTTATCCTAGCAGGCATTTAGTGATATAGCAAATGTTTTTTTTTTTTTGAGAATGGGATGTTAGAACGGCGATTCATACTAATTATAATGGAATAATGGTCGAAGAAACGACATCAGCTAGTTTTAACTTTCCCCCTCGGTATGTCCATCAACCAATCAAACGCTTTTAATCTCGTTTGATCCTTACTTTTTTTTCTGCGGACACTGATGAATGTGGGCATCTTATCTTCCACTGCGACCCAATAGATGTATTTTGGAATAAACCCGCGTCACTGTTCATACCGCTGAAAGTACACTTTTATATCCGTTAACTTTCCAAGCTGCTTCTTCTGAGGGGAAAAAAAAGGCTGAACCACATCTGACAGGCCAAAATTATCAAAACCAAACAAATCAAAAAAAAAATTAATTAATTAAAAATAAAATAGACATATTTTACTTATTTTGTTTATTGCACTACTGCAATACTTATTACGTTTAATCAATAGCATTATTTTTGTTATTTATATTATTCATGTATATGATCCCTTATATTTATAATTTTATCAAGGTTGATGTAAGGAAACTACTTTACATTTTATATTTTGTAATGATTGTTGTAAACATTCGTTGAATGTAAGAGTGGTCAAATTTGACCAAATCACTACGACTATAAATAAAACATTAATCTCTCTCTCTCTCTCTCTCTCTCTCTCTCTCTCTCTCTCTCTCTCTCTCTCACTATTTCTTTCTCAAACTACAAATTTTAAACGATTAATTATTATAAAGTGAGGTGTATTAACGGGGGTAAATTCCTCCGAAAAAGTCTCCTCTTAAAAAGTATTGAATTTTGATCAAACTGTGATTTTTAAATTTTAGCTGGATTTGCAAAAGTTTAGGTGATATATTGCGTCTGGATTCTTCTTCTTTTGAAAAAGACGAGAACAGTACCTTATTTATTTTAAATAATCTATTTAGTAATTATCAATAAGGACGGGTAGTCAGAATGCAATAGAAGCAATATCAATCTTCTTTATAAAATTAATAAGTAGAATTTATTTAATCTTGGAGAAAAGTCCTTGGCTTATGCTTAGTTAGAGGACTCATTTCATTTTACGGGGATTGTGAAGTACAAAAAGAGGTTTATTACAAGTAAGAAATCTTTAGTAAAATTATCTATGAAAGCCTATAAATTCAGATTATTGGAGTTATGAGTACCATTTACTTATTTGACTCTGTAATATTCAAAGATTAATATACTATCCAGTTTTCTTTATTTTTTACTATTGCTGTAAAAAAATTGGTATAATTGGCTGATGTGAAACTTGGGATATTTATTTTATTTCCCTGTTTTCTTTCTTCTGTACGTTTTGCATGCATTTAATAATTGCATACAGAAGTAACGAAGATATTGTTTCACTTCAATCACAGTTTGTAATACTGGAAAATATTTTAACAGAAAAAATATTAAATTATGAGATTTCCTCTTGTGGGCATGTGGTTGATGAACCTCGAGCGTTTCCGATCCTTTTGGTCTGGCTATCCGCGCTGTTTTGGTTGGTCAGGCTTGTTTCTGCTTCTCGCCATCGTCAGCGTTAAGTCTGAGTAGAGTCGTTTTTATTGGTGTTTGATTAGACGATTTTAATCACTTTGGTCAGCTAGTTTTGCCCATGAGAGAGTGATTTTTTAGTAAATTCAGGGTTAATACCATTGTTGAGCCCATAGGCCAGGGAGATGAAAAGAATAAAGATTGAAGCTGAAAATCAAAAATACCACTAGCCTCCAAACAGCAGAGATAATCAGAGCAAAAATAAAATGATCGGAGCCGACCCAACTACACGTTCATCGCCCCGCAAACCCCAAGAGGAAATTTCACAACAGTAATCTTCAGTATAATAAATTGCTTCGTTTTATTCTAACATTTATGATTTGTCTTCCATTCTATGATTTTCGATTAGGAATCGCATGATGATGTCAAGCAGTCTGGCAGTTATCGGGAGTATTGCCGTCCTTCGGCCCGTTGGAGGGTATCAGACCGAACGGCCCAATTACACAGGCCGCCAAATAGGACGGGGAGCAATTACGGGGTGAAAAGTAATTCATTAGTGAAATTACGAGTGGATTAATTGGTATGAGCGGGTCATGCCCTGGTTGTTCTTCACGTGTATGTAAATAGAACATTTATGCCTTTTATGCTATGATGGATTAACTCTCTCCCTTAAGCATACACTGGTATGTTTCCCCCTATAATAACTCTATGTTTATATTTAAATACTATTCAATTAAAATTGATGGAGAATTATTTTTAGAGATTGAAATAGACACAATATTACATTTTGTTGTAAAGTTTACACGTTAAAAATACATTTCCTTACTATTTAAATTAATTAATCTGTATTTAAGGTATTGGTTGAGATAAAAAAGTCAATGTCACAAGCGGTGTTCTCCATTCCGTGGCCATTTCATTTGTCGCCGAGAATCAAATAGATTATACGTCATTTGAATAATGGCAAAAAGAAGAGAAAATTCAAATGGTGAGATTGAGATGGGAAGTTGTTGTCCGAGTGGATCGAAGTCACGATAGCTCAAGTGGTAGAGCAGCTGCGTATTTAGCCGAAGGTTGTGTGTTCGAATCCCGCTTGTGACACTGACTTTTTTATCTCAACCAATACCTTAAATACAGATTAATTAATTGAAAGATGTTATTTGGTCAAGCGGACCACGAAAACTATTGAAATTATTATTTAAAGTTAACTTAGAAGGGAAGGGTACAGATGTGAGTTCGTCGATTTTAATTAATCTTTTTTTGATGATATTAAGACGAAAAATATTAAATACTTATATAATAAGGTTTATTAAAAATTAATTTTAATTTCCAAGATTATGAAGAAAATCCTAAAATCCTTTCTCTCTCTCACTCTCTCTCTCTCTCTCTCTCTCTCTCTCTCTCTCTCTCTCTCTCTCTTCTGACCGCACACATTCTATTTAGCATAGTTCCTAATTCCTAATTCTGCGTGGTAAAATAAAACGTTTTCGTATCCTACCACGAGAGAATGCATCCAAAACCTGGAAATGCCAAACAACCTCACAATATCTTAGGTGACAGGAAACAGCGGAATCCAGGGTAATGTACATGCCGAAAAATTGGCCAGATGAAGATGTATACTTTGATACAAGATACTTGAGGTAACAATATCAAACATAGATGCCTTCACCTCACATTGGGTTAACAATAAACAAAACGAAAAGTGGACGAACTACAGAGGTGCCAGACACAGTGTACATCATGATTGAAGAATTTTCACCAAAACTAGCAAATACATCGCGACTGGGTATATTACAAGATTATCTACCAATCACTGTCATCTGAGAAAACAGCTACTCAATATGGGTATATTCAATGATGACCACATTACTCTCTCTCTCCCTCTCTCTGTCTTAAAAAAATTTTGAGAGATTATGTAAATAAAACGATATCAATCTCTCTTTCACACTCTCTCTCTCTCTCTTAAAAAAATCTTGAAAGATTATGTAAATAAAACGATCTCTCTCTCTCTCTCTCTCTTTTCTATCTCCCACTTACTTTATCTCTTCGTCTGTCTGTATATAATAACATAGTAATTTTATTGTCCATTAAATTATAAGTGTAAACTATAGGATTATACAATACATTTAGATGATATTAGTATTTCCATTAACTACGAAAGTTCTACATTAGGCTATATACTTAAATTAGGTTTTTCATTGTGTTTATCATAATGTACAAGGGATAAGAAATATTTTATTGATTGGAGACATTTTTCTCGATTTTGTGTTAAAAAGGTTATAACAATATATTTAACAACAAGGATTAAGGGATGAGCTTGGCTAAGATAAGGGGTCCTTTGTGTTAGGATAAGCTAATTTCAAACCGCAGGCTCGGCCGAGCAAACTGAGACCCGAAAGGACGAGGAAGGACCTCTTATTCAACGTTTTCGAAGGCACTTCTTTTTTTAAATTGCATATGGCAAGGAGATACCTACAAACCTATTATTAATATATATAATAAAACAACTCTGTTCCAAGAAACGTGCCGTGCTCAAGCACAATTCTCATATCGGTTGGCATACACGCTCTCTATATGGGGCCAAGGAATTGTACACTTCAACTAGGTGGGACACAAGCAACCTTTCTCCGTATGCCGAACACATAGGCGGCTAAAAATAAATGCCCGTGTGACATTTGTCAATGTCAATGCCATGTGTCACCTTTAATCGGATGAGGATCATCCACCGAGAACCTCCTATCGACAGTGGACTTGATAAGCGTGAGTTTCTCTGCCGATCCGGACCATTTTGCCTCACCTATTATTTGTTTAATTGGTTGACAATACTGATGTATGTGTTCTTTACGTTGATGAAGTATCATTGACATTTCTTTTGGCTCTACTACTGACGGACGAATATAGGCATGAATGTGCTTTTATATGAATTTCATGCTATTGCTATTTTTCCCTCTTTCTTTCTTTCTCTCTCTCTCTCTCTCTCTCTCTCTCTCTCCCTCTTTCTCTCTCACATACACGACGCTCACTATATCTATTTATCTACTATCTCTTTCTCTATCACATCGGTTAAGTCGTTTAAAGACCTGAGATTCTTTCTAAGCACTGCCATTAACTTTCCTTTCGATTAAGGAAATTTCTTGTGAGAGCTTTTGACGTAAAACTTACATTTTTATACCAATCTCTTCTCAAATGTGAACGTCGGAATTAGCAGGATTGGTGGATAATCATTACTCTAAACTCTAACTTTTAACCCATTATAAAAGGCCTTGTTTTTATTACTGTAAAAATGTAGGTGAGTTGGAAAAAAGTGAGTTATTCGTGAAAGAGGTAGAGTTTAAGATTATATGTATTATTAAGTGTTGGAGTTGTTTGAATATGAATAGGTTTATTATTCACTTTTCCTTTGTGTTCTCACCAAAGGCTGTCAATCTGATATTTTATTTTTTCTTTTAATCTGTTACAGTATCAAACATACAGATGGGGTTGGCTTTCATTACATACAATATACAATAGTAATAATAATACTAATATAATTATTCAGAAATCGTGAGATGCGGTCTGGTGTGATGTAGGTTTCAGAAAAACATTTTCTTTATCGTATCAACATTTCGGTCTTTATTGAGATCATCTTCAGGGCTCGAAGTGTTTGTCTTCTGTGTAATTGTGCCATTCTTGCATTTCGTGTTGAGAGTAAAGCACGATAAAGAAAATGGTTTTTTTAAACCTACATCACACCAGACCGCATCTCACGATTTCTGAATAATTATCGATTAACGGTCACTAATCACCACACAAGAATAATATATATACATGAATATACATTTGTAAAGAAAAGCAAATTTATCCTGGCAATAATTAACATTTATAGGTAATATAAAGAATAATAATAAAGGCATTTCCCGATAGTTATAGGGTTTATGATGATCACCTTTTTTATGCAACATTCCCATCCTAAGTAGGGACCGAGATTTTGTAACTGACTCATTCTGAAAAATTTGGTTGAAAAAATCTGTTAAAAATTCAAACCAAGAGAGATCAAGATCCTGAAAACATCCGTTGGGCATGAAATCTACACCAGCAGTTTTACTATGTTTAGCTTTCTTTATGATTTCTGCGACTTCGTCAAGTGTGATGTCCGCATCAAGGGAATGCAAGTATTGGCCGTAGAACTAATAATTTACCTCGATTTTTACCCAATCCTTACAAGAAATATGATTTGTTTCGTATCTTTGGGAACTAAAATTATTCAATTAATTATACACAATTTTTTTTTCGAAATGAAAAATTTGTGTCACAGGCGGGATTCGAACCAACGACTTTCGGTTAAATACATCGCTGCTCTACCGCTTGAGCTACCGTGTCTTCGAACTCAGGGCCTAGATTTATTAAAACAATACATATAAATCCATTAGATTTCTTGGTCCGATTGACAAATAACATCTTTCAATTAATTAATCTTTATGTAAGGTATTGGTTGAGATAAAAAAGTTAATGTCGCGAGTTGCATTCGAACCCACGATCTTCGGCTAAATACGCCGCTGCTCTACCACTTGAGCTATTGTGACATCGATGCACTCGGACAACATCTTCCCATCTCAACCCACCTTTCGATTTTTCCCTCCTATTTGCCATTTTTAATTGATTGAAAGAAGTTATTTGGTCCATCGTACCATGCAATCTAATGGATTTAATAAGTAAAATGCTATATATCTTCACTAAAGCTCTCCGTGGCCATTTCATTTGTCGCCGACAATCGAACAGATTGCACGACATTTGAAAAATGGAAAATAGAAGGGAAAATTCTAAATCGGGTTGAGATGGGAAGTTGGTATCCGAATGGATCGAAGTCACTATAGTTGAAGTGGTAGATCAACGGGGTATTTAGCCGAAGTCGCGGGTTCGAATCCCGCTCGTGACACTAGCTTTTTTATTTCAACCAAAACCTTACAAAAAAGATTAAGTAATTGAAAGAAGTAATTTGGTCAATCAGACCACTAAATATAATGGATTTAATAAGTAAAAAAAGAAGGATAACTTCACTAATAGCTCCTCGAGGCCACTTTGTATGTCGCCGAGAATCGAATCCTGATCCATTTGAAAAATGGCAAAAAGGAGGGAAAATTCGAAAGGCTGAAGGTTGAGATGTGGAGTTGGTGTACGAGTGGATCGAAGCCACGATAGCTCAAGTGGTAGAGCAGCGGCGTATTTAGCCGAAGATCGTGGGTTCGAATCCCCCTCATGACACTGACTTTTTTATCTCAATCAATACCTTAAATAAAAAATGTATATAATTTTTTTTTTGACAAGATAATACTATTGTGTAAAATAAATATCCAAAATTACAATTCACAAGGAACAAAAAATAACATAAATTATTACAATTATTAGAAATACTTTGATTGAATATAAAAAATATATTTTGCATTGTATAAATTCACTTTTCCACATCCTAAATGTATTTGTTAAATGTAAACAATGTTTGTAAATCCCAGGCCATGAAGATGATCTCAATAAAGATCGAAACGTTGGCAGGATAAAGAAAATGTTTTTCTGAAACCTACATCACACCAGACCGCATCTCACGATTTCTGAATAATTATAAATTATTCGTTACAGTACCTACATCCCCAAGAAAAATGAATTTACATACACCATATAGGTTATGATAGCACATGTTGAGCAAGGTGTTGAGCGATAAGAGATGAGACATCCAGGAAAAAATCCAAAAAGAAACTATTTTACATAAAACTTAATTCAGGCAGGTTTTTTGTGATCACAGATTAGTTAACATTAAAATTATACCCGAAAATTCAATTAAAACATTTAAAACATTTAAAACTGTATAATATGTACATGGGATAAAAACGAGGGTGAATCCCCTTATCTTGTCAAAAAATTTATATGTATTGTTTTAATAAATCTGGGCTCTAAGGATGGCGATGTAAGTCGCTGAAAGCTCGGTTGAACCCGGAATCTGCTCTTTTTATTTTTATTTCATCCGTGATTTGACCTCCGAAGATCCAACTCGTAACATTTATTTAGTTCACATATTCGTGAATTTGAACCCTCCCCCCATATTCAAAAGATATAAATCGTTAGAGAACGCCTGATATTGATATTTATTAAAACGTCTTTTGCTTTCATATTTTAAGAGAAAGATTTTCTCTATTGAGACTCCTCAAATTAAAGATAAAAATATACATATAAATAAACCACACAAGGATTTTATGTTTTTTTTATTGCCATGATTTGCGTTGATATGTGGTCGATCACACTTTCTAACCGCAATTGTTGAATTGAAAGAGAAAGGAGAAAAGATGAACCGCAAGGGATAATTTCGTGCACTTCCCACCTTGGCCTTTTTCTCCTTACCGAAAGCACTGTAATTAAATGGAAAAAAAATCAGCAGTGAGCCGATTCAGTCAGAATGTTAATTCGGCTCCTGTTTCAGTTTCAGGACTGCCTAAACATGCAACTCCCTTTGTACTTATTCGCTCCGATACCTGACCAGTCGTCGTGGATTATTCTTTATTTTAAATGCAATTACGACAGACATGACTTATTCATTTTATCCCCTTGCTACGGCTGAAACGTCAAGGATGTTGAACTCGGCAAGTTCTGTTATGTGGGTTTTGACTAATTAGTTACATACTCTGGTCAAATATAAAAACCGTTCAAGTGTATTATTTTTTTTCCGGTCAATAAGCTTTTTTTTTCATCAAAAATTAAACTTATAAAAGTGACAAAATTCTGTTTTATACAAATATTTTGATCATTTTTCACCTTAGAGATACATTATGTAAAAGCTAATTATGTGGCTTATTTCTAAACGTCAAGTTTTAATTATAGCATGAATTAATGTTCGATTTATTAGTTAGTATTAGGCGTAAAAGTGTAAAGGATGTAAGAAAAATGTGGGGGGGCGTCGGTGGCCGCAACGGTTTAGGCGTTGACACGGCGCTCATCACTGCAAGGTAAAGGTCCCGAGTTCGAATCCAGCCGCCCTGCATTCGAACCCGACATACTTACAAATGGGCTTTTTTTTCAAAAACACTGGCACCCCGAGGGTTGATATAACCTCTGCTGTTGCGAACGCTCGTAAAAAAAAATTTAAAAAAAAATGGAGGTTTTTAAATGTAACCCTTAGTAAAACAAGCTTTACAAAGAGAGAAAATTTCTAAATCTATGAAAAGTCTAACCTTGTACCGGTTTCATTGTGCGCAATAAGAAAATAGAATAATATGTCGTTAGAGTTACGTTTAAGATAATTTTCATTAGAAGGATTGACCGACAAAGAAAATTTCAAAATGAATGTCATTATGATTTTCATCTACTGGTAGAGGTGCTAGTTGCGAGTCATATAACACGGCATATGTAAACAAAAAAAGGGTAATTTATACCACGGCTATAAGATGGCATTGTCATACTAGTCAGAGGAAAATTCGACCCAACATTAAAAGAACTCACCCAAAGAGCACTAAGGTGGAACTATTGTGTTCAAGACGAGGACTTAAAGCAAACCCCTCACAAACCACCCTAATTGCTTTCACCAAGAAAAGAAAGATAGAAATACAAGGCCTACGTTTCTATAATGAAACGCTGCAGTTAAAAAACGAGGTTAAATACCTAGGAATAATCTTCGATAAGAAGTTAACCTGCAGCATGCCATAGCAAAAAGTAAAATACCGCAAGAAGAAACCTAGGCAAATCATGGGGATAACCGAAAAAGCTCAACGAACAGTAGCTAGTCAATCTCTTGGCAGCATACAAAGATTAGCAAACCTATGCATCACAGGGGCAATGAGAACAAACCTTACAAATGTACTAGAAACTCTGCTAAACATACCTCCACTGGAAACATTTATACAAGGAGAGGCTAGGAAAAACAATAAAATTTGATAGGAACTAAACAATTCGAGCACACAACCATAATTAATTGACCATTCTTAAAAATGGGGACTGACTTATACATTAGCTTTATTGTGAGAAAGAGGAGGTGCATCTGATTTAATGGGAGACGTACCATTATGATCTCTTGAATGCGTGGGTTGTAAATACTTCTCGCATGTAACATTTTTCTCTCATTTAACATAAGAAGCCACAAGTAGTGTTATCTCTTTGTTCATTTTTCTTTTCACAATGAAATTTTATCAAATTTGGTGGGCGGTATGTTTACGCCGAAGCGTAATTTATTCTATTTTCTTATTAAAAATTAATCAATTAAAAAGTCTTATTAACATTCAATTCAGTTCTCTTTATTTTAAGCCCCTGAACTCTGATTGGCCTGCCGAATGATGAGAGGCTTAGTTGGCGGACGGTGTGATGCTTGTTTTTTTTCAGTCAGTTGTATAGTACACACACGTTTTTCTCTCTGGCCGAGCGCCTTGTTGTTCTCAATATCATCAACGAAGTATTTCTCATCCGTATTGCAACACGAGAAAATTATCTTCCGAAAAGTGCTGTTTATATTTCACAGCCAAGGTATTAACTGCATTTCCTCATCATTCCCGGAGGAAAACTCTAAGGCCTTGGAGCGGACCGACGAGCCTTATCCTGCAGGAGCGAATTGTAAGGTGAGTGAAACATTGCTATTCTCGGCAAGTGATTTTCTCATTGTTTTCCCTATGTTAATTATTTAAGAGTTCAATTAATTAATTTATTTTTATTATTTTAATTACGGCTTAATCTTTGATCCCGGAAACATTCTTTACAACAACCTATGAAGTCTCAACAGATTATAAAGGAGAGGTCGAACTCAGGAGAGCATCAGATACAATGACATGGTATACCAAATACTATATGGAACCGGATCGAGTGTTCTTTTGTACAAGCCAAAGACATGAGCGATCAAACTCAACAGGGAAGTTCAACCAGAAATACATGCCATCAACGTTTGTGCCCTAGAAAATCTTAAAAGAAAATTGGGCACTGGCATAAAAATCCTAATAAGATCTGATAGCCAAGCAGTTATAAAAACATTAGCATCTAAAAAATCACATCAAAATTAGTCAGTGAATGCATACAAAATTTCCAAAACATGATGATATCTTGGGCGCCAGGGCACAAATGATTTTGGCCAAGACGATACAAGGGCCCGAACTTGGGATAACAAAAACAAATACAGAATCCTCGAACGCAGAATGGATCCAAATAAAACAAAAGTATAAATGGGTAAACTCTAGTGTTGCTTACCACAGTAAGCTTATGTTAAAACAACCCTCACCAAGACTGGCAAACTCACTGCTACAGTTGAAGTGGGCGACTCTGAGGAGTTGTAGGACTACTACCCTGTGAAAACTTTTGCACAACAAGGGCAAATATAACGATGATCCCATCGGCAGAACATGCAATGAGGAGGAGGAAACAACCATATCATCTTCGAATGGGAAGGAACGGCTCAATGAAGATTTAACAGCATACAGGAAAAACCTAAGGAATGAAATTGTAGCAGCAACAGTCAATGACCTAATACTTCTGAGAAGAAGGATTGAGTCGATTTCACTGAACTTAAGGACTTGGGAGGTACACTGAGCCAGAAGGCTGCAGTACCTGGTGAGCACAAACCTCACTTCCTGTTTTTCTCATCATCATAATCATGTGTTTTTGTATTCTCTAAATTCTGTATTCTGTAAATAACTATAATAATAATAAAAATTAAAAACTAATTGGTTAATTAATTAAATTTTTTATTGTTTATTTTTTCTTTTGATTATTATTCTTTTTTGTACAAACAAATACTTATATATCGTGTGTGTAACGATTAATTAAACCGTATATATTTTTTTTGTCTCAGTAATAAAAACATATTTCCGTTTATGACCAATTCTTTTCACCCTAATTATCGCTTTGTAAAATTAAAACCCGAATTCACGGCTTTGATCTCGTTCACTACGAAAGTGCGACTTTCATCGCGGCCCATCCCGTGTCAAGCTCTGGTTCTCTGCATGCGACACACTCCGGACAAACGAGAAAATTACTTTGTTATCAAAACAACTTTTTACCCCTTAAAACCGTCTTGGTGAACGTTAAGGAAATATGTGTGGTGATTAGTGACCGTTAGTCGATGATTATTCAGAAATCGTGAGATGCGGTCCGGTGTGAAGTAGGTTTCAGAAAAACATTTTCTTTATCGTGCCAACGTTTCGATCTTTATTGAGATCATCTTCAGGGTCTGGGATTTACAAACATTGTTTAAATTTAACAAATACATGTAGGATGTGGAAAAAAGTGATTTTATATAATTCAAAAACATTTTTTTTTGTTATGGAAATATGGAAAATATCGGTAATATTATAATTAACGACAGTTTTTAATTGGGCATATAAATATGAATATTGTCAAGAGAAAGATTAATACGTTTTAGTGAATTGCATGTGGCTATATTTATTGTTGCCTATTAAAATATTTTTATGTAAGTAGTTGATCTCAGGGCTTTGATCGAATCAATTTTATTAATATCTGGTCAGATTCATTCCAATACTACAAGTGCAATAAAAAGCTGATGGCGGAATATTAGCAAAACGTTTGACAAAAACGACTCAACAACTAACAACCACGACTTAATTATTTATATTTTAGACTTTCACATTTACTTGATTATTTGTAAAAGGTAAAATAGTATGCTTAAAACATACTTCAATAAGAAAATATATTGTTGTGAAAATATGATTTTTTTTAAACCAGTGCTTCAAATATTTTTGCCGTATAGGCTTCATTAACTTTAAATTCATTTTCAGAGAGAGAGAGAGAGAGAGAGAAAACGAGGGTGTGAGAAAAAGGCTAGTTGTTAGCTTAGTAATACATAATATAAATATATATAAAAGGTAGCAAGGATATATTTTACATCTTGGTCAAAGTATTTTATTAGTCTTAATTTTATTACACCTATTAGGTCTCGTGCGTGGTCCGATTGACCAAATAAATTCTTTTCAATTCATTAATCTTTAATTAAAGTTGTGGTTGAGATAAAAATGGATAGCTCAGGTGGTAGAGCAGCGGCGTATTTAGCGGAAAGTCGTGGGTTCGAATCCCGCTCGTGACGTTGACTTTTTATCTCAACCGAAACCTTAATTAAAGAACAATTAATTGAACTTAATTTTATTGAAGGGAACTTTGAAAGATGTATTTTTCTGAGATCTGACTTCACCGCTTCCGATGGTGTATAAGGTAACAATAAGATCATCCGAATGACAATCAGAAAAATCGCTAAATTTCTGTTACCCTCTTGTAACCTGAATACGGCATTCAGATTGTTTTGCATGATATAATAAATGATAGCTAAAATATCCCCGATCAAAGATGACGACAGAATCTTCATTCGGGTTTTTTGGGATGCTTTTCGGCACGTGCTCAATATTATGGTCAACAATATCAATATCATACATAATTGAATTAATTAATATTTATGAAAGATATTGGTCGAGATAAAAAGTCAGGGTCACGAGCGGGATTCGAACCCACGACCTTCGGCTAAATACGCCGCTACTCTACCACTTGAGCTATCGTGACTTCGATCCACTCGGACACCAACTTCCCATCTCAACCTCACCTTTTTCCCTCCTTTTTGCCATTTTTCAAAGTCACGATAACTCAAGAGGTAGAGTAGCGGCGTATTAAGCGGAAGGTCCTGGGTTCGAATCCCGCTCGTGACGCTGACTTTTTTTATCTCCACCAATACCTTTCATAAATATTATTGGGTTGTCCGGAAAATAATGCAGGATTTTAAGTTTTCATTAAAAAAAATCTATATAAAATATTCTGTTTACGTTTACAGGATTACTCATTTGTANTGGGAAATTATTTTGATTAAAGAACATTGCTTTAAAGTAACTAGTTTCTTTTTTTTTGTTTAATACCAAAATCCTGCATTATTTTCCGGACAACCCAATAATTAATTGAAAAATGTTAATTGACCGGACCTCGAACTGTAATGGATGTAATAGATAATTGAGTTTAAAACATAATAGAGGCAACTCATCATAGCATAATATCTTGAAGTTTTTTGAGTGGTCCGCTAGCCATTATTGATAAGTTCTATGGGAACATTTAATTATGACCATCTATAGCAAAAAGCCTGTGCCTTTGTCCCCTTTCCATTTTTGAATGTGTGAATTCTTTTCCCAGGCAGATACGATATGTTTATGGTTTTTATTGCAGCATCAGGTAATTTTATTCTGGCTTCACACATCGATGAAGAGGAGATAGGTATACGCTGAGGTAACGGTATTTTTTCACGAATACAGTCATTCCATATTTCATTAATAATGTAACAATAGTGATTATCGTTACCTGATATGATCTTCTTATCATCTTCATGAGAAATAAAACAATCAGATTTGTATAAATTATTATTTTTCTTTTCCGCCATGAGCTATCAATTGTTGAGCATGAATCATTTTGGTCTGAAGTTCTGGCTGTTTTGGTCTAGCAGATTTGGTTTGTGCCATCCTCATTGGTGGGTTTGTTCGTAAAAAACCAAATCTGCTGATAAATACAGCAAGAACTGCAGACTAAAATGTTCGGAAATTTATTTTAATTAAACAAAGGAGCTAATTTATCGGTGTTCTGTAATGTTTGATATCACTTGCACCACCCCCATTGTTACGGTCGAAACTTCGGCCGATAACAGTTGGTCCCTCGCTAGTGGAGAAAGGGGTGGGTGAAGGAGAAAGGTAGAGAATTGTTGAGCGCCATGGTATTTTTGGTAAGGATATTTACCGAAACCCGAGGAAAAGAAAAGAAATAGAGGTAAAGAATGGAAAGGAGACAAAAATAATAATGGAGTTTGGAATTGAACCCACAACTTTCGAGGCCCAAGTTGGCGATTGTAACCACTCCGTCAAATGTCTGACGCTCGCATCTTCCACGCCGAAATTTAGATTTGCACAACTTAAAACTAAGATTTTTTTTCGCACGCAGGCACAGGCAAGCCACCAAAAAATCCATTATTACTTTTTTCCTTTAAAAAAAACGTAATACCATTTGAAACTGGAGAACGTCTTTCTCATTGATGATTGTTATTGAAGGTAAAAGAATGACATAATGCCTATTAGGTTTTTCACGTTCAAGAGCCTCGGACATCCTCAGCTACATTGGAACTTTTTTTAAATAAAGAGTTTCAAACATTGGCCTGTTATTTCTTGGTGACTTTACTGCCTCCAGATACAACTTCATTTTCAACGCCTGAAATTTTCTTCTCAAAATTTTCACGTAGTTTTCTTGCGATATATAAGGTTTCGGCATTTTGCCATCTAAGGTATCTTTGTTGATGCCTCACCCTGCCTATACCAAGATTTATCGTTTTTTTAACATATGTCATTCTCTCAATAGGTTGATTTATATATCCAGAATTACATATATAATATAAGATGCACAAATGAAGACGGCGAGAAGATTGACCAAAATAGCGAATATACCCAGAACAAAATGATCGGTAACGACCATACTAATAATAAATTTGTTAATATAATAAAGTAATTTAAAGTAAAAATCGATATGATAATTATGGCTAAATGATACTCGGACGTGGTCAAAATAAAATAAAAAGAAATTGTTGCGACTGACTTGACTTGACAAAAATGACAGAGATGCACTGAAGAAGGCGAATTTCCGAAGTATGATAGACAGACCAACCGAGGGAGTATAAACAAAAATCAAATTACAGGTTCATCATCCCACAGACCACAGGAGGAAATCTCGCTAGAATTTAGAATGTTGACCAGTTTGTTTGTACCTGACCCACATAATCAAAAAGATTTTAGACCATAGTATATTTCGGCAAATATATTCGATATTCTATACCCGCAAAACTAGTCACAAGTGTTGTACAGGAAAAAAAATATGTTTAGCTTTGACCACAATTTAATAATGAAAAATGATCTTCTTATCTTCTTTTCCCTGATCCATAAAACGTTTTATGATTTTTGCTAGACAATTATTAAATTAGAGGTTATAGTTGTTTTTTTTCGTGTCGCAATAAGAATTGACGTTCATTAGATTCTTCTAATTGCCTCCTCTTGCACCAATTAGCACGATTAATTGACCCAATGTGCGTCTTTACGGGCGAACTTTTAATTAAAAGGATTGTCTCAATTGACAACTGGCCTGATTATATGTCCGATATAATAAGAAAATAGGAAAATAATAAAATAAACTAAAGTGCCAAAAGATATCTAACACGAAACGAGCAACCAAATGTAAAATACATAATCATATTTATTGCAAATAACTGAAATAAACTGGTTTGTGTTAAGCCTACTAGCTCCCCATATAGAGCCAAGGAATGACACACGTACTTCTATTACATATGAAACATCAAACTACCTTTATAGCCTTGAAGGTAATATTTTGACATACACATTTCTTCTTTTTATAAAACAAGTAATAAGCCTATCATTAATTTATATTTTTCACGATAACTATTATTTCAATTAAAAAGAAAAATTATTACAAAAAGTCACATACAATGTGTTTAAAATTAAAAAACCTATTTTTCAATATTCAATAATAAATGGCCATGACCTCATATCACAGCTTGTTGGGTTCTAAAAGGATCTAGGTAAAAAAATTGATTAATGTTATTGTTCAAATTTTCATCGACATTTTAATAAAAGTGCGTTCGCTTTCCAATAACCTTAAACCGGATAATGAAGAAAAGAAGCGAAACACGGCTCGAATTTCTCTTCATAGCATCACATTTTGCCCCAGTTCCTTGCCAGAATGAGGCACGCGCTGTTTACTCAAAGGGCGACAAATTGGGATGGCGTTTAACAAGGCGACAAAGGATTATCGGTGTGGTATTAAACAATAACTTTCTCTCGGACAATACGTGTAACAAAAAAAATAAAGAAAACCGACTAGGCCTTGAGGCTGCAGCGTTTTTTCCCGGCGACCTATACGATAATACGAAGCAGATCGTCTTTAATAAACGATGTATGCTCAGGAAAAATGTGCTCCATCATATGAAGATGCCAGGAAATTTTATTTTTGGATTGTTGCATTGCCAAAACATTGTATTATTACTTTTAAACTATCTCAACTCATCCTTTCTCTCTCTATCGTTTTATGTTTATTTTTTACATTGTCACACCCTTCCACCATTACTCTTTACTAACACACTTTTTATTTCACTCTTTCATTCTATTTTGTCCCTCCATTTTTCCCCTCACTCTCTTCTTGTCTCTGTTTCTCTCTCTCTCTCACTCTCTCTCTCTCTCTCTCTCTCCTCTCACTCTTTCTGTCTTTCTCTTTTCTCGTGAATTGTAAGAGAGTTCATTCGCGACCTAAATTTGCAAAAAAATTTTAATTAAAATGATATTCAATCATTTCTCTGTATTTCTCTCTCTCTCTCTCTCTCTTTCTTTCTTTCTCTACCTACTTACCTATCTATCAACCTGCCTATATTTTTATCTATCTACCTACCTATCTCTTTCATTCTNTCTCTCTCTCTCTCTCTCTCTCTCTCTCTCTCTCTCTCTCTCTCTCTCTCTCTCTCTCTCTCAAAACACAAAACAGAAACTCTTAGCAACTCTTTTTTACTAGGAAGCATTAGGGTCATGAACAACATGCCATCAGAAATAAATAATCTAAAAAATGAAATATTATTCAAAAATAAATTAAAAGAAATACTAATTTCAAAATATGTATAATCATCTGTGCCTATCAACTATGAGTTGTTTTTGTTTTTAATTTAAATTGAATTTTTTTTCCTCCACGAAATACTCCTTGATATATACGTTCACTAATTCACCTGTTAAATTGTTATTATATGATTATATATCTTTAACTTTTTTAAAATTCTTTATTCTTTATGTATCTACTTCAACATTTTATGTTTATTCTCATTTTTTTTAATTCGAGTAATTTGGAGTTGAAAAGTTGCATTGTTTATAACAAAATTAAATTAGGTCAGATCTATTGCATGTTACACACTACATTTCAAATTTAGTAAAAGTGATTAAAACTAGAAATATGTATGTTCCATAATCATTTTGTTTGTTTATTTGTTTATTTTTGTAAAACCGAAGTCGTTGTTTGTAAGAAGTCGATAAGCCCTAAATCTGCTAATATTATAAATGAAGTGTTTCAATGCAATTCAATACTTCTTCTTTCTTTCTCTCCTTTGTTTATTCATTCTTATCTCTCTCTCCTCTCTCACTCTCTCTCTCTCCCTCTCTCTCTCCTCTCTCACTCTCTCTATCTCCCTCCCTCTCTCTCCTCCCTCCATCTCTTCTCCTCTCCCTTTCTTAATTCTCTCTCTCTCTCTCTCCTTTTCTCTTGCGTCTTTCTCTCTCTCTCTCTCCTCTCTCACTCTCTCTCTCTCTCTATGTACCTATATTTCTATCTATATATCTATCTATCTAACTATCTATCTATATATCTATTTTTTTCGCTCGCTCTCTCTCACTCAGTTTCTCTGTTTTCTTCTTTACACTATGTTTCTCTCTTTTGCTCGTCTCCCGTGGCTTATCTCATTCTTTCACCCTCTTAATTATATATAATCTCTCCACTTTCTTTTACTTCCCTAATAAATATCACTGATGAATGATGTACCCATCAATTTATTGATCGATCTATCAATCTCTCCGATTGCTTATTGTCTAACGATGGTACGCTGTGTTGTTTTTATATATGCAACTGTCGGCATGCACTGTCTTTTCAAATGTTCTTAGGTCTGGATTTGAAGGGTCGTTATCCACCGAAGATAATATCATGGAAAGGCGGATGCGGCTTCCCGAATTGTTATAATGTCCTCCTATACTTTCGAACCTGCTAATGGACGCGTTCTGAGGGAAAGTGGCGATGTTTTCCACCGTCGAATTCTTATTGTTGTTGCGGTTGGATTCCGAGTCTTAAATCACAGTGCGAACCGTCTCGTCGAAGGGCACGCTAGATCGAGCAAATAACCGTAGGTGGACAGATTCCGTTTCAAATCCGTGCAGCCTCGCTTCCTTTCAAAGAAACACTATGACAATAGTGTCTTTTCAATGTACAGTTTATTAAATAAAAAATATTTTGGATAAGTAATTTTTTAGTGTATGTGTTGTTTGATAAATTTTTTTAATCGATCTTGCATTATATTTGTAAAAATTCCCTTAGCAGGTTAAAGGTTTGGGTAATGACATTTATCGCTTCATTGAATTATAATTGTTTTAAACTTTCCAGATTGAGATTTTCGCGAATTGCACTATGGCGACTACACAAAGGAAGAAAATGCTGACTGAATACAATCAATGGCACATTTACTCTATCAAAAAACTCGCATAAGTCAGTGCAGCATAAATATTCCCACAGGATTTGTAGGATGTAATAAAAAAAACTCAGAATACGCCTTAATACATAGTTATTCAGACGCGGTGGTCGAAATCGCTGGGCGTATCGCGTACACGTACGCCGTATCGGTGAACAGTCTGGAGTTAGTTCTATTAATGCTTTAAAGCTATTGCGGTTTGACCCTTTATTCAAAAAAAAGCGAAGAAAATTAAGATCTAGGTCTTCAGGTCAGTGTGTACTTTCAGAATTGTTAGATGTTTATCGATATTCCAGTCCGGTGTGTTTCTTCCTATCTTTTATGAAATGACACAGCTAAATTTAAAATAAAATTCATAAAGCTTGTAAGTTTAATACGATTTTGGATTATCCAAATTCTATGCATGTACTAATCTGTGGAAACGGTATGTAAGCATTACATAAAATAATAAATTCCTGAGACATTTTTTTAAGAGGCACCCGACAGCTTGTCCATTTCAGTCCGGAGCGCATGCGAATTATAACAACACACATTCAATAAGCATTGAACACACAAATACATACAGATTTGTTTTCCTATATATTTTACGAGTGTTCGCAACAGCAGAGGTTATATCAACCCTCGGAGTGCCGGTGTTTTTGAAAAAAAAGCCCATTTGTAAGTATGTCGGGTTCGAATGCAGGGCCGCTGGATTCGAACCCGGGACCTTTACCTTACAGTGAGAGCGCCTAAACCGTTGCGGCCACCGAGTCCCATTATTGTTATTAAAGTCATCATTTCTAGGTATAAAATATTTAACAATAAGCATATAAACATTATTTACCTTTTAAAAATTTAAGTTTTATAACCTAAAATACTTACACAGTTATAAGAATAAATAATAACAAAAGCTTCAGTCAAAACACCGAGTAGATGATTTCTTCTGTATATTTTTTTCACCGGTATAATAAAATTATTGTAAGTAAATATGTTATTTATACTAGGTACAACATGACTTTGTTATTTGTGACATGAGGATGTCATCATGCGCTGATGATGCTGGAATATTGTTACTCACCTTATATACTACACAAGACGAGTGGCCGATTCATTTTAAGACTTAAATTATTTGAATAGGATGCAACTTTAGTTCCATTAATATGGGTGGAAGGAGGGGAGTGAAATTAACAGTCCTGCCAGGTTAACGGCGAAAGGGATGTTGAGGACCGCGTGGATATGGATGGAAAGATCGAGTATTTTTCCGAGGATCATGGAGAGCTGGATCTGGATTCTACGTATATTGGTGCGTTTAGTTAAGCCGTGGTTCTAAATTTGTTAATAAATGTTAGTTTAGATCGGTCAATCTGGCGAGTAGTAAGTATCGTCGTTTTAGTTCAAACCATTTTAGTCTGGTGTGGGGGTTCTCCTGCCCAGAAATAGGCCGAAGCAGTGTTTAATATCGTCTTAAGTAATGTGATTCATCTAAACATAAAGTACACTAGATGTTGTGTACATAAATGTAAATGTAATAGAACGGAAGATATGTAGAAATATCATGGGGGTAAATTGAAAAGAGGATAAGATCAAGGAAACTACATTGAGAACCCTCTCTCTCTCTTTCTCTCTCTCTCTCTCTCTCTCTCTCTCTCTCTCCTCTCTCTCCCTTTCCCAAAATACTACTACAGTACTTACAAAAGAAAATATCTAAAATATCTGGTAGAAAATAATTAACAATATCATAAAATCATGGAAGCATAAATTAATTAATATTATGGACATACAATATAATGTATTGTTGTATTCTCTAAATAATTACAGTAAAAACGAAAATTAAAAACTATTTGCTTAAATAATTTAAAGTTATGACTAACTACCAAAATATTTTCTAAAGTTTTTTTTTTTTAATTGTTATTCATTGTTTTATCCACATAAATAAATACATATTATCTTATAAATTTACAAACCAAAAAGGTTTTCTAACGTGAAATATTTAATAAAAAATATGTAAGACTTATCTCCTTCTATTCTATTTGTAAAATAAATTGTAAAGACCAAAAGAGTTTGCACAAATTGTATGTATATTGTATAATGTACAACATAACTCATGTTAAGTGGAAGAAAAGTCCATTAGACCTAACTTTGCGTGGTTAAATAAAACGTTCTCTCTCCCCCTCACTGTCTCTCTCTCTCTCTCTCTCTCTCTCTCTCTCTCTTTCCTTCTTTCTTTCTTTCTCTCTTTTTCTTTTTCTTTTTCTTCACTATAACATTTATACTTTTCCCTCTTTCTCACTCTCTCTCTCTCCCTCTCTCTCTCTCTCTCTCTTCACTATAACATTCCAACTTTTCCCTCTCTCCCTTTCTTTTCCACTCTCTTCACTATGTCATTTCTACTTCTCTCTCAAAAATAAAAAAAATCATCATAAGATCGAATAGCCAAGCAATGGATGCATCCAAAATCTCCAAAATCTGGGACAATCTGATGAAATCTTGGGTACTAGGATACAAAGGGATTGTGGATAACGAAAAACAGACACCCTGGCCAGAGGAGGATTTGCAAGACCATACCCAGGACCTATTCTTAGGATAACAATAACAAACATAGAAACTTCTATCACAAAATGGATCCACAAGTGACAAAGGAGAAATAGATAAACTCTAAGGACCTTAGACACAGTAACTTTCTGCGGAAAAAGTTAAAAGTTCACGTTAACACCATGTGTATTCGCAGTAGTAACAAAATGTAATTGTATCATGATAACTAGGTACAAAACAGTTGGTTCTCTTGATTGTTATTTTGCCGCTAACTATACATAAACACCAATTTAAGATTCGGCATTGGGCCGTTTATAACGGGCAAGGATTTCCGCCCTTAATCTTCCAGATGGAAGGAGGTCCCGGGATTCGGGCACTCTTCGTTCCCGGTATGTGATTATTGTTTCGTCTCGTTTACTGTTTGCGGCCTTGCTCGGCCTAACGCGAGGCGTGGCACAGGCGTCCGATTTATACAAATTCGCGTTATATCAATCCTAACCGTCCACTTCCATACGCGTAATGACGGCCCTGATGCTTCAATCAAGATGGTTATTCTGATTCTTAAAAGAGCAATTTTAGCAACCTTTTAGACCGAGATGATCCGGGTGGGACACTGACACCGTTCGACGTTCTGTTTTTGGTTCTACTGCAAAAAGTTGAAATTAAAATGTTATCTATGACTTCTGTATTCCAACTGGTCACTCTACAATGCTGCATGGTGTGAGTTATTGGTATCATTTCCCATGCCATGTGAGGAGTTTTATTGCAATTTCATCCACACTGGCCAAACCTTTTGAAAATTATGGCAATCCGTCCTGTAGTACAAGCTTCACCTTATTGTCCTAACCTATGAGATCCTGTATGTCTTACTTTTTATTCAGGATGTCTTTATCGCCGATATTCCCAACCCTAGTTTCACAATGCCATCACACGAATCGCACGGTTATCCTTGCACCATCTCAACAACATTCACACGACCCATCTCCTTCCATCTCAATCTCTACCAGAATTCTGGCAGAAAACATGTCGCATAAGAATGAATAAAAAGAAATAAAAAGGCAGGCAGGTTTGCTCTCCATGCTCTAGTCTGAAAGGACACAGCTAAACAGACAACTTGGACTTCTATACAGATTACTAGGAACAAACTAAATTATTGGGTTGTCCGGAAAATAATGCAGGATTTTGGTATTAAACAAAAAAAAAGAAACTAGTTACTTTAAAGCAATGTTCTTTAATCAAAATAATTTCCCATACTCTCAATACATTTCTCCCAACGTATTGGTAACTTATTAATTCCGTCTGAGTAGAATTCAGAATTTTTAGAATTGATAAAGTCAATAAATGCATTTTCCAGTTCCGTTTGATTTTTGAATATTATGTGTTGTAAGTAGTGGTCCAGGTGTCTAAAAAAATGGTAGTCAGTAGGCGAGAGGTCCGGAGAGTAGGGTGGGTGAGGCAAAGTTTCATAGCCAAGCTCCAATAATTTTTGTGACGTTACACGTGACACATGTGGTCGAGCGTTGTCATGCAACAAAATGGGCCCTTTCCGATTGACCAAAGAGGGCTTCATTACTGCCAATTTCTGATGCATGGTATTAATTTGGTTACAGTATGATTCAGCATTGATGGTTTCGCCAGGATTTAAGAAGCTGTAGTGTATTAAACCAAATGAAGCCCACCATACCGTAACCATTACCTTTTTTTGATGAGTTGGGGGCTTTGGAAAATGTATTGGAGCTTCTCCTTTGTCGAGCCACTGTCCAGAACGTCTAGTGTTATCGTAGAGAATCCACTTTTCGTCAGTATTACATATACAAAGTTCATGTGCAGATATGAGCTTCAAATAAACCCAAATCCAAAATATTGGGAAACATAAGCTGTTTTCTTATTTGTTTATCAATTATGCCAATAGCAAAAGTAAATTGAACGTAATTTTTCAGTTAATTTTGGACAATAGTATATAAAAATATAGTATAATCTGTCTTTAGAGGTTGTGTGCTATTTACATTATTAGCGTAGTACTATAGAATATATTTTTAAGTAATAAAAATTATACAGAGCCAAACTTATTTTTATTTTGTTTTAATCGCAAGCTAGTGAGAAAGAAATAGGAAACGTACAATATCGCTGCTCTTTTCATGAATTTTCCTCTTAGAAAACTACTTCTACATTCTATTGTTTTATCGTGTTTTTTTACATACTTTAATCTGTTCCACTTTTGTTGCTTGAGTAACGATTAATTCCATCTGAAATTGCAGACAGTTGGTTTAGTATTGAGCATAATTAATGAGAAGTTAATGAGTCGCGGGTAGAAGAAGTGGTTTTTGTATAATCATTATTTTCTTCGATTACGGTTTTAAACAGGAAAAAGTCTCATTTTAAATAAAAAGAATATTATGAACATCTTTCATTCTGCATCAAATGACGATGTATCGCACTAAATATTTTTACGACTTTGGAGCATATACATATTAAGAATTATGTGTGGTGATTAGTGACGGTTAATCGATAATTATTCAAAAATCATGCGGTTTGGTTTGATGAAGGTTTCAGAAAAACATTTTCTTTATCGTGCCAACGTTTCGGTCTTTATTGAGATCATCTTCAGGGCTTAAAGTGTTTGTCTTCTGTGTAATTGTAGAATGGCACAATTTGAAGTTGATCTCAATAAAGATCGAAACGTTGGCACGATAAAGAAAATGTTTTTCTGAAACCTACATCACACCAGACCGCATCTCAAGATTTCTGAATAATTAAGAATTATCTTCCTTCGGCCAACGATGCATATATTCTAATCAAAGGTTTTGCGATCCAAACCTTAACAAATTTAATGTTAATTATTATCCAGTATTATATATAATGTGGGAAATTCAAGGCCCGACAAACAGCAGAGGTCATCCTCTACCCATCTCGCGTAACAATAAAAAAACAAAATTTAACTTAATTTTTACAATTAGTTCATTTAAATTTACATTTACAATTACATTTAAATCAGTCAAATTTTATGAGAAATATTAAAGTCTTCAAAGCAGCTTTTTCAGGGTTCAGCGGAGAGCCGGTGTTTGAGAAACAACGTGCATTTGTAAATAAGTTGCGTAATACATCATCAATGCATGTACGTTGAGAAATCTTAACAGGATGATCAAAAGTCCTCAGAATATCGAAGCAGCTATGAAATTATTAGAATTACATCGAAACTAGACTGCGGATGCATCTTAAATCTCCAAAATCTGGGAAACACAACAACCTGATAGTATAATGGGTTTCAGGACACGAGGAAATTTTGGGTAACAAAAAAGGAGACAGTGGCCATGGGACGATCTACAAGACCATATATAGGCACTTAACGTATTCCTGGGATAACAAAAGTAAACACTGAATAGATCCAAAAAAGACAAAAGGAGAAATAGTTAAACTCTAGGAGCCCTAGACACAGTAAACTTGTACTAAAGAATTAAAGATTCACGTTAACACCATGTGTATTCGCAGTAGTAACAAAAATGTAATTGTGTCGTGCAAACTAGGTACAAAACAGTTGTTTCCCTTGATTGTCATTTTTCTGTTAACTGTACACGAAATTTAAGATCCGAAAGAATCTCCATACAGAACCAAAAAAGACAAACGGAGAAGTGTCTAGGGGCGCTAGATACAGAACACTTTCAATAAAACAACCTCGCTAAGTCTAGGAAACTCATTACAACAGTTAGAGAAGGCTAAACTCCAAGGAGTGATAGTACTATTTACCGCTTTACCGGTAACGGCCATCTGCGATACATATACACAACATGGATATATTTAAAGATGAACCATTTTGTAGGTTATGAAATGGGGAAGAAAAAACATCAAAACCACTTAAAGGAGACATAATCTGGGAAACAAGAAAAACGATAATCGATGACCGACTCCTCTTAGGAAAAGGATCGAGTCGATTCCACTCTAAGAACCATGAAAGTACAATAAGCCAGAAGGCGGCAGTGCTTGGGGAACATGAACGCCCACTTCCAAGTCTCATTTCATCATCATCAGATATGTTATTTTCGAATTCCTAGCCGCTGAGATTCGAACCCAAGACTTTTACTTTAGAGTGAGTCGAGTGTCAATGTTCAACTGTTGCGGCCACCTTCGCACCTCAATGCAGCTTCAAAACTTCAAAAGCCCTTCTGTGTTCTGACGATGCAATTAATATGTGGGGGAAATCAACAGACTAAATTCGAAAGACTACTGTGATTTTTTTATTACAAAGTGATACAAATACCTCAAGACTCTAGATCTTTTACCTCTCTACATACACACACACACACACACACACATTAATAACGCCACACATTATTTTTGAAAAAGTTAACTATAAATATTTTCCAATTACCGGCACATAAATCGATGGAACTCAATACTTCTTGGTTCAAAGATAGTGCCCTTCATCAGCACTTTGAGTGTAGTATACTGGCCCTTTGAGAGCAGTTGTATATACAGGTGAGACTTACTTCATTAAGAAATATGATTAGAAGGCCGGATTTCAGTGGATGAATTTCTTTTACAATTTTCTCCAGCGGCAACTGTAGCGCCACAGCTGCTTCTTTACAGAATCGTGGCATGTTGGATTACACGGACCTCTTCAAATGCCCAGTTATTCTACAGTGTCTTGGTCAGAATCCTGCTAGGATTCAAAGTTTTTCACTTTTTCCTTTAGTGCATTCTGTTTTTCTTTCCTTCAAAAACTTGCTAGAAGGTTCTTAGACGGTTTGTGTCCAATGAGCGAATTCCATTGCTTCCCCATTGTCATTTTGTCTAAGATACATTGATAGCATGAATCCCTACCAGAAGGGCTCAGGAACATCATCTGTATAGCAGCCCCTTTCCTTTGCAAGGACAGTTGCTCTCTAGTCCTACATGTCCTGGGACAAAGCAGAAGTTATGTTCATTTTTCATACCTAATCTATTTAGTTTTGCGATTGAGCACCAACTTTCAGTTAATGATATTTGAACTAGTGCTTCTAATGGCTGCTACGCTATCTGAAATGATAGCTACATTCTTGTTTTTTGTTGCCCTTTGTTCAAATTGAACTGAGTACATCTCTCAATTACATGTACTTCAGCCTAGATAGTAGTTCAGAAGATAGTGATCTATTTTTCCATAGGTTCCGAGTATTTTGTTCCGGGACTACTCCTTGCGTTCTAGATCCATGAATGTACAATCAGATGGTGCAGTTCTCAACGGAGGGGTTTTTCCCTATTTACCATTCTTTTTTTGGTACTTAGATTTCTTCGGAAATTTGCTTGAACTGAAACATAGTTACATAGTAAATACATAGTTCATGTCTCTTGGGGCCATGAGTATCAGATGTTAGGGATAGGGATAAAAGAGGGGCACAAGGCTTTCTGCACCTCGACCAGAATCGATCTATTGTGCTCCCCTGTTGTGTATAACTCACTGACCAGCTTCAAGTTGTTAATCAGCCTCCATAGCTTTGCGAGCGACTCCTTGGTGTAGAATCTTGATTGCGGTTTTTCTTGTCCTAGTTGCAAGAACCTGCACATACATAGACCTTCACAGAAAAATAGAATGCGTTCTGAGGTTTCCTCCTCTTCCCGGCAGTATCTACACAGGGTTTGTTCTGTCTGTACTTCTATCCAGTGCATGTGCTTTCTTAAGAAGCAATGTCCGGAGTCAAACCAGAATCCTGGTTTGGTTGCGGTTGCCTTCCAGTAATTCTTTTGTAAGTTTTGCGGATGACCCTTCTATGAATCTCTTCTCATGCCTCATACCAATGTTATTGCTCCTCCAGGTTTTGGGCACATTAAGGCTTCCTGCTATGATGTATCCTCTTTTATGGCCACCGTAGGATTCAGAACCCAGTGAGTTCATGTTGGCCCCCTTTTTGGTCAACATCAACTTTTCGTTGCCTCTATGCCCCGAGCGCCCAGGGACCCATGCCAGGGTGCTTTTATTAGTGTTACCGACATTCGTCCGGGCCTCCATGCAGTTCCAAATACTATTTTCCTTCACCCCGCATGAGGCTAGGGCCTTTAGTGCTGCCTGACTGTCAGAGAAGATGCCTACCTTCCGGGAATGTATTCCTAGCCTTTTTATTTCTCTGGCGCGGTGTTCAATCGCTATGATTTCAGACTGAAAAGCAACATCTTTAATGATTGACTTTAGTGTGAACAAGGTTTTTATCAAAAATTATGAAATCAGCTTTTTCTGATAAAGTTTTGATGAAGGGGATTAATCTTCGAAAGTTCGAAGAAGAAACATTTTTTATTGTCGGATTATTCATATCAAATTGATTTTTTTTAGATACCCGGTAGATAGATAGATACTGGAGTAGTTCCGCTTTAACACTGGAGCTCTATACGGCTTAGGGAGGTTGAAGCATCATTGGCTAAGAGATCTCTTGTAAACCGTCTCCATCAGAGATGGCCTAATCCTGTTTTAATGTAACATTATCTTTCTAAAAATTGGAAAGCGTTATTGCACGCCATGGCTTTATTAATACTCATTTTTTATTAAAATAATAATCTTCATTTTGTTTCTTTCTCCAATATGCATATAAAATGAAGAACGATTTTGGCATTGATAATTTCACGTTTCATTCCCAGAAAGTGGTAATTAATCCATCAGATTTTCTTCCCATTTCTCGGTCGAAGGAGAAAAAAGTAAAATTCGAAGGGGTTTCCATGCGTGCCAAACGGGGGATGGCACTTTCTACGGGACGGGGAAATGGGCCGAGAGCCGCCCCCTCCACGGTCTTAAGGCCCGGGGTATAAAACCGTCGGCAGACTCTTCACGGTCGTCACAAGTCCGCCATCCATCCGTCGTCGACACCAGCCCAACAATGGTCTCACTCAGGTAAAGTGGAAAAATAGTGAAAAGTGTTTCCCCTATGGAAAAGGGAGGGTTAAAAGGGATAACTAGTGTTGACGGACTTTTTTTTAAATTCACAAATAGAAAAATTGCGAAAAGTGCCCGGGCTTCGATGCGACTTACCAACAGTGATTTGAATTTTTTCATTTTTTTTTTAAGACAAAACCTTACTATTTTACACACCGAAAAACACATTGTGGATTGATTTCAATTGAACTTTATAAAATCCAAATTAACGAAAATGAAGCATTCAGAGCTTATGGATACTTTATCAATATGTAGCTAAAACTACTTACTTCATTAGGTTTTAAAAAAATATATATTTAAAATAATCTTTAGTATAAACACATGTCATTAGAAACTAAATATCACTCTAATTTTCATTAAATGAAACTTTTTTATAATAAATTTTAAAAAATTCTTCTTTTCGCACTTATCTGTATTTCTTTGGCTTTGGATTTATATATGCTCAAATCTGCACATGTATGTACATATAACACACATGATCAGAATTAAGCCTTTACTTCTCGCTTTCCACCGGCAATTCCAGCTTTTGCAATTTACAATAAATTGCCGGCAGATCTCGAGAATTCACCACCAATCAGGCGTCAAACTTCTTATACGCCCAGGATGAGCTCCGGGTGCTGTCAACAGCCAGGTCATTTCAGCACTCAACACATTTTCAAGATCCAAATCCATTCACATTCTCATTCATTATTAGATACATTCTTCCTATTTACATACTATTCACTCAATTAGGGTGGTGGACTTGATATACCTCCGCCACACCCTTATATCTATTATACAACCCGATGGGGTAATCAATATTTGGCCGTCGGCCCTCTCACACTACATATTCACGCTAATAAATACATTCACGCTCAAGACATCATAGGGACACAAAACTATCATTACTGTATACAATAAAACAACCCTGTTTCCTCCAAAAATAGGAGCAGGGGACCCTGTTACTCATTTACGTGCCCAGGCACACATCTCATGGTGGCATTCCTCCACACTCCCTATATAGACCCAAGGAGTAGTACTACCTTTCTTATATGAGTGACATATGAGTCAGGTCCTACGAGGGTCACCTATCGACAATGCTCTTGATTTTCCCAATATGCTCTTCTTGTTTATTTTTATTATTTTTTCTATTGTTTAAAAGTTGTAGTTTGTGTTGTTTCTTCTATTTTTATGTGCTAGATGTATCGAGCATCTACTCGCGGATACTCTGAATCACGGTATGGTCTTGATGAAAAAGCAAATTCAGTTGTTAGTGCCAAGCTTTCGACATGCTTTAAAGGCATCATCAGAATAAAATAAAATGACTCGATTTGCACAGACGATCTCAAATTTCTTTGAAGATCGATTCAGCCCCAAAATTTTCAAGGTTTTTAACGTCACAATACTTTATTTTGCGATGATGATGACCTTAAAATAGGTAGCTTGACAGTAACAACTGAATTAGCTTTTTCAAGACATATACGCCGTTATTCATAATGTTCGTTATTTATTTTTGCAAATTTCTCGATATTTTTTTGCTTTGAAGTATAAACTGTCCTCTGGTTACTTTTGTGAGGATATGTTTAATTAAATTTCTCTTCCTGGGACAGAAAAATTTCGTATTTGACTACTTTTTTGTCAGGACTATTTTATTTTGGTAAATTATTTTCTGTACGCTTTGCTCAAATTTTCCCTACAGTGGGCTGCGTTTGAGCGTTCAAATTTAATATTTTTCGTTAACTTTATAAAGATACGATGTTTAATTAAATGTCTCTCCGAATCCGCCTAATCTCGCGTCGGTAGAATTTGAAATTTAAACATTTTTATTATTGAACAGGCCCAATTGTTTTTAAGAAAATTCTTTCCACTGTCGTAAACTGTGCGCAGTATGGATGTCTGGGTTCTGTTTCGTTGTTCAACCCCGCATGCTGTGGATTTGGAGCTCGCAGAAAATAATAAATATCTTGTCTTATCTGATATTTCTTTGAAGTATTTAGTAAAACGTGAAAAGACAAACAAAAAGAGAAATAATCAGCATTTATCTGTTACATTTTCGTATTATCTACAGTTTTCCATTATCCTTTATTATTTTTTATTACATGGAACTTTCCAGGAAACATTTCGGAAAGATTACTGTTTTTATACTTTTCAGTTTTCAAGTATTATTTTTATGTGCTTTGTAGTATTTTAAAAGTATTCTATATTAAACAGATTAAACTATTACCAAAGATTCGCCAGAAAAAGATATTTACAATTTTTTTTAATCAGCTTTTGCATTATACGGATTAAATTGATTTAAATTATAACTAAAAAATTGAATGATACTAAAACAATGAAAATACAGAATTGATATACTTTTTGTTAGTTAATTTAATCATTAGTTAAAGACTAACACGTTTCTTCTGTTTTGGTTTATTTTTATTAATTTTTTTTATTCGACTTTACAACATCGCCATTGATTAACCATTTTCTAAATCTAAAAGACTAGTTTAAAAAATTTTGTAACTTGGCCGTTTCCTTTATGGTCTTCTTATCTATCATCAATGTACTACGCAGACGAAAATATTCGGAAATGAACAAGCTTGAGGTTTATCACTTCCTAGTCTGCAAGAAGAAATTTTATAGTTCAGAAAATTTGACACGTAGAAAATTTTTTGAAAAACGACACTTTTGTCTGCTAAAGTCATAGAGAATAAGTAAAATTATTTGTAGCATATTATCGATTAATATTCAAATTCAAATTGAATACATAATCATAAAATGCCTGAAGTTTCGTACAGAAAATGTTCAGTAAATATTAAATAGATAAAATTAAAATACACGTCGCCAATAATCTTCATAGCTTACCAAATTTTGTTTTGTTGTATTTTGCACAGATTTGAAGAAAGATTTTATAATTTCATAAACACTTAAAGGAGTTTCAGATACACTTTTTTGTGCATTGAACTACAACATACAATTCATACATACATTTCACTGTGTAAAGTTCCTTAACTATTCTGTTGAGAGGTATTGTTTTTCATTTTCTTATTTTTAACACGCCCTTGCGATATACAATTAAATTGAAGCATATTAATTTTCATGTTTTTAAACAAAACAGTAAAATTTTCATCAACTTCAAGAGATTTGAACGGCCGGATAGAAAAGGCAAAGGTGCGTTCAACTCTCCACGATTAATTAAGCCGGTATTTATTTATTAAACAAAAAAATATATGTATATTCAGAAATGTTCACAGTCCTTTAACATTTGCAGGATTGGCCGATATTTTTCGCCCTGCTTAGCCCGGTAATTATAGCCGGCCGACCGAGTGCACCGGCCGGGTATAATAAACAGTAATAACAGTTTTCTCCTCCTCGGCCTAGCACGCCATTCCTCTCTGATCATCGGGAATACCAATCTTAATAAAAACATATTAATAAAAAAACATTCGGGAAGAAATAAAACCCAATGTTGATAATCAGCGGGGATAGGCGGACCAGGGTTTATATACAAGACATTTTTTTCTGGTGTACCTTCTGACTGAAAATCTTCACTTTCCACAGTGATCTAACCGCATTTATCGTGAAGTTAGATGTTTTTTTAAACAGAGTATTAAGAGTTTTTCGGTTGACCTTGTTGGTTGAAAATTACCCTGGTTTTGTTCGTAATTATTACAATTATCCGTACTGAAATATACCCAGTTTATAGATTGCTTTATTTTGCTTAAATCTTCGTTTGATAAAAGATGCTGCTATAGATGGAAAAAATCTTTTATTGAGCTTAACCTCAAAGAACCTTTAAACCTCCATTTTCAGCATATCATATATCATTGGTGTATTTAAACGAGCAAAAACGGAATTACGGGAAATGTCACATATAAAGAAAAAATTTCAGTTTAATCATGGATTAACGTTTAACGGTTCCATCTGTTGTAATGTAGTTGTTATTTCTTAGGTGTATAATTTTGAGCTTTTACGAAAGAATAATGCACGAAAAAATGAGATTGAGTCTCAATTTTCTCGCTTTCGTAGTCTTCTATGCCTGGTAAGAACAAATTATCCTCCTATTCGGGTCATACTTCCCAATTGGGTCGGATGATGCAGATGTACCTTCATTCCAGCCGTCTCTGGAATTAATTCCAGCCGTCTTAGCCTAGTAATCGCCAAATGACGGGGGGGTCATTACCGGAGGATTTAATGTGAATTAATACCGACGGGCGCCTTGACCGTGGCGGCCCTCATCTTCACGCCCGTGACTAACTGGCCCATGTGCCTGCCCTACGCAGCAGGAGCTGCTCGCTTTCTTGTCTGCTATAATAATTGCCCTTTAATAAGACGGTTTCTCTTTTTAATAATTTCAACGAAACAATTTTACGTAGATGAGAATCCTCGTTTTTTGCTGAGTTGAACTCGTACATCCATACCTTTAGATTCTGCTATTATTTTAAAACATCTACACCTAAATTGAGTTACTGGCATTGATTTGGATTATCTTAAAAGAACTTTATTTAAACTGATTTTATTTTTAAATCTTATGCTTCGAAGTGATATAAATTCTTAAAATCCAGCCTTACAATCATGTTTTTTAACTATTTTATTTGTAAGTATACATCCAGGTAAGTCATTTGCTCTTCATGGGTAGAGCTTAGCAGTTACAGTATCAACTTTACAGACTTAACTTACAATTCACAATAATCCAATCTAATCCAGAACGTCCTGTTCTAACCTGGGATTAAGCTTTCTTTAGTGTCGAGAGAATAAACGGTTTAGTAAAAGATTTTACGGTGACCAGTTGCTTTGTAAAAGTCCTTTTTACATGTTCTTAAGTTGTTATAACAGTTAGTGCCTTTTAAAAATGTTTATTGCTAAGGAATCAGACTTTATCTGTTGCAAGTCTAAGAACTTTATTTTTTAGCAAGATTGGTTTTTGGCTGCTACTCCTAACACAAGACATGCAAACCAGGTCGAATTCAGCTTTAATGTATTATTTTAGGCCTTCCAATCTGATAATTTTTTCCAAACATTGAACTTTTTAGTGGAGATTTTTAAATATTTAGTTTAATTTTTCAATTTTTCATATGCAAATGACCATGGTGTGCCTATGGCTGGTTTAGTCGTAAGGATAGTGATTAAAGAAGCTGACACAAAGCATTCTGCACAAGGCCAGCAGTCTTCAGTGTAAATCTTAGGCTTTTCCTCTCCTGGTTGCAGGATCTGCATCTGCATAGACCCTCACAAAAACATAAAACGTGTTCTGTCTCCTCTTCTTCCTGACAGTGTTTATACTGCTTGTGATAATATTCGGTGCATGTACCTCCTTAGGCGACAACGTACTGTCATACCAAACAGAATACTGGTTCTGTTTCGGGTTTCTTCCAGTAATTCCTTTTAAGTCTTGCGGATGGCATTATTATGAATCTTCTCGTGTGCGCGATGGTTTAACTTCACATTCAGATTAATTATTTTGATGTTATTGAAAATTTTATTTATTGTACCATGGTATTTTTGTGATCATGGGGTCTTTGTACTCCAGTATTTGTTTTAACCGCTAACCTATTTTTCTTGAGTATAAAACTTCAATTGTTCAATCTCCATTAAACTCGTTCAGAAGAATAAAACAAAATCTTGGTCAAATCGTAAAAAAGCGTTATTGATAGAAAGTGCATTTCCAATCAAAAATAACGCCGATTGGTTTTTGAACAACGGTGAGAATAAGTGGCTACGACCTACCTCGGCAAGAAATTTTCCGAAACATTTCAACGGTTGTTTCCACCCGTATTAAAAAGTATGACGGGTCGTAAATGTAATCAAAGGTCAACAGGATGACAAGCAAGCGAACACACCAAAAGAAAATGATCAGCAGAAGATTTGCCGCGAATTTCTGTACGTAATGACATGCCTCGTGTTTTTTTAAATCTTATGTTCAAAATAAAAATTATAATATATTTTTTATTGTTACCATTGATGGCAAACTATTCCAAATTTGGTTAAATTAATCGACACTTGATCACCTACCCTGAGACTAAGAACCATCACCAATTTTACCCAAAAATACGTGACAGAACGGAAAAACATAATCTTTTCCTGGGTATTATTATTATAAGTCTAGATTAAGTTTTAATTCGTCGCAAAAATAATATTAGGTTTTAAATCTCAAGATGACAAATGATATCTATCTACTTATCTTTTTTCTCTTTTTTTTACGAGGGTTCGCAACAGCAGAGGTCATATAAACCCTCAGGGTGCCGGTGTTTTTGAAATCTTGGTTGTTCTTCATCATTTTCTGAAAGCTATTGGTCTTTATCTCTCTCTTTTTTACCTTCTCATTCTTGGACTCTCTCTCTCTCTCACACTCTCTCTCTCTCTCTCTCTCTCTCTCTCTCTCTCTTTCTCTCTCTCTCTCTATTTTTACTCCTCTATATCATCCTATCTATCTATCTGTCCATCAATCCATCTATTAATTTATCTGTCAATCAATCATCTTTCTCTCCCTCTCTCTCTCTCTCTCCCTCTCTCTCTCTCTCTCTCTCTCTCTCTCTCTCTCTCTCTCTCTCTTTCTTTCCCTTTATCTATATATACCCCTGCTTCTCTTCTATGAATGTATTAGTCTAGTACTGACTAGAACTGATTACCCATTACATAAAACATGCCAGTAGGTTTGGAGGTAATATAAAACAATCTATCTATATATCTGTTGATTTAGTACATATTTACCCATCCATCGGTCTATCTACTTCTTCGTCTATCTTATCTACCTTTCTGGCTTTCGGCTTATTTCCCTTTACTTTTTGGACCGAACCATGTTATATTTTGATGAGTTCCGGTCCAAAGAGACAACATGACAAATTTTGGTCTTGAAATTATTATGCTCGTACATAGGAATTGCGGTCACTTCGGTTTTTCTTTGATCATCATCCAA
This sequence comes from Cimex lectularius, assembly GCF_000648675.2. Taxonomy (NCBI): domain Eukaryota; kingdom Metazoa; phylum Arthropoda; class Insecta; order Hemiptera; family Cimicidae; genus Cimex; species Cimex lectularius. The sequence goes on along the minus strand of NW_019392688.1, from coordinate 4,878,821 downwards.
TTCCTCCTAATAAACATATTTTCCAATGCATTTGTCCTAGATTGTCGGAGCCGCACGCATTACGTCCCGTTAAATGTAATCCGATGACCAGGCGTTTATCCTCGGGGATAATGAATGCTCTCGCCTTGTGAGCAGGGTCCCGGATGGGGAAAAAGTGCGTCAACATGTTTTATTTTTGTTCCATTATAGTGAAACCACCGTGTCCAGGCGACCGTAACACTTCACTTTCAAAGAAGGTCAAAAAGGGGTAATAATTTAAAGAAAAGATGCTCTCTTTATGGCTTATGTTTTAAACTCTGCGGTTCAGCTGAGGATCGTCAAGAGGCTTGCGGTGACTACCTCCTAGGTTCAAACCTGTAATCACTGACCAAAAGTGCAACATTTCAGGGTCAATCATTTTCCTTCCAAAAATTTATTTGTCGTAAGACTATAAAAACTTTCCATTGATCAAACCTACTTCAACTACAAAGAGATAACATCAATGTACAATTTTCATTTAAAAGACGAATAATTTAAACATAAAGAAAAAAAAGTAATTATTGAAAATTCTACAGAAATTAATATAGAAATTACAATATTCTGTTTAAAGTATACATATAAAATACAATAGTTGAACTAAGTAGCACGTAAGCAATACTTGTGTATAAGTAAACAACCACAGTGAAGCATGCAAACGTGAAAGTAAGCATTATGGTAAACCTAAACATCATTACTTACACATATAAAAACGAAACAATTGCATTTTATTTTCCTCCAAATTGCCAAAATAATTCTCAATATAATCAAGAAGTTGAAAATGGCAACAAAGGGACAATTCGAACGGTTGTAGGTTAGATGGAGAGTTGGTGTCCAGGAAATCGAAGTTACGGTAGCTCAAGTGGCAGAGCAGCGGCGTATCTAGCCAAAGGTAGTGAGTTCGAATCCCGCTGATGACACTGACTTTTTTATCTCAACCAAAACCTTACATACAAAGAATAATTAATTGAAAGAAATAATTAAGCAGGCTGAAGAACATTAACCATGAGTATACATAAAGGAACATTGCAAACTTAAACAAAAAAAATACAAAAAAGTTTTCTTTAAATGATTTACATTGAATATGAACAGAAAATAATTTATATATTATTATATTTTGAATACATTTTAAAATCCTTTTGGCCAATTATTTTGCCTTGGTTGGACAGCAGTTTTTAATATAATGAAATGCAGTTGTGAATCTGAGCATAATTTTTGACAGTCCGGTTTTAATAAATATTGTGATTTTTCGTCAAAGAGAAAAACAAGTCTCTTGTTCCTACAATTTAACACCGGGGACTGTAAATTTTCTGTTTATTTTTCTCCTTTTTATTTAATTAAGTACATTTCAGTTATTTTTATTTACATATTCATTTTGGCCCGAATTGTTACAAATTTTCTACTTTTTTATTCAAGGCGACCCAAACCCTAGAATAATATTTATTTTGTTCTTCTTCGTTTAATAAAGCCTCAAAATTTTTAAAATATGTCGCGGATTTGTTAATAATTTCTCCAACGGATTAAGGGAATTAGAAGGAAGATTTGTCATTTCAAACAATGGTTCGACTCTTTATTAACGTTTTGTTATTTTCCAGGTTATTCTTTGTAGTCGCCATAGTCGGATCTAGTTTAGCAGCTGAAGAAAGTATATCCTCCGGTCTCAGGCTAGTTTACTCCGTCTACAGGCAATGCGAAGAATCCGAAGAACCCGTCACCTGCCTCAAAGCCAGGGCGGTCAAGTTGGTAGACCGCGCCATCTCTTCCCCCGCAATCCCCTTGGTCGATGGTAAGTGTGCCGCTACGAATTTGTACATATTTCAATTGAACCATTTCCGTTTTTTTATAGGAATTACCCTTGTAAAGAGGCCTGAGTCGGAAAGATCGCTGAAAACACCCCTTGAACCCCTGCCCGTCGATTTGGAAGCTAGGAGCAGCAAAGTCGACGACCTACTCTGGGGCAGAGTCACATCCTTCTTGGACACACATTCCGTCCAGTTCAAACTGCCCAACTTCATCAAGGATGCCGTCTACGAGAGCGAAGACGGTGAAGGTGAACTGATATTTTTACATAACATTCCGCAATAATCGATATAGCATAACTGTTTTCAAAACGATTGGACAGTCCTTTTTTTATTGATTTAGTGAAATCCTTTCTCATTACACTGAATATTTAGAAATTTGAACTGTCTGAGCGAGTGTTTAAAATTTTAACATTTTTGCCTCAGTTTGCTCATAGATTGTTATTTTGGAAAAGCGTAAGAGCAATAGTTGGTTTTTAAGTTGGAACTATAAGCCATAGTAATAAATATGTAGTTTAATCGTTTCCAGTCATTTTGGCCTGGCTATCCTGCTGTTTTCGACTATCAGGCGGGTTTCACCTTCTCGCTATCATCAACTATTTTTACTGCGAGGATAGGCAAACCAAATTGGTCGGTAACGTCTAAGCTTCAGGCTCATGAAGACCACAAGAGGAAATAATCCATTAAAAATTTAACCCTAAATTTGGAAATAATACAAGAAGATTTTATTCAATGATTTTACCGTGTTAAGGGAGGAAAAACATTAAATAAACTTTAAATAATAATTCTTATGGAAAGTTGCTATTTACTTTCTACAGTATGTAATCATGAGAGGTGTAAATATTGATCAGCATAGATTCCAACTATTGAAGGATCAAGATTTAATAGCCATGGACACTGCCATAGTCCTACCAAATAATCAATGATCACATGAGGATTAAAAGTGATCAATTAGATCCCTGATGTTTTAATAATAGTTCTGTAATATTGTTATGTATTAAATTAGTATTTATATATTTTTGTGTGTTTTAGGTCGTGGAAAGAAGAAGAAAATGCTCCCCGCTCTCCTCCTCGGTTTGATGCTCAAGGGATCCATGCTCGCCATGGCGATGAAAGGTCTCGCTTTGCTCGCAGCCAAGGCCCTCATGGTTTCCAAATTGGCCCTCGTCCTCGCCGGTATCATCGCCCTCAAGAAACTCTTCTCGTCCGGAGGAGAAAAGACCACGTACGAAATCGTCAAACAACCGATCGTCTCCCATTCTCACGAATACTCGTCCAGCCATGAAGGGGGCGGCTACGAACACGGAGGCTACGGGCGCTCTTTCGACGCCCAGCCCTCTCATCGCATGGCTTACAGGGCATATGCGCCTAAAACGGGCGAATAGGCCAGACGCGACTGACAGCGCACACCAAAGATATTTATTGTACATTCTATTTATGTAATTTATTGCTCAAAACGACGACTGGAAACGGACTTGACCCATAGGGACGACCCAAAGACGCATAATTTATGTATTTATTTATTTAAAATTACAGCGCTGGTTAATTTATTCAAATAGAAAACAAATGTTAAAGCATCGCATTGTCTTATTTTATTGAATCCTAGTTTCTTTTCTAATTATAATCCCATATATAAAATAATTCCTTCAGAAAACGTGTACATTTATTATTATTATTATTATTATTACAATTAATTAAGGTTTCTAGTTGAGATAAAAAAGTCAGTGGCACGAGCGGGATTCGAACCCACGATCTTCGGCTAGATACGCCACTGCTCTACCACCTGAGCTACCTCGATCCACTCGGACACTAACTTCCCATCTCAACCCCACCTTTTGAATTTTCCCTCCTTTTTGGCATTTTTATCTCAACTAAAAACCTTAATTAATTGTAATGTATTAATTGGTCAAACGGATCACGAAATTAGTGAATTTAATGAATTATTATTATTTTTAATCCATTCATGTTTATTGGTCTAATTGACCATATTAATTATTCAATTAATTTTTTTTAATCTAAGTTCTTGGTTGAGATGAAAAAGTTTGTGTCTCGAGCGGGATTCGAACTCACGACCTTCGGCTCAATACACCGCTGCTCTAACCACTCACGATAGCTAAGTGGTTAGAGCAGCATATGTTGTGGCAATCTAGGTTGTCAATTTGGCCTTAAAGATATATGTATCACCACTAAGCAGGCATGTTTAAAGTTCAAAAATCATCGCAGACAGCTACAAACCGTAGGAATTACTTGAATTTGGTGACAATACACATATTCGGGGTAAAACAAGGTTGAAAAACTCTTCAATTATTCAGAGTTCACAAAGTTCAGTCTTTGCAAAACTGACCAAAAACGAACTTTGCCAGATGAACATCATGACGATAAGCTGGGTGATGAAACATGCTGTTTAGTCAAAATTATATAAAGTTAAAAGTATTTTATACTTTTTAAAAATTTCAATTCGTTATTTTTTTTTTATATAAGGTCTTGGTTGAGATGAAAAAGTTAGTGTCACGAGCGGGATTCGAAACCACGACCTTCGGCTTAATACGCCGCTGCTCTAAACACTTACCGTGAATGGTTACAGCAGCGGCGTATTAGGCCGAAGATCGTGAGTTCGAATCCCGCTCGTGACACTAACTTTTTCATTTCAACCGACCTTATATAAAAAATATAATTAATTGAAGTAAATAATTGAAATTATTTTTAATGATTTTTCTAGCAAAACATATATTATTGACTGTTTAAATTTTTCTAAAAAATAAATGCAACGACCAACAACAAAGTTTTAAACAATTAAACAGTATACAAATGAATTATATAAATTTCTTATAAAACTAGTTTTAATTTTAACAATAATTAGTACGTATTACGAATAATTACTGTGCTTTACAAAAAAATGTTACAATTACGAATAGTAATTATGCCTAAAAACATTTCTAATATCTAAACATTATCCATATAATTATTCAGAAATCATGAGATGCGGTCTGGTGTGATGTAGGTTTCAAAAAAACATTTTCCTTATCGTGCCAACGTTTCGATCTTTATTGAGATCATCTTCGGGGCTCAAAGTGTTGTTTTCTGCGTAAGTGTGCCATTCGTGCGTGTCGTGTTGAGAGTGCACTTACGCAGAAAACAACACTTTGAGCCCTGAAGATGATCTCAATAAAGATCGAAACGTTGGCACGGTAAGGAAAATGTTTTTTTTTGAAACCTACATCACACTAGACCGCATCTCACGATTTCTGAATGATCATCGACTAACGGTCCTAATCACCACACATGATCCATATATTGTCACTATCAAGCATCCTACAAAATGTTATTAAATTTACAATTTATTTCCCGTATAATCTCATGTTAAGATATAAAATGAAAGGGTGACCGATCGATTGATTATCTTACAATTAAATTTCTAATTCCATTATGCTTTCAAATCATAAATTTCAAATAGTTATAAATTTACGTCTATATTTGTTAACTTCGTAAATTATTAATAGTAGTTTGAATGTCCTGATGAAGGGAAACATATTATTAGAAAGCTCAACGAAGCCACTGATTTCTTTCGTTGAAATTAGTCCTATTTTTTCCTTTTTGATGTAAAATTAAAAAACAGAGATGTAGAATGATCATGAGTTCATGATCTAAGCGCTTCTTCAACAACAATACTAGGGGCATAATTATTGTGAAAAACAATCTTAGTGGACACTTAAATACAGAAATATCGACATTGAATTGTTGGGTTAAGCATGATATTATTTTCAATATTAAAATTTTTATAGGCATGGTAGATGCCTCATTGTTTATGAAGATAAAATATCAAAACTCGTCTTACAGATTAAACCAGCGAAGATAGATGGACCAAAATTATCGACAAAACTGCAAGTTCATCTCCGATTTATATTTTACTTGTGCCTGTTTTCTTGGTTGTTAGTTGTTTTATTAAACCTGTGGAGGGAAGCTTGATAAATTAATCGTCCATTTTTGAGTAGAAATACTTTGACTGAATATAGAAAAAAATATTTTTTGCATTGTATAAATTCATTTGTTAAATTTAAACAATGTTTGTAAATCCCAGGCCCTGAAGATGATCTCAATAAAGATCGAAACGTTGGCACCATAAAGGAAATGTTTTTCTGAAGCCTACATCATACCAGACCGCATCTCACGATTTCCGAATAATGATCTACCATGTTTTTTACAAAAACACAAATACTTTTTTATATTTGTAACGTTTTCGATACTTTTTCCTGTCTCATCCTCAGCATTATTCTCATGCGGAGTGAAGTTGTAAACGAGGAGGCAGGTTCCTTCGTTGACCTTTTAATGAATGTATCCCCTTTATCTAAACTATGAAATATGATTACTAATTTAAAAGGTTTTCGGTAAGTACAATGTCATTAAAAATTGAAATTTTAAACTTTTTACCTGCTCAATGTATTTAAGTTATCTATGGTTTGAGAAAGCAAAAGCAGTTCTTCAAAATGCTAGGGAAAGTAAATACTACAAAATTGGCAATATCCCTATTCATTTTTGAGCAGTTTACGTGTCTAGGGAATTTTCCCAAAAACACCAAAAAAAAAATACAGGGAGAACAGTAGTTAAACTCACTCTGAATAATTTAAAAAAATGCACTGACATTTGTAATTACATTGGAAAATAGGGTATTCTAACTTAGTTAAATTACACTAGAAAAGGTTTTTAAAAAATTACATTGAGTTTAAAGATTTTAATAGAAATTTACTCAATATTAACCAATTTTTAGTATAGTATTCCTATGTTGATAATTCTTTAATAATATTAGATAACATCGTTGTCATGGTGTTATTTAAATTAATTGTGGGTACCATCACCGACATTTAGTAGTAATAAAATTAGTATTTTGATCCCTATGATTATGAAAATACTAAATATGGGTACTCTCAACACGACACACAAGAATGGCACAATTACGCAGAAAACCAACACTTTGAGACCTGAAGATGGTCTCAATAAAGATCGAAACGTTGGCACGATAAAGAAAATGTTTTTCTAAAACCAACGTCACACCAGACCGCGTCTCTCTATCTATAAATAATCATCGACTACCGGTCACTAATCACCACACATTATGAAAATACTTAATTTTCTTAGATCTTTTAATGTAATGTCCATGTCCCAGCTGTACTTTATATGTGTATGAAACTCAAGCCAACTTTTTGTACTTGGGCAGCAATATCAGTCGATATATGTATAAAATATTATAAAAACAAAACCAATATGTTTGAAAACATCTAAAAAAATGTTATAGATTAGTTTTTCACTGAGACACGAAAAAATCAGGCCTTATTAGGTTCCGAATAACGCGGCCATTTAATGTTGCTTTGAAGTATCATACCTGCATAAACTTGAAACATTTATTTATTTAAAAAAATACATAAATTAAATTGTACATTTTGGTTAATATATTTTATACATATTAGAACTACTTTACTTAGCTACTTTAATTAATAGTGCTAAAATACCGTATACAATGCAATTAGGATTGAACAGACATACCATGAAATATACAATATATATGTATATATATATATATATATATATATATTACAATTCTATAAACAATTATTTAGTATAAAAAAGTTGTTTTTTACTGTAAACTATCACTTTTCAGTTTTACTCTTACCGTATAATGTGCTTGCTAAGAATCTGCTGAAATCTTGTGATTAGCAAAGAAATTGAGTGCCTGTTGGGTTTATTTCTGTAGTAAACCTGTATTGTCGAAAAAATTCAAATTATTTTTAATCATTGCATTTACTATTTAAGTATTGACTAGATATTATCACAAAATTTACTGGCATGTTTTTGTAATGTGTAATCTGTTCTAGTTATTACTAGACTAATACATTCATAAAAAGAAAAGCAGAGGTATATACCAAGAAAGAGAAAGAAAGAAAGAGAGAGAGAGAGAGAGACCTAGAATGAGAAGGTAAAAAAGGGAGGAATAAACTGACCAATAGTTTTCAGAAAATGATGAAGAAGAACAACCAAGAGAGATTAGATAGATCTACTGATTGAGTGATAGATAAATAGATAGATAGATTGATGGATAGATAGATAGGAAGAGAGAGAGTGCGAGAGAGGGAAAGAAAATGAAAGAACGAGAGGTTGAGAGAAAAAGAAAGAAACAAACAAAGAAAAATTGAGAGAGTGATGGAAAAAGAAAATAGAAGCAGGGATAGACACAGAAAAAGAGAAAGAAAGAAAGAGAGAGAGAGAGAGGAACCAAGACTGAGAAGGTAAAAAAGGGAGAGATAAATAGGCCAATAGTTTTAAGAAAATGATGAAGAAGAGCAACCAAGAGAAATTAGATAGATATATTGATTGATTGATAGATAAATAGATAGATAGATTGATGGACAGACATATAGATAGAAAGATAGGGAGATGTAGAAAGAGATAGAGAGAAAGAGAGAAAAAAAGAAAGAACGAGAAATTGAGAGAAAGAGAAAGGAACAAACAAACAAAAAATTGAGAGTGATAAAAAAAGTGAGAGAAAGAGAGAGACCAAGAATAAGAAGGTAAAAAAAGGGAGAGATAAATAGACCAATAGTTTTCAGAAAATGATGAAGAAGAACAACCAAGAGAGATTAGATAGATATATTGATTGATTGGTAAATAAATAGATAGATAGATTGATGGATAGATAGATAGAGAGGAAGATAGAGAGAAGTAGACAGAGATAGAAAAAAAGAGAGAGAGAGAGAAAGAGAGAGAGAGAGAGAGAGAGAGAGAGAGAGAGAGAGAGAGAGAGAGAAAGAGATACCAAGAATAAGAAGGTAAAAAAGGGAGAGATAAATATAGATATATTGATTGATTGGTAGATAAATAGACAGATAGATTGATGGACAAATAGGTAGATAGGAAGATAGAGAGAAGTAGAAATAGGTAGAGAGAGAGAAACAAAAATTAAGAAAGAACGAGAGATTGAGAAAAAGATAAAAAAACAAACAAACAAAAAATGATACAGTGATAGAAAGAGAAAGAAATTTAGAGAGATGGTAGTAGTGAGTGCTATATTATCTCAAAATCTAGTGACATGTTTTATAGAATGTGCAATCAGTTTATGTACACAAAAAAATTCATATCAATACTACTTTAAACCCTCCGTTCATTAGAATACAACTATAAAACGGATAACATGAAAATATCGATTGTATGATATTAAAATATCAATATTGCTTGCATAATGTTGCTAGAAATAGAATAAAATCGCTTTTGAAGTAGAAATTGAAAGCCGATTATAATAAAAGTTTATAAAAGGAAAAGTATGTTGAAGGATGTAAAGTTTATCGACCAGCTACTAATCCCTCTGATCCCACTAAATGTATTATGTATATTTGAGTTAATATTGTTATAAATATATTTCAAGATCATGTCATCTTCTATAAGAAATAGTAAAACGGATATCAAGCAACCTCCATCTACCGAGATAGACTCGACATTATAGTCCATCATCGTTTCTTGAATCAAGTACTAGAGGGCGTATCGGTGAAAAACTGTACGCACACACGAGAAGCGTCTCCTGCTCTCTTTCTCACTCTCTTTCTCTCTTTCTCTCAACTCAAATGGCATGAGAAAAAGGGAGTTTATCTCCGATCTGCATAGATTGAACTTCATTGCCCTGCCTGTTTATTCTAAACAGTGAGGATCATATATTCCACGAGTTTACCAACCGGGGTAACCGCCGGCCTCCATTCCAATTAGCCCTTTTCTACAATTTTCTTAAGACAGATAACAACTTTTGTCTGCGGTGTATTGTTAAAATTCTACTTTCATGTACTTGGCTTGTTTGTTTAAAATGACTCTAAATATGTCCGTACTGAGAGCACAAGTCAAAATTGTTGACAAAATAATACGAAATCATACTTCTAATAAATTTTATAGTTAGTTTTGACAAAATTTGAAAGACAGTCTAATTTTTCTAACGGTTAGTCAACTTCTCCATAGGGCTACGTAAACCGTGATTATCGTGCTGGTTCCATAAATTAATGGGATATGTTCATCTTGGTCAGCATATTCTTCAGGAACTGCCAAGATTCGACAAAAAAGTTTAATATTTTCATCTACAAAACAAAAATACAATTAGAAAAGGTTTGACAGTGGATTCAATAAGTGAAAGAACAAAACGCTTTTAACAGGTCGCCGACTCGCTTGGACGCCAATCGTATCACAGCGGGGTAAAGTACAACACACCACTTAGATGTACAATTTAAGTTGAAACCGGGCCAGATTCAATTTCACTCTAATTTATTTTGTTTGTTTACAAAGCACCGTTTAAGACGGCTATTTTCGACTTGGTTCCGGTTTCCTTTTTGGATTCCTTCAACTACTATTTCTTACAACGAAAATTGATAAATACTGCAAGTTGTCTACATATTTTATAAAATCTTCTTCAATTAGATGTACACGTATATTTGGCAAGTTATACATGCGAATAAAATTCATAATTTATGTATGTCTGTTCTCACATGCCAAAACATGGAGGCTAGGGATAGTACAGATATTTTCATCAGGAATTCTCACAATTACTTTTTAGATGTTGGAGGATGATGGGGCAACACTTTTATCTCTCCTCTTTCACTCTCTCTCTCTCTCTCTCTCTCTCTCTCTCTCTCTCTCTCTCTCTCTCTTTCTTTCTGTCCTTCTCTTTTCTCGTGAATTGTAAGAGAGTTCATTCGCGACCTAAATTTGCAAAAAATATTAATTAAAATGATATTCAATCATTTCTCTGTATTTCTCCCTCTCCCACTCACACTCTTCCTCTCTGTATGTGTGTGTGTGTCTATCTCTTTCTCTCTCTCTCTTTATTTCTCTACCTACTTACCTATCTATCAACCTGCCTCTATTTTTATCTATCTACCTACCTATCTCTATCTATATCTATCTATTTATCTATTTAAATCTATTTATCTTGTCTATATTATTATCTAGCAATCTCTCGTGAATTATAAGAGAGTTCGTTAGCGACCTAAATTTGCGAAATGTTTTAATCAAAATGATATTCATCCATTTCTCTACATGTATCTCTCTTTCCTCTCCCTCTCACTCTCTCTCTCTTTCTCTCATTCACTTTCTCTTTCTCTCTCTCTCTCACTCTCTCTTTCCTCCTTTCACTCTTTCTCTTCCTCTCGGTGTTTGTGTGTGTCTCTCTCTCTTTCTCTACCTACTTACCTATCTATCTACCTGCCTCTATTTCTCTCTATCTACCTATTTATCTATCTAACTTTATCTATCTTGTCCATCTTTTTATCTAGCAATCTTTCGTGAATTGTAAGAGAGTTCGTTCGCGACCTAAATTTGCGAAATGTTTTAAACAAAATCTCTCTTTCCTCCTCTCACTCGTTCACTTCTTCTCGGTGTGTGTGTGTGTGTGTCCCTCTCTTTTTCTTTCTATACCTACTTACCTATCTATCTACCTGCCTCTATTTATCTCTATCTACTTATCTATCTATCTTTTTGTTCTTCTTCATTTTTTTCTTAACACTTTCTTGGTTTGTCTATCTCTCTCATTTTTACTCTCCCTCTACGGAGGGTTTGTTGAATACTCAAACCATTGCGCCATCTTCAGTGACAAACTGAGTCACTTTTCCCGAGTAGGGCTTATATGTCATTGGTTTCGGTCATTGGTTCCCCGCGGTTGCCATGATTTCGGTTATTTCCGTTATCGGTCATAATTTGTTTTTTCTTTGTTTTATTGGTTGTTATGTCGTGTGAAAATCGTCTGTCAATAAAAGTTGGTTTGTGCATTTATAAGTTTTTCGTATTTAAGTGTTCTTTAGTACTTTCAGTTTTTGTCCTTCATGCGTTGTGTATTAAAGTCATGCTTATACTGTATTTGGTTCGTGATTGTGATGTATAAAGTGTGTGGCGTTCCGGTCGTTGTCTCTCAAGGACCTGAGATTTTCTTTGGATCGATCCTTACGATCTGTCCGATTTATGTGGCTTCGTATTATATGTGATCGTACAAACATACTTAATGTCTTGAGGGTCAGTTGTCTTTTGTCCACGTTTATTTTTAATAGTTTACCTGTTGGAATATCGATTACTCTGGGGGAGTGTGTGACGTCTGGAGAGTAAAAGTAAGTTATTAGCGGGAATGGAGTGGTTTCAATCCCGCCCTGAAGAATATCGAATACTCTGGTAACCAGACTTGGCTTATATTGAGGGGTAATGTATATATATATATATATATATATATATATATATATATATATTGTACGTTTGGTGTCTATTCTGATAATTACCAACCTGACAAATGAGAGGCTATCATTTTAGGATATCGACTTAGTCTTCACACAAAAGCAGAGTGACAATAAAAAATCGAGATGCTCTAATAGCTGCAGATTCTAAAAAGCGCGTTAAATACCAGGAAAAGAAGTACACACACGCAGACCTAGCTTCTTAGACCTGGGACAATAGTCTCACCTTTCACATATCACATTAATTTTTGCATCAACGTTTCATTCATAACAAAAACATACTACATGATGGTCTACCATGGTTCTCTATACTCCGACAGTAATCGATCATCATCCACACGAAATCTATAGCCTAAAACACCATGCATCCCTGTACATCCATCATGATTCTCGCAGACAAAGTTATTCGTCAATCTACTCAATATTCCGCTATGGACATACCACACTGATACCAAAACCTAGGTAACAGGCCATCTAGGTATCGAAACGCTTGGTATCATTCAAGCTCATTCCACCAACATTCTCGCTAATAAATACATGTATCTCTAATTATAAAACATGATGTCATGATCTGCGTTTAGACCACACCGTTCATTATGGATTTTTACACAGCACAGATAGTTTATTGCATAATTAATGAAAAGTGAACGATGGTTTTTTTAATAATTCTCAGTTCCCACTATTACATCGTACGGTTAGACATAGATTTTCATTTCTAGGAGGAAGATTATTTTAAAAGTGAATTAAGGAAAGAAAAAAATTATCTTGGAATTAAGTACAGTGATCACATCCTAATTCACTTTTTCGTAGGCCAGGAAACCCGGATTTTCCAGGATTACTCGTTCATTATCGCCGAGGAGGATCTTTTGTAATTAGCGTTTTCACTTATTTGACTCATTAGTTCTACCGAGCTGGCTGGTGATGCGTTATTATTTTTGTGAGAGCATCATAGAATAGGGTCAATGGGTCGTGTTTCGGAATGATTATGGGTATTTTCTGCTAACGGTCTCCCCCTAGACGCTCATAGAAACGCATTGTTGTTGAAGGTCGTGGGTGAAAAACTTCAGCTGATTTGTTTTTCCTTATTAAATTTTTTTTTATATAAATATTTTTCCCGTCTATCGTGAAGGATCTATCAAATCTGATAATTTTCAAGATGTTCAGGATGAACGGGGTGTAAAGTGGGATCGAAAGGTTATATGTTGAATAGCAACTAAGGCTACAACCCAGCCATCGAGAAAGTGATATGTTTTATCATGCATTATTTTCTTAAAGTACTTACTACTTTTAATGTTCTTTGTAAGAAATTCAACTTATTGGCCATCCTAAAAAAAGGACTCAAAAGTTTAATTAATTTAACAGTAAAAAAAGTATTTTAATTTCCAAAAATAAAAAATATTGTGACAAACATATTCAAACTTTATCTACTTTAAAAAAATTTTATACTACTTAAAAATTTTGATTTCATTTTGGTATAGATCAAAGTGAAAGGTTTTAGTGAGATTTGAAAATAAAAAATAATTGGGGAAAACTAATTCATAATTCACTAGTTTTCTTGGTCCGCTTGGACAATTCATATCTTTCAATTAATTAATGTTTTTAGTTGAGATAAAAAAGTCAGTGTCACGAGCGGGATTCGAACCCACGATCTTCGGTTAGATACGCCGCTGCTTTACCACTTGAGCTATCGTGACCTCGATCCACTCGGACACTAACTTCCCAACTCAACCCCACCTTTTGAATTTTCCCTCCTTTTTGCCATTTTTCGGTTCGAATTTGGTTTGGGTTCGAATCCCGCTCGTGCCATTGACTTTTTTTATCTCAACTTAAAACATTAATTAATTGAATGTTATTAATTGGTCAAGCGGACCACGAAAAATAGTGAATTTAATACTAACTATTATAAGTTAAAAATAGTCCAAAACAAGTGTATAAGGTTGATTGGTTCCTTTCTTAGGATAGTTAGGACTCCAATATATTATATACATTCCGTAGTAAACTTTGCCTGTGTATCAACTCAAGTTTAAAATATTACTAAATGTTTTGTTTCCTCCTGCGTAAATAATAGTTACCCACATATTAAAAGTAATGTAAACTATAATTTAATCCATTAGATTTCGTGGTCCGCTTGACCAAATAATATCTTTCAATTAATTAATTCAATGGCAAAAAGGAGGGAAAATTCAAAAGTTGGGGTTAAGATGGGAAGTTAGTGTCCGAGTGGATCGAAGTCACGATAGCTCAAGTGGTAGAGCAGCGGCGTATCTAGCCGAAGATCGTGGGTTCGAATCCCGCTCATGACACTGACTTTTTTATCTCAACTAAAAACCTTAACTAATTCATAATCTTAGTTCAGATGGACGAAAACAAAACGTAAGACTAACCTGTTAAAGGGAAAATACACTAACTACAATGGCTATCATTAAAAGCACCCACGATATTGAGCTAACTTCTACACAAGTACAAGAAGATATAATAAACTCGTGATGAAGCCTGCCCACAAACCACCTATACCAACAAGAAATCTGCTGGTGGAACGAAAAACTGGCGGCACTAAGAAAGAAAACTTCCTAGTATCCGAGAGAGAGAGAGAGAGAGAGAGAGAGAGAGAGAGAGAGAGAAAGAGAGAGAGAGAGAGAGAGAGAGTGAGCGAGAGAGAGTGAGTGAGAGAGATTTTATTTTAAGCAACCATGAATTAAGTATTACAATTGTCGAAAATACGTATTATGCATACCAAATTACAACGGTTATAAAATTATATACAGCGGTAAATAAATAAATGCTTTACCATAAATCAATGTAGGATTTATTTAAAATTTTCTAAAACTTTATCTGCACTATAGAAGGCATGTGTAACTAGATTTTGATAAATTACTATTCTTAGGTTGTTTTTATCTAAGTGTTTTAATCAAGTAACGCATTATAATATTTCACCATCCAATATTTTGTACGATTTTGTGCGACTTTCAATTTGTTACAGGGGGTGACAAGTTTTTTATGAGATCTAGTTTCATGGTTATGTGAGGTTGTTACACATCTAAATTGGTAAAGGTTATTTATAACATATGTGATACACTTTAGAATAAGATACAGGGGAGAGTCAAAATTTTTAAATCAATAAGAGCTTGCCTACATTCTCCTCTATATTTTACTTTTGCAATAACCCTGATTGCTTTTCTCTGTGTAGCAAAAACTTTTTTTGCTGACGCAGCATGTCCCCACACCAATCTGGAGAAAGAGATGTAGGCATGAAAGCAACCATAATAGGCTTTTATTTGTGTTTCACTTGATATCTGTTTAGCTAGGCCTTTCAATAGAAATATGTTTGAATTTAATTTTTTTATTAGGTCTGTACAGTGGGTAGTCCAGTTTAATTTGGGGTCTATTTTAATTCCTAATAGGCTAACCAATTCAGTTTTTGTTTGGAGTTTTGATAGGTCTCTTTGGCTCCATTATTATCATTATCATTAACCTGTCAACGTCAAATTAAAGTCTTCATTCAACATTCACGATTAAAGTGATCCTACACTCCCATGTTAACTACAAGTTCTAACGAAGTTATTTTCTCTTTTTCTACCATTTATGTACTTACTTTAGGTACGACTGTACTTTGGGTACACCTTTCTCTCCTAATGATTATTCGATATCAAAGTGGGAGGAGAACCTCTAGTCCAAAACTATAAATCTAACCATATATACCACATTAAAATTATGTAGTATGGTTGTTTTCGGGCTACATGTCCCGGCTAACTTGGTATTTTTTGATCTGTCAACCCACTGAGCATAATGCACTGCCGAGCACGTCTGGCATACCTAAGCAGCCACGACAGTCAGACCAGGATCTGAAATGACCAATACAAGTTTATCACCTCGCATATCTCAAGAAAAATCTGAGAATACTATAATTCAGAGGACACATATTGTAAGGACAATGGGCAAACGTCGGCACTCAATGTGAGTATTTAGGGGTAAAGAGTTCTTGTCAGGGGGACGGGAAAGGATGGAATGAATCTTTAGAAAGTGAGGATAAATCAATTGATGTTGCTAAATGTTTCATTCAGGTCATTGTGCTTAATATGGTTAGACGGTTAGTGACGTAGTGAGTTTGGACAAAGCTGAGGCCAGCTTTTTTTCCTTTTTTACGAGGGTTCGCAACAGTAGAGGTCATATCAACCCTCGAGATGTCGCTATTTTAAACAATATTGTAAGAATATCGGATTCGACTACAGGGCCGGCCGCTGGATGCGAACCCGGTAACTTTACTTTTTGGTCATGAGTACTGTGTCAACGCCTTGACCGTTGCAGCCACCGAGATAGCATTCCAAGTCAGTTCGGTCTGTCGTCTAGGTCGGTAAATAGTACAGGTCTTGGAAGGATGTCGGTAGTTTCTTTTTGATGTGTCCAGTGGAGAGCAAGTCTATTTTTCTCAGCTTACACTGCATGGTTCACGGCTTGTGATGTTTAGGTGATGTGTGTTTGCGGGATTAACAAACTAGTATGTTTATAAGGTACATTTACATACCGCCCTCTCTTGCACAGCGGGGCCACTAACACTTAAAATTTTAAAAATAAATAAGCTGTACCTAATATTCTACCTATACCCAATATGGTAAAGACCGTGAAATCCAGTGAGAGTGACAAATATAGCCTAAAAACATCCATATGCGAATAACGGTGACTCCGAACACATGGATGACACGAATAAATATGGAATGTAGTGACACATCAAGAGGAGAATTCATTAATGGGTCTCGTCGGAGGACAATGAAAGAATCCGCCGAAAACGTTTTAATTATCGTAATGTTCGTAGCATACAACATACCTCCATAATGGGCATTCGTCAGGTAATTTTCTCAACTATTATCATATTTCTTATAAAAATTTTTTTTTAACATTTCGGAAATATTTACTGTCTTTCAAATGCTATTGCTAGCCTATCTTCTAAATCTAAATTATTTTTATTCGTACCTGCAATCCTTGTTTTCAAAGGTAACCTGATAACAGGTCTTAATCCAATCATTTGTCTAAAAAATGATTTTTTCGATATGGAATTCAAAATTCAATTTTAATTTCAAATGTTTTTTTTTTACTTTCTATAAGAATAAGATCCTCAAAAACCATAATTAAAACAGTCTATGTTACTTCTGGCAATGGAATATTGCTATGAAAACAAAATTGACTACAAGCCCCTCAGACTAACAGATATGTTTGGATATATTTATTTTTGAAGAAGGTCCGAAGTACTCGTGCGACTTCTTTGAAGTCCATTTCAGATGTTTTTCTCAGTTCAGAACATTAAGCAAAAAAACATATTTATTTTCGGTATTTGATAACATATAATTAAAACTTATCTAATCAGCACCTGAAACTGGATGATTTGCGGTGTGGCTACTTCGGTTAAATACACCCCCTGGAAGGACGAAGGCCCAGGCTTTATAAAACGAAAATTTGTTTTAACAAAAAACTGTTCTGGTAATTTTTTTTAATAACGCCCGCCAAAGTCTTATGACATAAGAGACAATTTCTTTATCAACTTGTTTCTTAAAATATAATATAAATATATCAAATGCTAGGTCGTTACAAAAGTCTACGTGCATAAATTAAGTTTTGTTTTTTTTTGGCTTCCTACATCTAGGTCATTTCAGCCCCCAACTAAGTCTATATTCTATTTACCTTTTCAAACACTACATTCATACAAATAAATACATTCAAACACATAAATGCATCCATACAGTGCACTCATTCCGTTTGGTCGGTGGAGTACTTGATATTCCTCCACCGACCTTTACTCAAACTAATCAAGATTGGGGTTGATGGAGTACTTTTATAAATATTCCGCCATCGACCTCGAACACACACTTATACGCTCTCAACGTTCGAGAGGCGATGATGATGTTATATTTCACCCTCACCTCTCGCCATTCACGCTAATAAATACATGCACTCAGACAAAACATAAGACATATTATGTACAATAAAAAACCCCAATTTCCCCTAAAAAGCGGAACAGGGGACCCTGAAACTCGCCGCTCGAGTACTATCTTCAGATTGGATGCATGCCTACACGCTCCCTGTAGGGAGCCGAGGCATGGCATGTTTCCAGTATGTGGGACACATCGAGCAACCTTTCCCTGCATAAGGGGCCAAAGCCCGCGTAGGTGCCCGTGTGTCAACCGTGTATGGCCTATTCTTAATCGCGTAAGGACGATTCCTTGTTTCCGGCTCAGGTTCTCGGGGGGCCATCTACGAATCGTGCTCTTGACGCGCAAAAGCCTCTCAGACGACCCGGCCCACTTAAGTTTTATTGAAATATCAATATACAACATATAATGTAATCATGAAAATTACCCCTCAAAATATAGATCATACAGGCGAAGTACTTTAGTCGATCTTTCGGCCAGAAGCTGAATTTGGTAGAGATATCAGTCCTTGGTTTACGAGGCGAGAACTCATATCCTGATTGGACATCCTCGTAGTTTTCAACGGTTTCTTTAAAAAAAAAAAAATGCGCCTTTGACCGGAAAAGACCGTAGTCAGATGGTCCCCTTTGGCTAAACGTGAAGGATGGGCTAATCCTTTTTTTTCCAAATCGATCTCGGCAAACCTATGCATCAACCTCTTGGCCATGCGGCACTGTTCGAGAGGCAGAGTTGGTACATGATTAAAATAAAGCATTAGTCAAAGTAAACAACAAGTCGAAGGTCGTGGGTTCGAATCCCGCTCATAACACTGACTTTTTATCTCAACCTTACATAAAGATTAATTAATTGTAAGATGTTATTTGGTCAATCGGACAACTTAATCTAATGAATTTAGAAAACAACAATGTATTGTTTACATCAAAGTCGAATAAGGATTGAAATGGAAACATTAATAGCACCAATTAATTAATGCACAAAGACTTTTGTAACGACGTAGTATAGGTTAAACATGTTTTTTGTTACTACAAGTAACACGAATTTCCATTAATAACAAATTCATTATAAACTTGTTTTTTCTGTACAAAGCAAGCAAATTTGATTGTAGTATTTGCATTACACATTAATTTTATAAAGTGAAGTAATTTATTACAAAATTTTTTTCTTATGTTTGGAAACATTAATATCACCAATTAATTAATGTACCAAGACTTTTGTAACGACGCAGAGTAAGTTAAACACGTTTTTTGTTACTAAAAGTTACACAAATTTCCATTAATAACAAATTCATTATACATTTATTTTGCCTGTACAAAGCATGCAAATTTGATTGCAGTATTTGCAATGCACATTAATTTTATAAAGTGAAGTAATTGATTAGAAAATGTCTTTCTTATGTTTGGAAACTTTAATATGACCAATTTAATCTACGAAGAAATTTGTAACGACGTAGTATAAGTTAAACACTTTTTTGTTACTGAAAGTTACACAAATTTCCATTAATAACAAATTCATTATAAACTTGTTTTGTCTGTACAAAGCAAGCAAATTTGAATGTAGTATTTGCAATACACATTAATTTTAAAAGCGAAGTAATTTATTACAAAATTTCTTTCTTATGTTTGATTCGAAAAATTTATCCTTTTGGTTACCATCCAACAATTAAATTGTGCACGCATTGTAAAGTTGTATGTCCTAATCAACGTGCCATGTGTCCTAATCACATAGTGTACAGTGTATAATAATGACGGCTGATCATCTTTGGAATGAGAGATATCAAATTGGTTGGCACTTTCAGAAGGGAATAATAGAAAAGAAAACTGTAGCGATGTCAGGGTTAAGGTTTGGGTCGTGACCCTGGTGGTGAAAGTTACGTTTCCCACAGTGTTGACGTGATAAAACCCGTGATTTCAGACGATCCGGTCATCATTCGATTCTTAAGAGAAAATAAAACAATACAACAATTGTATTCGACGACAACATCCGACTCGGTAGCTGGATTTCAGGACATATCTGTAGACATAATGTTAGCTTTTTTTATGGGTAAAGAGAACACTGACGATAATAATGAAATATTTATAACCAATACAATTGTTACAAATCGTTTTGTAAATGTATCTTTAATGGGATTTTTGTTTTGTACTTTCGCCGAAAAAGTTTTGTTCGGCTTTGTTCAAAACAATTCGAAAAAGGAAAGGAAGTACAGCCGATCTTCACCTATATTCCCACGGTTTAGCCCATTTGCCTCTCCGTCCTTGTACGACTTTAATACAAAACAAACCCAGTTCAATGAATAACTTTCTACCCACAAACACAATGTAAAAATTAAAAGGAGGAAAACATTAAAATATCGAATGATTATTTATAAATTCCCCCTTTTATTTCTTTTGTATGGAAACAATTTTAAAAAATAAGACGTCTTTGCATAACTTTTTATGATTGGAATGTGAAATCAAAAAAATTTTTCAACATAAGGTACGTCCCCAGGGCTCAGCATTTTTTTTTTTTTTTTTTTTCAAATGGCAAGGTATCATTTTGAACACAACTTACGACTTTTTGAATGGAGATTTTACTTCGGGAACTTTTCTTGTAGACTCGAGTCGTTTAAGAGTTATTAAGGTTTAAAAAAAGTTTGAAAAATGGCAAAAAGGCCGGAAAATTCGAAAGGTAGGTTGAGATGGGAAGTTAGTGTCCGAGTGGATCGAAGTCACGTTAACTCAAGTGGTTAGAGCAGCGGCGTATTTAGCCGAAGGTCGTGGGTTCGAATCCCGCCCGCGACACGAACTTTTTTCATTTCAACCAATACCTTACATAAAGATTAATTAATTGAAAGAAGTTATTTGATCAATCGGACCACGAAAATGTATGTATGTAATAAATGTATTTAAAAAAATGTTCAAATTTTATTTATCTCACTTGTCATTCATTTACCTTCTAGTAACATTAAATTAATTACTAACTCAATTACTTCCTAGTAACATTCTTAAGTTAATCAGGATACGAAATAATACCTTCCCATCTTAAAAAAATTGCTGAGCTGACGAACCTGGGAACGAACCGTACGTTGAAAAAATTTTTGACCTCAGATTCAGATTCTACATAAAAAATATGTAGACTAGTCCTATTTTTTTAATTATTTCCAAACAAAAGGGGATATATAAATAATTCAATGGATAGTGAATCTGATTGTGCGTCGAAGTTTCAGCTGAGAGATAGCATCACTTGCCAAACTTTCAGCCTACATTTGCCTTTCGTCAGTGCTCGATATATTCTTCACACATACAACCACAAAGTATTAAAATGATGTGTGAATTAATTTCCAAAATTTCTGAACAATAATTTTTTGTACAAATAAGTCGTTAGTCATATAGACGTGAAAAAAACTTTTTTAAAAGTTATATTAATTCTTATATGTTTAGCAGTCATAATTGACCATATTAATTTTTTCTGTTCATTATTCTTTTTCATCTCAACGAAGACCTTAGATAAAAAGAATAATAAACTTATATTTTTAAAAAGCATAAAAAACTTATAACTTTATATCATTTTGACTAATAATCATGTTGCATCACCCAGCTTATCGTCTTGACGTTCATCTGGAAAAATTCGTTCTTGGTCAGTTTTGCAAAGACTGAACTTTGTGAACTCTGAAGCAGTGAAATGTTTTTCAATCTTGTTTTACTCCAAAGGCTACGGTTTGTGGTTGTAACTTTAAACATGCCTGCTTATATATATNTATATATAAATCTTCTGGCACTACATATTTTATTGAGGCAGATTTGACAACCTAGATTGCCACCAGCATTTGATTAAAGTACAATATTTGTTATACAATGGAGGTTTCAAATTCCTAAGTTTGATTTCTTGTATTTTATTAAAACAACTAATAACAATATGGAAGTTTAGGAGTCGATAAACAGGTGAGGTTATCACCGGCCTACCTTGCTTCCTGGTGTTTTCCTGGTCTTTCACCTGTATTTTTCAGCCTGCAGCCATTTGTACGTCTCAATCTCCTACTTAATCTGCTTTTATATGAAAACTAAGTCTGTATTTCCAAATGCTAGGATTTCACTCGTATCTCAGGTTTTCAACCACAGAATAACAGCACATGGAGGACTGGTCACGTTCACTCCCCCAGAGTATAAGGTATTCCTCGGTACGGGGTTAATACGCAACCCCTTTCTTTCACGCTACTAAATTACATTCGTTCTAATAAATTAACATAAATACAACACCCAATGCAAATGTAGAAGTATGGTCACATTCACTTACCCCAGAGTACTTGATATTCATCGGGGCGCAGTAAGCCACTCTTCCTTTCATGCTAATAAATTACTTAAATTCACTATTTTTCGTGGGCCGCTTGACCAATTAATAACATCAATTTAAAAAATTAACATAAACACAACATCCAATACAAACATAGAAGTATGGCCATATTCACTCCCCAAGAATATAAGGTATTTCTGGGGGCGGGGATATTAAGCAACCCCTTCCTTTCACGCTAATAAATTAACATAAACACAAAATCCAATACAAACATAGAACTATGAACTAATACACTTCCCCAGTGTGCTCCATATTTCTCGGGGCTAGGTTGAACCCACTGCATTCTCGCTAATAAATTACATTCATTCCAATAAATTAACATAAACACAACACCGGATACAAACATAGAAGTCTGGACACATTCATTCCCCCAGAATACTCTATATATCTCGGGGCTGGGTTGAACCCACTCCATCCTCACTATTAATATACATTTACTCGGGTTAAATATTCATTTCAGAGGTCTGACCACTCGTCAGCTGCACTCAGCGACAGTTGGACTATATAACTGCGTGCGTGATTTTTTGAAACCGTATTGTTGAGAATAAAAAGACGTATTCCGAAGAACTGGAACAAGTTGACAATTTAAAATACTTTCAAAACCTACTGGGCAAACCTCTCGCTGAGTTCTGTAACCAGCACGTAGGTGCTGGAAAATGGTGGGTTTCTTTTTTTCTACTTTACTGAATAAGTCGTATAGACATTTTGAGAGTTGGTTGTAAACGATCCACCCGCCTTTGATCCAGGAAATCGCAGCAGCAAATCTCAACTCCTCGACGTACAATAAAATCAAAGACTTTTCCTCTCCTAATGTTCGAAAGCGACAAATGTTAAACGGCGGACTGGAAAAAAGGGGAACGAAGTAAAAATCCCTCAACTCCCCTTCGCCGTGTTTTGAAAACATCGGGGACCCCTCGAGTTCCAGGCTAATCGGTAATTTCTCGGAAAATGAAAGGGCGGCCGCCAAGGAGCCGTGGCCGTGGCCACTTTCGATTTTATGTTCCGTTATGAAATGTGTTACGATTCGCTGACAGTGTGTCGGCGATGTATGAGGACGATCCGCGGATCATCTCCGGTTGCCACCTATTGATCATTATTGATAAAATATAATCTATTGTAGACGGCGTGAAGCCTTAACACCTCTGGCCTAGAACGATCAACAAAAGGGCCGAGAAAAAAAAATCAGTAATGATCACGCGGCGGATATCAATCACTTCCATATTAGAAAGCTTTTATTATTTGTTGTAAAACATCAATTGATTTGAAATGGTAAAGTTTCTATTATACTAAAATAAAATGAATTGTTGGTTTTTTATACATTTATACCTGATCAGGTCATACACGAGGTATGAGGTCAAGAACGTGATTGATTCAATGTTTCCTTTGGATGTTTGTTTGCTACCCGCAACAATATGTCTCGTTCCGTTTGTTGCTTTAAAATCAGAACCAATTTGAGAGAAAACATGAATTTACAAACAAAAGTTATTTTTATCCCTACATAACTGATGTTTGGCAGTTCCTGTATAATAATCCGGTAATCTCAGAAGAATTTTATCCGTATATAATTTTATTTGCCTGTTTTTTTATCCTCTTTTTGGATGTGCGTTTGTTTTATGTTGTGTTAGGAAGTAGGATTGTTGACCGGTTTTTAACAACCAATTTTAACAAACAACTATATAAAATTTTCGAGAACGCAACGGTTCCTAATAAATTATTTAAATTAAACACTGTTTTTTTTTTTTAAGTACAAGGCTTAATCTAGTAATAAATTGGTTAAATTCATATAAAAGTCCTTAAGTGGTTGTCACAAGTCTCTCTCTCTCTCTCTCTCTCTCTCTCTCTCTCTCTCTCTCTCTTCCTTTCGCTCCCTCTGCTAACTCATTCCAAGCTAAGCTTCCTTTCTACACCTTAGTACTTCACCATTTATGTGCTGCCATATTTCCTACGATTTGCTAAGTATGGTTATAAATATAAAGTTTATAAACATTATCGTTACCCCATATAAGTCAGTTGTATTATGTATATCCTTTTTTCCTGTTTAGTTCATACTTTTTTACTATCGTTATGTATTTTATTTACAGGATATCACATATCCACTGTCGTTTTAGCCTTTGAGGAATTGTTTAATGAATTTCTGGTTAAGAAAAGGGAGAGAGAGCTAAAATTTTGCTATTTGGGTTAAACTAGGTCTTTAACTAAAGAAAGGAATTTTTATTCATTATTGTTTGCTTAAATTGGAACCTAGAAAGGAAAATTGATGATGTTACAAAAAATTTTAAATTTATTTATTAAAACTGGTCTTATTAGATCAACCATTAATTGTACAACGATGTATATAGGATAAATAAATGTTTACATTCTTATAAACCTATTGGTACAATACGATTTTTCTTTCTTTTTATTTTTCTTCGCTATAAATAAAATTTTAACTACCCTAGTTCATATGACTTTGTTCCTTTCAATTAGTGACGTACGATACCAGTCGATATGAGAAAAGTATCGAGTATTTTCTTTCAATACCTGGTAACTTTGGGATCGAAAATTGCCATTCGATACAAATCTGTATCGGGTACTTTTTGTAGTGTCGGAAAAAATACTCAAATAGATTTTTCGTCGAGTGTTCAAGCAATATTGAATTATTTTCCGCTCGAAACTTACCTTTCATCAAACTGGGGATTGACCAGTTACTGTTAGGAACACCATTAGCGGCATATGTCAACAAAGTTAATCAAAATTTCGAATTGGTGGTTGGTAACTCTGCTGACAGTTCTGATAATTCATAATTCTTTCCCGCGTCGCACCTCGCACTTTCAATTTCAGCAGTTTCTTATAAAAGGTTTTTGTCTTCTAATACCTAACAAGTGTTCACCTCCTTCACATAGATACATACCCAATGTCTCCTCCTAAAAGTAAGGCATGAGGTTATTTTACTACTGAATCGTCGGCTTCTTGTTAACTATGCGGGAATACAGTGGGAATAAGTCTAATGTTTCAAACATTTGAAAACAAAACACCCTTTGATCAATTTTCTCAAAACCCGATAACAATCAGTTATGTTGAAATGTCACTCAATTATTTAAGGTTTTTAGTTGAGATAAAAAAAGTCAGTGTCAAGAGCGGGATTCGAACCCACGACCTTCGGCTTGATGACATCGATCCCCCTCGATTTTCCCTCCTTTTTGCCATTTTTCAAATGTCGTGTAATCTATATTTCATTCTCGGCGACAAATGAAAGGGCCACGGAGAGCGGAAAATTCAAAAGGTGGGGTTGAGATGAGAAGTTAGTGCCCGAGTGGATCGAGGTCACGATAGCTCAAGTGGTAGAGTAGCGGCGTATCAAGCCGAAGGTCGTGGGTTCGAATCCCGCTCGTGACCCTGACTTTTTTCTCAACTAAAAACCTTAATTAATTGAATGATATTAATTGGTCAAGCGGACCACAAAAAATAGTGAATATGTTGAAATGTGTTGATAGCTTTACCTTGTTTTTACCTATGTACCCAAGGTATGAAAAAATACGAAAAAAATCCCGCAAATTATTGTTTATTTTAACGCATGAGCCTATTATTATTTATTTTACCCATGAGTCGACAGTGAGTAAGTTAATCATTTATGAATAAACGAAAAAGTACTCATATGAGGTACTCGTTAGTATCAAATAAGTTCTGTCGGTACTTGTGCATTGTCCAATATTCCTTCCGTATTATCGAGTACTGGTATCAAATATTTTCTGGTATCGCATGTCACTACTTTCAATCTTGTGATTGTTTTTCTATTTTGAAGGAGTTTGGTCGCTTCCAAATCTCGTGCTGGCTGAGGCGAAGCTGTGTTTGCATAGGGATATTAAGTCCTTATTTTTTTCGTGCCGAGGAACATTGACTGTTACGTAAGATTTTATTAGGGAGTGTTAGTACAGTGATACTGGCGAATTAGGTACCATGGTTGAATACTATATGCCCACATAGACTTTAGGGCTTATTTTTGACTTGGTTTGTTTAATAGCATTTTATTTTGTACAGTATTAGAGAGAAATATTTAGATTAGTTTTAAGTTAGATGGCTCGGTAGTACTAAAAAGTTTAGGACCGTGAGTTCAGATGGCCTTTTAAAGCCTGAATTTATTTACTTTGTTTTCCTTGCAATTGAACAGAAGTCCCAAAGATGTATGTTTCGTTCTAAACTTTTCAGTGTGGTTATGGTGCGTGGATATGGGAATAGTGTCGAAAGGATATGTAAATTTTTTTTAACATAAAATTCTACTTGCTGCATTTATACTTAATAAATCTTGTGACCTCGGTCTTGCACCTGAGTTCACTGTTTTGCTTGTGGAATTAAAGGTTCAAAGATATTTGTCATACAGAACGCTATTTCTAGACACGACAATTTTTTTTTTTTTTGAAAATCAAAAATATGTCCGTGTTTTTTGATTTTTTTTCTTTTTGTAGGAGTATAATTAAGAACTCATAAATAGAAATTAGAATATAAAATCATTTCTATAGAAATTATATACAGTTTAATTGAGATTTCTCTATGTTGTTTGAGGGTTGAAGGAACCTGGGATTTGGACGTCCTGCGATGATAGGCAGGCCAAAATGTTTAATATTTATCTGAATAAGTACATTTTTTCTTGTTATTATTGATTTGTGTGCTTCTTTTGATTTGAAACTCAGTAGACGTGGAATTTCGTTTTTTGTTTCTTCGGCGCCGACATGTAAATTGGCTGTTTAGGTTTGTAAATGCCGGAACGCCCTTCCGACCTGTTGGCCTTTAAATCAAGACGCTTTTAACAAGAGCACACCCGGATAATCTTCGGCCGACAAAGCCCCGAATCGCACTAATCGCTGAGTCGACCTTATTCCCAGATTGGAATTGTCACCCGAGTCGTGTAGGCTCCCGGGAGATGGAAGAGAACAAAGTGGAACGTGGGTCGGGATGAGCACGACCCCACCCGCGCCCCCGCTCCATGGCATACGCGCACTTTCCTACTGCGGGATGTAACCTCATTTTCCCATTAGGTTCAACAGGCAGCCAAAAGGAAAACACGACTTCGAAAAGACGGAAAATTGCGGGGACAAGCGGACCGGCGACCCTAAAAAATAGTAATAATTTCGAAACAGATAGCAAACAAATAACTCGTTTGAACCCCACATCTCAGGCACATATCATCTCGCGTGTTTTTAGTAAATTTAATAATTTTATACATTGCCACCTTCAGGTGAGAATTGAAAACGAATGACAATTTCCAAACTGGATATCTTCACGCTCTTCACGCTGATATTCTCTTGTTTCCATTGATATGAATATCCACAATGTATCAGCTCTGTTGGTTGGTTGGTTTTCCTGGAAAATTTTAGTTTCTTAAATAAAGTTCAGAATTCTTCTCAAAGGTTTCGAGTTCTACATTGCTCAAGAATGGCAGTTGCATAAGATTGCCTGTTTTCGGTCTCCTAGATGTAGATGTAGATGTAATATTTCAGGGTATGGTATACTGCGCCTTTTGAGAGCTATTGTATCCCCTGTGCTCTGCCTAAAGCACATCGGTGAGTCCTATTTCATCAAGAAACTTGATTAATAGGCCCGGTTTCAGTGGTTGTAGTTCTTCTATGGTCACATTGTACATCCCAAAACACTTCCTCCTACGGGCTAATGTAGCTCCGCAGTTTGTTAGTAAGTGTGTTGGTGTCGGTTCTGCTTCCTTGCAGAATCTACATGTGCCATCTTGGATTATTCCAATTTTCTTTAGATGTCCATTTAATCTACAGTGTCCTGTCAGGAATCCTGTTAGGATTCGCTGTCTATTCCTGCTTCCTTTTACACATTCTGTGATTTCTTTCTTGCCAAAATTGGTTAGAAGATTCTTGGATTGTCTATGTGAATTCCAAATTTCGCTCATTTTCTTTTTGTCCTTCTGTCTGAGATATTCGTTAATAGTGTGGATTCCTATGCCACAGAAGGGTTCGGGTCCTATTTCGGTCTCCTATAAACATGGTGGACATTGGTCATGTGTTAATAGTACCATCATTTTGAATAGTTTTTTTTTTTACATATTTAGAAATTAGATTTTTTTTAATTATTTAGAAACTTTTTTGGTTATTTTGCACCTGGTGGATTCATCTAGTGCGCAGTCATTTCTTTCTCCATCCACTTGGTCAGTTCCGCTTTTAGCTTACTTACCGAATACCCATTCGCGGTCCAAAGGGTTTGAGGGCTGCGCCTACTTTTGCCAGTTTGTCAGCTTGTTCGTTGCTCTTTATATCGCAGTAACTATAGGGTTTTTTGGTACCCGTTTCCCTGGTACTAAAGTAAGAGAAGCCATTGGAAACTAGTTTTGAAGTAGGAGAAATAACTTTCAGTGCAGCTTGGGTGTCTGAGTACCTGTCAGTACCTTTTAAGTACTTCTTCTACAGAGAGGTCTAATGAAGAGATCTCGACCGGAAAATTGATGGTATCTAGGCCGTTATCACCAACCTTCAGTCTCTGTTCCATTTTTAATCCATCTGTGTACCATAGTAAGACCACTCCTAAGTTCCCAAATAGCCCTTATTTATATTTCTTGAAAGATTCTGTTCGGACACCCTTTTAACCATTTCATTTTTTTCTAGTGGCTTTCCCATAGGTCTGTTATTATTTCGTTTAGTCTTAAAAGCCTGTTTTCATTTGCACATGCGTCTGGATATACTCGTATATAATTAATTATATAACTATGGTAATCCCAGTCTACTGCTAACATTAGGCATGTAATAATGCTGCTGTTGTCATGTTCAAAAACTTTTATTTATATGATATTAGGTTTATCAATTTTTTTATTTACCTATCATTTTTCTTTTGTTTATCCTTTTTATTATTTTTCTATATAAATATATAGATGGAAAACTAATTATTGTATACTTATTAGGATTATTTATTAGTTCTCCTAATAAGGTGGTCTCAATGGACTCGATCTCACTGCCTGTTTTACTCATTTTCGGAAGCTAGTTCTTCGACGAGGACCGTTGTCAATCGATCTGGGACGCGGGTTTGTGCGAAATGCAACGGGCTGAAGGCAATCCGTGTCGTTAGTAATTACGAAGAATCGCTGGTTTTCTGATGGGAATTGCTCCCGACCCGAGTGAGAGGCGACTCAAACTGTCGTTGAAGCAGGTTCAGAGGTCTCGCCCATCCTGAACACGAAATCCAAAGGACCTAAGGCAATCCGACTCTCTGTGGGAACGTACCGATACCTGAGTCCCAATCCAAATCCTTCTTTCGAGACACATTCAAAATAGCGATGTACCTATTTTGTATATTATGAAAAAAAAATCTAACTGGAACTACATATTTACAATTGAAAATGCTTAACCTTAATACTACATGAACATATCGACAAATAGAAAATCGATAATAACCTAATAACCTCCACTATACTTCGATACCTTACTCAGAATGCTACAGTACCTTATCTTAACCATCCTACGTACGAATAAATTTCCTCTATCAAGTCAGTATTCATTCCCAAACCTCACAAACTTTCCAAATACATATCCTCCTACAGACCCATTTCTTCCTATTATCTCCAAAAACCTCGAAATACGTTTAAAACGTTTACTACCCATCCTAGATTCACTTAGATTCATTCCTTATCCCCAATTCTGCTTCAGTGTCAATCACTCCACGATCCAGCAAGGTTTGAGAATAGTTGAAACCATTTCTTCTGCTCTAGAGAAGATGTGGTATTGCTTGGCCGCTCCTGGATGTGGCCCAGTCATTGCGTCTAGCACCCAGGCATCCTGTATAAACTAAAACCTTTTTACACACCTTTTGTTACCTGTTACTGACCGCTACTTCGGAGGGATTAGTTAAGAATACTCAGACATACCAACACAATCCGGTATCCCATTTACACTGATGATATTTCTAATTACACCTACACTATCATTACCACCTATGCGGATGACAACCCAATTCTGTCTTCTATCCCGAATCCTATCCAATCAATCTTCAACATCCAAAACCTTGAGTTAGTACTAAAAGTGGAGGACAAGGCTGAATGAGGAAAATTGTACACAATGTATGTACATTTTCATTGAAAAAACTGTCTTGCCTTCCACTCTAGAAATTTGACTGACGTGGAAGAATCCCCACGCAAGATATATGAGATATAAGAGCCAACACTTAACAGAAGACTTGGACACCAACAAAAAATAGTATGACATGCTTTCCCGTATACTCGGTCGTCCTTAAAAGGACAATGAGGATCTTTAACGTCCGCTCCTAGCCTATTTGGCCTTATCGGACGTTTTGATTCTGAAGATGAGAGCTGACGAACCTCCACATACGACAGAATGGTGTTACTGCCGCAGCATAGGTGCAGAGGCAGCTCAGCCACGAAGGCCCAAGACAACCTCGCTCCCCGCTTGCCCATTCCGAGTGGTCGGGTCTGCATTAAGCATCAGACCGTATGCCGCGCGCATAGGGTTACCCAAGCCGAAACACATCAGCCTGGTCTCCCGCGCACCCTAGATAGAGAAGGCTACTCTATCCCCCAGAGTATTTGGGCTTCTCTAGCGTAGAAACTACCGGATCCAGTCCCGCCGCGGTTTTGTTTAAAGTGGAATTGCTAACCACCCCCTAGAGGAGACAGCCTACGGTAAAAGCCTCCAAAGCATGCTCGAGTAGGAGCAACCGATTCTCTACCCGTTCCCATCCGCCACTACTCACGCATTCGAGGGACTGTTCAGCATAATCATCGTGTCCTCAACGCCTATACGCTGTCGTCCGGTCCACCGTATCCCGTGAGGCCGGGTGTAATAACGCTGGTCATACGCAAGCTTCACGAAGGTCACAAATAGAAGACAGCCTATGTCTAAGTTCCCGCCAGAGGCGTCACCACGTACCACCACGAATCCATTCCCAGTGTAACTAGGGCTGAATTTGGAACTTTCAGTTACCCCGTGGTACAGATGGCCATACACCCTCCCCCGTCTATGCAGACAGGATCTGGTGTACTGGCCCTCGTGTGACTCTGCTAAGGCACCCGCCGCTCATGCCGACCCTAGGCCGACACCACGTGTACAGCTTGTGCTTTAAAGAGGTTGCCACGCCCTCTGGGCTACACCTTTATTTTGTGCCCGGATATCCCCCTTGCAACCAAGGGTTGGGAGGAGTCACCGGATAGAAAGAAGGAACCTGGATTGAGAAAAGGGCCGTGGATGAGAACTCGAGGTGAGCCGTTTCGGGGTCTCGAGCCTCAAACCACACTATACCACCCGTCGTCGCCGTAGTTCCACACATAGTGGGATACGGCTCCCAGGGTGGGTACATTGGTATGACAGTCAAAATGATCCGATCACTCTTCCGTCAGTTTCACATTGCCCAAATCCTATCTACACCTTCCGGTTCCGGGAACGCTCCGAGTCGCCTTAAACAAAAATGCCCTTGAGACCTCCTCACCCCTTAATCCCTCATATTGAGTGCCAGACGATCAGTTTCCCTTAGCATGCGTCATCCGGGTGCAGTGCTGGCCATAGTATCAGAGTTTTAACCAGGAGAAAAAAACAAATAAGCACATATTTATACTATGTATTTTTATATATAAGGGCTACAAATATTTTTTTTAATATGAAACCATTGGTACTTTAGAAGGAAATGTAGTAATGATATTGGCCAAATATAAAGGGTGAAAATAATAAAGACACTTTTACACTCTTACAAGTAAGGACATAATGATTTCAACTTGACAAAATTTATATGCCTGTTTGTTGAATACAAAATCAGAAAAAGCTATAGTCTTTGGATGGTTTTATTGACCGCCAATAAGCTGGAAAGCTTTTTTTAACGTAATGTTACATGAGTTTTAATGATAAACATTATTCAATACTTTCTTTCTCCACTCAAAACAGGAGAGATGAAATTATGAAAGTGAATCACTTTAGATTCGGAACTTACACAACTTAATTTCTCTAAAATAATAATATCTTAATTGCCTTTTTTACTTTACTGATTGAACAATAAAATGAATATTAAACCATTATGAAGTTGTGAAGCGGAGGGAGTTAGCGGAGGGGATCCTGCATGCTGATAAGCACGATGATCTACAGTGACAAAGTGATAAAAATCTATTGTCTTCTAATCTGATCATTAAAAAGCATTCTACGTTTATAAGAAAGTACATTATATTAATCCATATGTTTTTGTGTCTAGACAACCAAAGAAACTATTTAAATTGATTTATAATTTTTCATCTCAACCATACTTTACATAATGATTATAAATCAATATATATATATATATATATATATATATATATATATATTGTTGATCTAGAAACGCGATTTTTGATCCTTTTCGCCAAAGAGAAAGTCAAGTGTTACAATACTTGTCGACCTGACAATAAGGATTTTCGAGAAGGTAGATCTATAGATATAAGAGCTCCAGAAGCTTCAGATGTTTTAGAATTGTGTTCCGATCCAGCATGACAAACAGTACGAAAGTTTAATCACCAACTATGTGGCCGGGTAATAAAACAGTCTTAAGAATATACTTGTTGAGAAATTTTCTTTTTTGTTCAGTTTCTGAAAAACGTCAGCGAAAGGTGTGATCAAATTAGCTCGATGGTCGAGATGTTCATCTTAATTAAGCGCGGAGAAGTTAAAGCTTAAAAGAAAAATCGGGCTTA
Organism: Cimex lectularius; assembly: GCF_000648675.2. Lineage (NCBI taxonomy): Eukaryota > Metazoa > Arthropoda > Insecta > Hemiptera > Cimicidae > Cimex > Cimex lectularius. Next base: position 4,845,868 of record NW_019392688.1, on the reverse strand, counting down.
GATGTCCTGAATTTCCCATACAATCTCTTGTAAACATTTCCACCGTCATATAGACTGCAAAGTCACCATTCTTGTCTTTTTAGATTTTTATAAAGTTTTTGATAACGTAAATAATTCCCTTCTTCTTGTTAAGCTTAAGATCTTATACCTTGTAGATCTTGTACCTCAAGACTCAGTAAACTCGCTAACGACTTCTCCAAATCTTAAATTCCATTTTTCTCCTGCCGCCTGATTTACAAGCTGCAACTGTAAAAATTCAGATCTCAATTAGCCCCTGGGCCAGTGAAAATAGGCTTAACTTGAACGTTTGGTCCAGTTCCTTCTTCTATCCCGCGTTTACAATTAATAATCACTTCATTTTTCTTTCTGTCCCATTGTCAAGAAGCTTGGGGTTGCCCTTGATCAGGCCTTGTCCTGGAAGCACCTCCCAGATTTCCCGACGATGCTTTTACACCTTCCGTCAGTTCCGACGTACCAGCCACCTTTTCCCCATTGGTACGCGTAAACATCTAATTTCCTCTTCTATTCTTCCTCATTTGCTGAAGTTTGAAGGTAAGCTTAAACTTCTAATGAATTGTTCTGTACATCGACAATTGTAAAAAAAATTGAATTCATTTCCTGTTTATTTTATGTCACACTGCAGCCGCATATTGCCACCGCGTATGTTTTAATATGTTCCAAAATTATGTTTTATTTAAGTACAAAAATGTAATTTGTCTAAAGTCCATGAAAAACGACACCCAAAACACAATGGTATAACAAATAAACTAAATATAATTTATATTCTTGAAGACAGAATATTTTCAAAAACAAGTATTTCCCGTCTCTGAACTCGAGTCGGTCAATCCCGTATGTTTTCTTAAAATGATGGAAAAAGTCCGGTAAAAGTGTGCGCCGAGGCGAAAGCTGGTGGATCTTCGTTCATCAACGCTAATCGATGGGTAGATTTCAATTCCAATCTAATGCTTCTCTGGGTCATGCTTGAGGGATTAAAGTAACGAAATGAAAAGAGGAGAGAAAAAAGACAACCAAATATTTATTTTATTAAAACAATTACAGTATTAAATTGAATTCGTTTTATTTAATATTTATTAATAACATCAAAACGCGCCATACTACCCACGTTTAAGACCTCTTCGTGTATTTTGATAATAACCGATCATTGCATGTATGAGAGGGAATATTCCGTTATTTAACAATTTTCAAAACGAGGTTTAACCGACTTAAAAGTACTTTACACCTCGCACGAGGGTACAACTTTAAAGTTCCGACAAAATACTTTCATATTTGTACATCTGGTAATTCACTTTTTGAGGACTTGTTCAACTGAAAAATCAAGAAATCTGGTCAACTTTCTAAAAAAAAAAACAAGTTTACGTATTGTATACATACTTTTTTTCTATGAACTAAATTATATAACTTAGCAATGTTTTGATTCAAAAATTAATCTAATAAAAGAGAAATGTGATTGTGTGATATTTTTATTTCGAGGTCTTGTAATGAATTAATAGGAACGAGAAAATTGAACTACCAGGTTAGGGCATCTGTATATCACGTACAGAACTATTGCAAAAACCTTAAAATATATCACTGAAATGGTGTCAGAAAAGTGGTCCAATTATAAACCCTTCAAGACAACTACAGTGCCTTTTATCAGGAAAAAAAGCTAAATCTAACAGCTCTAGCCCTGCGGAACCTGGAATACCCAGAAGTAGTTTTCCACCTAGAACCTTATAAGTTAAAAAATTCTGAGGATGAACATCTACAATGTGGTCAAAAATAGAACAAACAATGTCAAAGGAACTACTACAAAACGTCCAAAGAAAAGAATGCTTTAACTAGTGCTCTAAAACAACACCTACTACCAGAAACCTACACTCAAGCTGATTTAGAATTCATTATAAAGTTGAAATAAAACATAAAAAAATGCTGGCCATGCTCAAAATATTGTTAAACATAAAATTTAAAATAACTATGCTTATCAGAGCTAAAACTATCACAGACTTATCAGGAAAAAACTGGACTTTGAAAAAACCCGTCAACATAAATAATGAAAAGAGATTTAAATGGAAAAAGAAGGTAAACAAGAGCACTTCTTTGGTATACAGAAGCCTCAAGGAACTGTGAGCACCACATGGCATTGAGCTCCACCGCAACTGCATTTCAAGCCGAACTGCTAGACATAAAAATACGTGCACATAAAATAAATAACAAATACCTCAATGGTACATAATAATAAGAATACTTCAACATATATTCAGCCTGCTCCAAAGATTCTCCATGCCTACGAGATCTCTCCTTTCTCCTTTTCACTCTCCCTCTCTCTCACTCTCACTCTTTCCCTCTCCCTCTCTCTCTCACTCTCTCTCACTTTATTTCCCTCTCCCTCCGTCTCTCTCCCTCTTTATCTATATATTTGTCTATCAATCTGTCTTTCTTTTTCTCTCACACTCTCTCTTTCTCTCTCTCTCACTCCCACTCTCTCACTTTGTTTCCCTCCCCCTCCGTCTATCTCTCTCATTCTCTCTTTCTCCCTCCTCTCTCTCTCACTCTCTTTCTCTCTCTCACACTCTCTCTTTCTCTCTCTCACTCTCTCTTTCTCCCTTTCACTCTCTCTTTCTCTCTCCCTCCTTCTCTTTCTCTCTCTCTCACTCCCACTTTATTTCTCTCTCCCTCCGTCTCTCTCACTTTATCTATTTGTCTATCAATCTATCTTTCTCTCTCCCCCTCTCTCTCGCTCTGTCTCTCTCTCTCTCTCCCTCTCTCTCGTATTTTCAAAAGAAAATATCTAAAATATCTTATGGAAAATAATCCAAACTATCATAAAATCATCAAGGATATAATAGCTCTTAAAGGGCGCAGTATACCATACCCTGAATATCATAAAATCATGGAACCATAAATTAATATTGTTTTATATGAAGTGTTTTTGCATTCTCTAAATAACTATAATAATAACAAAAATTCAAAATAATTGGTAAATTAATTAAAAGTCATGTCTAACTATCAAAAATTCTTGTTTATGATTTTATTGTCTATCTTTCTTTTTTTTCTTTTGATTGTTATTCATTGGTTTTTTTACATATATAATACATATTGTCTTATAAATTTATAAACCAAAAATTGTTGTATTGTGAAATATTTAGTAAAAAATGGAAAAACATTGTTTTTTCTTGTTTCCTATTTGTAAAATAAATTGTAAACACCAAAAGAGTCTGCATAAATTGTATGTATAATGTAAAATGTACAGCTCACGTTAAGTGGAAAAAGGTCCACGAGACCTAAATTTGTGTGGTTGAATAAAACATTTAATCAATTTCCATCTCTCTGTCTCTGTCTCTCTCTCTCACTCTCTCTCTCTCTCTCTCTCTCTCTCTCTCTCTCTCTCTCTCTCTCTCTGTAATTAGTGAAGCTGAATGCGTTATCTATGTAATAGATAATCCCGTTGTTTTTTTGCACGCTCATCCTTTCCCCTCTTTAATTAAAACAAACAAACACCCGGAAGTTAATTACAGGGTAGTTACCCGGTAAACCATCTATGGGAATCTGGAAGATAATTCTGGATGCGATCCTGTCTAGGTCGAGCCCGGGAGGCTTAGTCCTGACCTACACTTTATTGGACCGTGTGATCCTTTATTTGCCTATTGTCAGCTTACATATCACCAGTTTTCCACGGAAAAGTAATTGCCTTTTTAATGGATAACAACCAGGATGTACTCTCAGTTTTGGTCTGGAGTGAATAAAAAAGTTTCAACTGGTTTCACCGTTTTAAGTAGTGAAGTCTTTTTGTCTTCACGCTATTATTGCTGATTTCATGGCTAATCTGCAAAGACAAAAAAACACAACGTCTTTATTGCCATTTTGGAAGTGTTTGAAAATGTCTACTTAGATTGATCATCCTTGTTTGCCTATCATCAATATGAATGCCACCTATTTTGTATTCTGTTTAGGCGATTGTTTTGTTTCAGAATATTTGCCTGAATATATAATTTCAAAAAATATTATTTGTAAAAGTTAAAATCATGATTATCGTACATAAACTTGATCTATTAAAACTAAAAGGGATAATATTATTATGTTAAAGACTGGTGGGTTTTCTTAATTAATTTTATTCTCCTGGTCCATCAATTCTACCTAAAAATGTCACTCATTATAATCAATATTTCAGTATTAAAAGAGAATAAAAAGAAAAAGAAAATGGCGTTAAAGATGTGGTTTCAAAGTTCCTTAAAATTCTCTTTTTTGATCTTTTGGCCGGCCAATACTAGCTATTTTAGGTTTGCCGTAAAAGATGGGCAGACGAAAGTTGGAAACGACCGGAGACGGTCATCACCTCACAACATTTACAAGCAAATTTAACAAAAAAGAAGATATGAAAAATGAAAACAACGATAATCACTCATAAGTTAAAGCTAAAATGGACAGAAATAATTAGTTTGAAAACAAGCAAGGAGGCTTTTACCCTTTAACCCCTTTTGGCAAATTTACAAAATAACACTGATAAGGATAAGTTTAAAATTAAAATTAGCGCCTCTTTACGACCTTACCAACCAATATTGGTCTGTTGTACAATATCCATTATTATCTAGAACTCTTTATTAACATTAAAGATTTTTATCAGATCCCAAAGATTTGTTAAGGGCTCACGTGTGTCTTCTGGCATAGTCATTTCCTCTCTCCCGAGTAGGTATATCAGCTGCACGAGCTGTTCCAAATCTATCATACGCTCTGGAGACTGCAGTGTCAGCTGTCTACTATCGTTCTAACGAATACTGATTAGAATTTAAAAAAAAGACATTTGGAATATAATAATAATGTAAGAATAAGGAGGTACCCTCAAACAAGTGAGATCATCGCCGGCACTCTGCGTGCTTTGTACTTATTATCCTGGTCTTTCACCTGTGTTTTTCGGACTGCAGCCATTTTGACTGGATCTGTTACTGACTTTCTGCTTTTATATACAAACTAAGCTGATATCTTAAAATTCTAGCTTCTAATCTGTACCTTAGTTTGTAAACTACAGGATAAAACATAAAGTACGTATATACATCATCACAAATGTGATGTCTTGACACATCCACTCCCCCAGAGTACTCGATATTCCTCAGGGCTGGTCCGAACCCACTCCATTTTCGCTAATAACTTACTTTTACTTTCAAGGCATCACACACTACCCCAGAGTAATCAATATTTCTACAGGTAAACGACTGAAAAGAAACGTAGACACAACTGACCCTCAAGACAACACGTATGTTTATAGCATCACATGTCAATACGGAGACATATGCATCAGACAGATTATAAAGAAGTTAAGAGATCGATCCAAATCAATAAACACCAATCTCGCTAATAACTTACTTTCACCTCAGTCGACACACTCACACGAGAGTACTCGATATTCCTCGGTCAGGGTTAAACATTTCCTTCCATTCACGCTAATAAATGACATTCATTCCAATAAATTAACATAAACACTATCCAAACAATACAGGGTGGTCGCCTCGTGTTACAAAATTTGCCAGTAGATTCTACATTCAAAATGGAACCACAAAGTCCTAATTAATTATGGTACCTCAACAGTTTCTTTCGGAGTTATTCCCTTTTTAAGATTTTTTAAGATTTCACGACCTTGCTTCAAATAATCAATGATAGCTGCAAAAGTAAACGGTTTCGTATAAATCCGTTGATAACATTGATAAATGGCAAAAAGGAGGGAAAATTCAAAAGGTGGGGTTGAGATGGGAAGTTAGTGCCCGAGGTGATCGAAGTCACGATAGCTCAAGTGGTAGAGTAGCGGCGTATCAAGCCGAAGGTCGTGGGTTCGAATCCCGCTCGTGACGCTGACTTTTTTATCTCAACTTAAAACCTTAATTAATTGAATTGAAAACTACTTAACTTTTCAATAAGATGTGATCAATACTAAACTTGTAAACCTTGGTGAAATAAACGTTTCTAGTAGCCAGAACTTTGAAAAATAATTTGTTTTTTAAAGTTGAAAAAGTTACTATAGTGATTCAAAACTACTATTTCCTAACCTAGAGACCAGCAAGTTTCAGAAAACGTACTCAATTTAATATCCTTTTTCGGGGTGTAATTGCTTAATATAACTTTTTTCAAAGATGAAGAGATTGATGGAGGAAAGAAAAGCGATTGACGGATTGGTAAGGTAGAAAGATTATTAATAATTAAAAAAACTTAAATTAAAAGATGAATGAACTAAAAACGTTTTGAATCTTAAAACTCTTTTATTCCGGGGAATAATAATACAAAAAGTCTTTAAACAAAGTTGCAGACGTTTTGAAACATTTCTGTTTCGAACCAAAATTTTAAAAAAACGTTCAATAAATTCATTCAAAATTTTCATAAATTTTTCATTTTTTAATCTATCTGCTTTACTAATCCGTCAACCACGGTTTTTACCTTTTTTCCATCTTTGATTGAAGTAATTAAAAAAGAAATTACACCACTTAAAAGGGTATTAAATGGAGTACGATTTCTGAAATTTTCCGGTCAATAGGTTTGGAAGTAGTTTAGAATCACAGTAGTAAGTTGATCAATATTGAAAGGAAATTATTTTTCAAAGTTCTGGCTACTAAAACGCTTATTTCACCAATGTTTACAAGTTTAGTATTGTTCACATCTTATTGGAAATTTAATGTAGTTTTGAATGTTATCAACGAATTTGTCCAAAAATTTTCAGTTTTGGAGTTATCATTGTTTATTTGAAGCAAGGTCGTGATATCTTTAAAAAATCAGAAAAAATGAAATAACTCCTAAACTGTTGAGATTCGGACCATAATTAATTAGGACTTTTTGGTTCCATTTTGAATGTAAAATCTGGCAAAGTTTGTAACACGAGTAGCCGAACACCCTGTATATACATTTAAAAATACCTATTTTCCTCAGGTACCGGAACAGCGATCTTTGCTCGCTGTCGTGCACAGGTCTGTCGATTATCAAAATATTGCCTGTAAACATCAAGCATATAATTAAAAAAGTACTCGACCGTTACTTTTTGAATTTGGAATTACATCGTTACTTTCTTTATACGGATGTTCCCAGTTCAATATCGAGGACTTTACATCGACATAAGACTTAGAACCACCACACTCCATTCAAAAGAATAGAAACTGAACAGACGATATGAACTAATCAAAAGAGTACTTGACAGATCTACTCTCATTACAGAAAATTTACATTTGTATTTACACACCACTACAAATACCGATCTGGAAAGAATTGGACTGTGGAGTTCAACAATTGAAAGTTCAACGAAGTTCCAACCTCCATAGAACACAATCACTCCAGTCCAATTTGAAACAAACAAGACACTAATTTAAGAAAGGAGAGGCAGTAAAAATAGTCTAACATCACCGATTTTGTTGTTATAGACAGTCATGTTTGCTTAATAATTCTTCACTTTTGTGATAAACTGAAAATCATTGAAAACAGGACCACATCTAATTTAATAACTACAAATCTTCTAGAGAATTAAAATAATTGTAATCATATACAATAAAATAAAAACTAGAACCAATTTGGTTACAGAAAATTCCCTTTATTATTTGATTATATTAATATAACAGATAAATTATAAAATCTCAATTAATCTGAACGTAACACATGTACTGTGATAATTTCTAACTTACGTACACTTTCATTTAATTTTCTGTAATATCTATAATTGTGAAAAAAAGACACTATCTGAAGAATCCTAAGACAAAGTTCATGAAGGACAACCCACCTCGAATCTAACGGTTTTCCTTCTATCGCTTTATGCTTCTTTGTCAGCATTTTTCTACGTCCCAGCGGGGCATAAAAAGAGAGATCCATCCCGAAATGTGCCATCTTATTCTCCTCGCAGACACACGTGACTGTGATGAATTATAACCGTGAGTCAGATGCGGGGAAAACAAACGAATATTATTTCAAACTGAACACGATCCTGTTTTATTATAATGCTTACAACCTAAGCTAGTATTAAAAACTGATGTAAAACTGAGAGAAATTTTTTCCCAAATAAAATTTCTTTTTATATTTGTGCGCTTCTCTTGTAATTCGGTTCGTTGCGGTTTTTGTAAAAATCACAGAACGATATGGTTTTGAATTGTTCTAACGTAGGATTGTAAAGGAAGAATAAGTTTTACCCTTGTACTCAGACGTGATCTGGGACGGCTCGAACTTTCCACTGTCGTACCTTTTGTGAAAATGAGAAGCAGGAAATCCGGTCTAATACAAAACGTGAACAATACGGAAAATAATTTTCTTAACAGCATGTCTGAAAAACGTCAGCTTACTTTGAATAAAATTCTTTCGTCCATGGCCAAACGGCCCAGAAATCGCTAAAAATCTGAACCAAGTCTACCATAAATTGAACGATAAGGATGAGCAGTTTTCTAATGCGATTTTACTTAAAGTTGAATATGCAAAATTTACATTAATATAACTACATAATAATCTTATAAGCAGGGGCTATGGACGTGGGAGAACCTTTTCAATGAAAACTTTTCGGTAATAATAGGTCGAAAAATATTTAACGTATGTCCAAATGTGACATTACACGCCTTGAGTCCTAAAAGTCGAGAAATTAAAAAAAGTAATTTACATATTTTTTTTAAGCTTATTATGTTTGTCTAGCTTTGTTGTACATGTATTTCAAATTTATTGTATATCAGTATATTTGTTTTATATTAAATAAAATTAGATATATAAAGATTTTAAAAACGAAAAGATGCTTCAAGTAAATTATGCGACAAAAAGTTTAGAGCTAAAAAAGTTTTAAGCAACTTTAAACCCCAAAAATATGAGTTTTTTCAACAAAAATTTACATTTTTGGTCATAATCAGCATTTTTTTAACTTACAAATTCATAATCCATGTCAATTTTATTCAAACTCAACGTTATTACAAACTTTCAATTAATTAACGTTTTTTGTTGAGATAAAAAAGTCAGTGTCACGAGCGGATTCGAACCCACGATCTTCGGCTAGATACGCCGCTGCTCTACCACTTAGAGCTATCGCGACCTCGAACCACTCGCACACTAAGTTCCCATCTCAACTCCACTTTTTGAATTTTCCCTTCTTTTTGCCATTTTTCTAATGTCGTGTAATCTATTTGTTGCTCGGCGACAAATGAAATGACCACGGAGAGCTTTAGTGAAGGATACTTCATTTTAAACTTATTAATTCACTAGTTTCGTGGTCCGCTTGACCAATTAATATCATACAATTAGTTGAGATAAATATGAAGATAAAAAAGATAATTAATTGAAAGATATTAATATTATTGATTAATATACTCTAGGCTGCTGTGGAAGCTCAAGAACATACTACCTGCGACCTATTACCTTATCATAAAATCCTACCTTCACGATCGTTACTTCCAAGTATCCCACAGAAATTCATTAACTCCTATCCTTCCTATTCTAGCAGGTGTCCCACAAGGCAGGGTGCTCGCTCCTTTCCTTTACTCAATTTATCCCTCCGATCTACCTACGCAAACTAACACTATCACTTTCACCTTGCCGATGATACCGCAATCCTTTCTCCTGATAAAGATCCCGTCTCAGCTTCCCGTAACCTCCAAAATCACTTACACATCCTAGAATGCTGGCTCCGACAGTGGAGAATCATGAGCAACGAAACGAAATCAACATATTTACCCTAAACAAGAATACGCTCCCACCAGTAGACATCAACAACTTTCCCATCCTAATTGCGAACCATGTACGATACCTCGGACTCTATCTGAACAAATGATTGACGTGGAAACCCCAAACACGACTTAAGCGCACAGACTGTAACATACGATTTTTCATGCTTAACAACTTTACATTGCTCTCCTGGCCCCCATTAGGACATACGGACTTGAACTTTACGGGACGCTAAGCGTTCCAACCTCAATCGAATCCCTTCAATCTAAAATCCTCAGAACAATAGTCAAACTTTCTATGTATCCAATCACTCCATCCATACCGACCTAAACGTCCCTCTTGTTACCGAGCTAGCCCAATCCCGCTACAAAACGTTCCATTCCAAACTACCCCACCATCAAAACCCTTTCGTCAAAAATCTATCATCCACCACATTACTAATCCCAACAGAAAACTGAAGCCTCGGTGGCCCCGCGACAACTTTAATACTTGACATCGCGCTCCTAGAACAGAGTCTATCTCGTTCATCGTATTGATGTACTAACGGCTACCATCACTGGCTCCCCCTAGCTGTTCAAGCTTGTATGCTACTTTTTTTTTTTGCTCGCATTTTCTTTTTGTTTCATTCTCTAATTTTATTATCTCTAATTTTAATTTTGTTTCCTACCGTCGCACACGTGGTTTGTTAAAAATACTTCAATATTTACAGACTCACTAACAATACCCACTCATGCTAAGAAAATGATTACCTAATCTACAGTTGGCAAGGCTCAGAGTACAGGAGCACGGCTGAGGTCCCGCCCCTACAGTTAAATAAAAAGTCGGTAGAATAGTCATAATCCTACCGACTTCCTTCCACTCGAGCTGATAAATACATTCATACAGTATGTACAGAATTTCATTCATCCATCAAATTAATTTCCTTTTGACGGGCTTGTGGAGAACTCGATATTCCTCGACATCCACGTCCATTTACACAAAACATTCACGCTAATAAATACATTCATGTTGGAGAAGTCACAGCATCTCGGTAGTATTACTACAACCTTGATAGCGGTGACCTGTCCCTAACATGACACAACAAATATATAATTACCTAACCAAATTTGGCGGGCCTGAGAGCTACTCGATATTCAGTCACAGCCTCACCCAGACTACCTCATCACCCACGTTAATAAATACATGCGCACTGCAAAATGGAAATATACCACATGTGGTTGGTTATATGTATCCATACGCATTCATCAATTTTAAGTACGTAATAAGATTATCTTTGAAGTCACTGTTATGCTTAAGAACTATTTCCATATTTGATGGTAGGTCACACCGTTCTCGGTACTCTCTTAACTCATTACATTCCTCTAATAGGTGTCTCACCGTAACCTGGTTTCTACAGAGTAGGCAGCGTTTTTGACTTCTACCCATTAAGAGGTGACCGTGCGTGAGACGGGTGTGACCTATTCGCAACCTTGTTAATATTATTTTGTTACGTTTTTCCAAATTCTGCACGGGCCATGGCCTCACCGTACTCTTATGTATTTTTAGTTTTTCATTACTTTTGTTCCAGGGAGCCTGCCATTTACAATAAATCGAATTTTTCATTTTTGTTTTTAGATCCATCGGGCTAATGGGGGACTCGGGGGTCATGTGGGGTCGCAGCCGCTTTCTTAGCGGCCTTGTCTGCTTCCTCACTTCCCCGAAGTCCGACATGGCCCGGGGCCCAGGCGAACACAATTACATAATCTCGATTATTCAGTTCGCCAACCTGTTCAAATATATTTTGTATTAGTGGGTCTTTTTTCCCCCATCCACCGCCCCGCTGTACCTGAGGGAGACCCCATACCAGCGGACCTCGGCCACTAGACTGACTTATTTTCTTGTATGGGGGAAAATGGAAGCATAACGCCTTCCTTATGCCTCGCTCTAAACGAGGGGCACGAGGAAGGTTAGGGGTATATATATTTTTCCTCTCTGTATTACTTAAATTGACCTAATCTAATAGGTCTCCCCCTTGGTGGTTACTCCTTTTCGCACAGTAATATCATACAATCATTACATAAAATTACATAATTAAAATTATAAAAACTATATAAAATTACAAAACTATATAAATATACTAATTTAAGCAATAAAGAAAATCACAGTTTTAGGTACTATATAACAATGTTAACTTATTTTTAAAGAAGTTACCAGCCCGGAAATATCTGTACTAAGGTTATACACTTAAAGATATCACAGTTTAATCACAGGTGGTTTAGAAAGTTTTTTCAGGTACTTGGTTTACTACCCGCTAGGATACTCTGTGTAAGCTGTTTGAACACATGATACGTTTGCTCGCTTTTCACAAGTTCCTTCAATTCTGGAGGCGATATGTTCTGAAAACTGTTTCGCAGGTCCTGACGAAGTTGTACAAAGCTTGGGCAGAAGAATAGCTTGTGTCGTACGTCTTCACGAACATGGCATAACTGACAGTTTGGGGTATTAGCTCTCTTGAATTTGTGCAGATAAACTGCAAAGTTTCCATGCCCCGTAAGCATTTGTGTGGACCAAAAATCTGGTTGCACCCAACTCTGCTTTTTTCTTTCTTTAATGATGGGAAAGAACTCATAAATAAGCTTGCCCTTGATACTACTTTCCCATCAGCTTTGCCAGGTGTCGGTTACCCATTCGTTCAGAAAAATTTGGCGCTGGCTGTTGGGTGCATTTCTTAACCAATTCGCTTCATGTTCCTCTAAGCCGGGTAGTCCTGGTAGCAATCCCTTCTTCAGCTCTCTCTTTGCATTATGGACTTTTATGACCAAGTCAATAGGTGTTGCTATCATTAACACTTGGAGAGCGTGAGTGGAAGCCGTTCCGTACCCCTTCGATGTCCTCAGTAAAGCAATTCGCTGGGTTTGTTCTATTACCTGTTTGGTTTTACCTTGCAGTTTTCTTCCCCAGGATGCTGCTCCATACGTTGCTATAGGGATATATACGCTCTTATAGATCGTTGGCTGAGGTTGAGGCTTTGAGCTGAGCCCCCATGTTGATTTGGCTATCCTGCTTAATTTTGCAAAGGTACAGCGTGTGGATTCCGGTTTTTAAGAGTGTGTGGAAAACAATTCAATCTCTCTCCTATAACAACGCCAAGGTATTTGACTTCATGGCTTGGTTTGATGTTTTTACCGTATATTTTCACTCTAAGGGGGGTGCCCATTGTCGAGTATTTCACATTTGTCAGGAGCTACCTTTAGGTTTTTTGTTTGGCATCAATTGACTATAAACGCGGCTGCTCTTTCTGTTTTTTCTAAGACCTCTTTCCTTGTATTGCCTGCTATTAGTGGGTCCGTGGAGAACTTGTTCTTTAGCGCTGAGATTACGCTGAGTGAGTTTGTACATATTACATTTTTTGGATTGTCGCGTTTTGATATCTCACCCAATGCAATTGATATGGCGGTCAATTCATCTATGTAAATACTAGCAGCGCATGGGAGTGGGAGCTCTACGGTAGACCCTTCTATATATCCAGCGCAGCCGACCCCCTCGTTGCTCTTGAGAGGGTCACCTCCTTTTTTCTCATCGCCATATCGTCTCGTATGGCTAGAGAAGGAATTGTCCAGGGTTCTATTTTTGATACCCTAAATGTAATTACTTTATCCACTCCTATTCCTCCCGTAGCCAATGTTTCCTTAATTCTTATTGCTAATGGTCTTTTACGGGTTCTCAGCGTATCATATTCTGCACTCAACTCGGCATCAAATAGGACCTTATGTAAGAAATGTGTTTTTCTTGCCCAAAGGTTTGCACAATAGGCCAGTGTCTTATTATTATTTTTATGTAAATATTATGTTTTGCTTCTTGCGTCGAAGAATGCAGTTGTAAAAAAAAATAATAACAACAAAAACGGTTTTGGGCTGCAAAAAACAACTTTGCTTCTTGCTAAAAAAAATTTAACCTGCTTTGTTACGTCAGCGTAACAAAGTAATTTACGACCAGTGATGATTAACAACTACAACTACATTATATATACAACTATTACATTTGGCCAACCCTCTGCTGCTAAGGGTGGCCAGTAAGGCGTCCGACTTGTATTTGCCACGCTAGCGGTTCTTGGTTCGAATCCCGGCACAGCCCATGGAATTTTAATTGATAATAAAAAGACAAAGTATTGTCAAGTGGTTTGTCCATTCGTAGAGGTAAACCATATGGGTAGTTGGCCTTTAAGCCCCCTGAACAAGAGGAAAAAATATAAATCAGATTTTTTTATATATATATAATTTGTAGTACATTACAACTACCTTAAAGTAGGTAATAAGTAATAGTGAGCAAGGTAATTAAAACAAAACAAAATTAAAACCAAGAGTGGAGAAAACACCCATTGGTATTACTCCAATGTTACAATAATATTGTTTGTTCAATTGACACGTGTGTCATTATCACTTTCACTGTCATCATCATCACTTCCTAGGAGATCTCGCGGCCATTGTCTCTTCAGTCGGCGGGGAGGGTTTGAGGGGATTCGTCGGGATGCGAGGTTTTTTTTATGAAATTTACGGTTACGGAAAAGTATTTCATCTTGTACGAAAGGAATATGTAAATCTGTATGTGTAATTTGGTTCGATACATAAAATGGAGCATCTAGTATTTTCCGTAGTATTATAGACTGGGCAGTTTGAATGCGGTTGATATTGGAATATTGGCTGAACCCCACACTTCCAGTCCGTAAGTCCAAATCGGCTTAACTATGGTGCTGTAAAGCAGCCTGTTATTTTTGAGAGGTAAATTAGTCAAGAAGTCGTGCAAGAACTCTAAATCGTGTCATAACCTCCTGACGTTTCAGTCTTGTGTGAGGATTCCACGTCAGGCGTTTGGCGATGTACAGTCCGAGGTACCGCACCTTGTCCGCAGTTGGGAGGGGAATATTGATTAAGAAAATAGGGGGGGGGAGATCTTTTTACGAAGAGTGAAAGTATGTGGGTGGATTTGTCTGTGATAAATTTTATCGTTTTCTTTTTACACCAAGACTCTAGTAGTATGCAGTGTTGTTGGAGGTTTTGAGTGGAAATGACAAGGTCGGAGTTGCTAGAGAGAATTGCCGTATCGTCTGCAAATGCGAATGTGGTGGTTTCGGGATGAGATGGCATGTCAGCTGTGAAAACCTGGTACAGTGTAGGGGCCAGAACGCTACCCTGAGGAACACCAGCATGTATAGGAAAATACGAGAGGGAATGGCCTTCGATGACTTGGAAGAATCGGTCAGTGAGGTAACTGTGCAGTACGAGATAGGTGGATGGAAGGATGCCCTTGAGCATGAACAGCAGGCCCGGGTGCCAAACTCGATCAAAAGCTAGTCTTACGTCAAGAAAGGCTCCGGAACAGTACTGTCCCATATCAAGGGATGATGAAACAATGTCTACCACGCGGTGACACTGCAGGACAGTTGAGTGGCGGTTGCAAAAACCAAATTGATGGTCTGGGATTATGTTTTGAGAATTTAGAACGGAAGAATTCTTTTCAGTAGGAGTTTTACTAAAATTTTACCCAAAGTAGGTAGTAGACTTATTGGCCTATATGAAGTAGTACAATGTGTTGGCTTTTTTGGCTTTGGGAATATTCGAATATACGAGTGCTTCCAAGCTATAGGGAAGTAGGTTGTACGAAGAACAGAATTAAATAGGTATGTAATGACTATGATGGCCTTTGTGGGAAGGTGTTGGAGAATTTTTGGACAATGAGACAACAAATGAATTCAATAAAATATTTTGAAAGATTCGCATTATATTATCACCGATTTCTGACTAACGGGAGTAAGAATTATCTATTGTTATATATTCAATTTTTATTTTATAAACTTCCTTAGGAAACTCTTCACTTTCGACCTTCCGAAATCTTTTCCCTCTGTTCAGTTTTCCCTTTTCCATTGATCCAACAGTTGTTCGGTTTCAAAGATTCTGAACTGAACGGAATAGTCGGCAATTTGTGGAGCCACCGGCCGGCAATATGGTTGCTGAATCAGCACGCTCGAGACTACCCGATCTCAAAGTGGTTAACGGAGGTTCATTAGACTTTCCCCATGATCGACGGCAAACTATTCTTATGCGGAACCGAATTGTCATCATTTCTTCAAATCTTGTTAGAAATGGATTGTTATCCGGGTGGCACAACAGATCATTTATATCTCGAGGATTTTCTATTTGCCGTGATCATCTTGAATTAATGGATGCCTATTGAATGAAGAAACTGCCTCAACTAATCGATCCTCTGGCCTACTGAAAGATGACTTTCACCCAAAAATAAACATAATAAATGCAAAATTTCTTTGTAATATTTAAACAAATTGGTGAGGAAAACGTATTCAACTAACCTCTCTTAAATAGTCTCGTTAAAATATATATAGTGTGTAAATAAAAATATAAATATAGGACAACGACATATAAGATATTTTGTTCTTAGTATAATTTGGTAAATATAATTCGAGACCAACTGCAAAGTCAGTTTTTCAAATTTCTTACGTCAAAACGAACAAACTGTATACAGGGTGTCCCACGAACAGACGTCAATACTTCAGGAGATTATCGTACTTGTCAAATTATATTAATCTGTCCGATAGGCTTAATTATATTTGAAATATTTCACTTTTCGTCTTCGACCTTTCAAAAACTTTTTTTGCTTAAAGCACATGAATCTCATAAAATGTTAATCCTGTAAATTTGATTTCATTAATGAAAAGAGCATTAAAAATCCTAAGTTATTCATTGGTTTTATTTATATATATATATTTTTTTTTTATTGAATCTTAAGTAACAAAACCAAGTAACCATAAAAAATAAACAAAATACAAGATTGCTTACAATTAAATTCACTAGTTTTAGTGGTCCGCTTGAGCAATTAATATATTTCAGTTAATTAAAGTTTTTAGTTGAGATAAAAAAGTTAGCGTCACGAGCGGGATTCGAATTTTAATTTTATCTTAACTAAAAACCTTAATTTAGTTAGTGTCCGAGTGGATCGAGGTCACGATAGCTCAAGTGGTAGAGCAGCGGCGTATCAAGCCGAAGATCGTGGGTTCGAATCCCGCTCGTGACATTGACTTTTTTATCTCAACTAAAAACCTTAATTAATTGTAATAAATTAATTGGTCAAGCAGACCACGAAATAAGTGAATTTTTATGATTATATATATATACACACACATAATTATAGGAANTCAAGTGGTAGAGCAGCGGCGTATCAAGCCGAAGATCGTGGGTTCGAATCCCGCTCGTGACACTGACTTTTTATCTCAACTAAAAACCTTAATTAATTGAAATTGCTTACAATGTAATCTTTTACGTTGTTCTGTAAATACTGACAGATGCCCGTACAGAAAAGTAGCCCCTAATAATGAGATGTATACTTATGTACTTAATTGCTCAAAAGTGTAAAATTAACTTTTAATTGCTAAAAATTTTATTTTTTGGATTGAAGCTGTTAAAAAAATTGTCATCAAGATTTAGAAACTTCTATCAAAAATAATTATAGCAACACTGAGAAAACTAGGATCGATGATGAAAAAAAATTGAACATAGGAAAAATCAAAAAGCTTTCAAAAGGGTGGACATTTTGAATGTGTAATTTAATTTTTTGATGTTTTTTGTTTCCTCTTGTTTCACATTCAATTTTGTACCAAAGGGTCCTTTCGTTTGTAAAATTAAGTACATATGCTTACAGTTCTTCTCTTTAAGCAACTTTTCTGTAAACGCTATATTTTTTGTCAATCTTTCAAAACCAAGAAAATCTTACGTGAACTTTAGACAAAAACTTTGCCAAAAAGACAAAATTTTATTTTCTAAGTAATTTTTTAATTTTATTTGCTCTTTTAATTTAAAAAAAAGTAACTTACAGGATTTTCTATGTTCTTTCCATTGACGTAATAAAATTTACTGTAAGGTTACGATGTTATGAAATAGGGGGCTTTATCGGAAAGATATTTTTAAAGGTTAAAATAATCTGAAAGTGAAAAATCTCGCATACAATTTGAAGACTTTGGAGTTAGGACTTTTTAGCCCGATTTGACATGTAGGATATGCAGGGTGTATATTTATATATACACGTGTTAAAAAACGTGATTTCGAACCAAAAGATAGCAGCAACACAAGAGCATCGTACATGACATATATAATTTTAATGAAAACATTAATTGTTAGTTGGTAATAAAAATCAGATCCATTCTTCTCTTAAAGCGTTCATAACTAAAGAAAAATTACAATTCACTAATTTCGTGGTCCGCTTGAGCAATTAATATATTACAATTAATTAAGGTTTTAGTTGAGATAAAAAAGTCAATGGCACGAGCGGGATTCCAAAAATTACAATGAAATGAACTTCATTATGTTATGTATTTTTTTTGGAAGTTACTGATGTTCACTCTCTTCTTCTTCTTCTCTCTCTCTCACTCTCTCTCTCTCTCTCTCTCTCTCTCTCTCTCTCTCTCTCTTTCGATTTCACCCAATATTTCTACTCGTTCTCTGGCGTTTTGTTTTATATCTATTCACATGTGTCTACTCATCCATCATTTTGTACATTACCTATCAGTCTTTCTCTTCACCTACCAAATTAATCGATCTATGGTTTTATACAGGGTGTTGCAGGGTTAAATGACGATACTGCCATGGTGGATTCATTAAAAAACGTAGTTCAGTGCCAACAGAACAGGGTTTTTATTTTGACTCTTTCCTGAGACGTTATCATTTTGGTGATTTTAGTCTAAAATCAATTTTTTTCATAAAATCGTAATTGTTCAATTTAGCGTCATTAAAATATAAATCTGATCTTTATTTCGCAAACTACATTAAATTTTCCACAAGATGCAGAAATATTTACGTTGAAAAATTCCAGCTTCCTAATACACAGTAGCCGCTCAGAGAATTACAAATGGCAAAGCCCACGTGTTTTGGAAATAATCAATTGTGGCTCATGGGATAGCGTTCCTTTAAAATATTCGAGAATTTCACCAAACTTGCGTGATTTTGTAAGTATTTCAAGGACATACTCACTTTTCATTTTTTAGAACTTTTCTTAGTGCAATCTCCTTTGTAAGGTTGAAAAACGTGATATAGAAACAAAAGATAGCAGCAACACAAGAACATTTATTAGTTGATAATCAGATCTATTCTTCTCATAAAGCGTACATAACTAAAGAAAAATTCCAATGAAAGTGAAACTTCATTAAATTTTGCAATTTTTACAAATTAACTGATGCATTGTTCGAAATGCTTTCCTTCGTATTGGACACACAAGCGCGAACGTCGAGCAACCGACGTGACTGCATGAAGGACTTCGTCCCTTCTTTCCCTCATGTCATTGCACGTGAGTTCAGTTTTCTCTTTTCGATGAGCTGTTCCCTCGTTTCGATGGGTATGCTTCACACTACACTTTTCGAAATTCCCCATATGTCAAAATCTAGTGGGGTCAAAATCAGGGCTTCTCGCTGGCCAAGAACGTCTCTAATTTTTGTGACCAACTAGCAAAGGTTTTCATTAAAAATATGACATGTATGATGTTCTTGAGTAGCTGCTATCCTTTCGATATCACGTTTTTCAACCTTACAAAGGATATTTCACTAAGAAAATTTCTAAAAACGTAAAAGCGAGTATGTCCTTGGAATACTTATAAAATGCAACTTTGGTGAACCCCAAAAATTTTGATGAAAAAGTCATTGTACGAGCCACAATTAAATATTTCCAAAACAACATTGGTTTTGCCATTTGTTATTCTTTGAGCGGCTACTGTGTACTCGGAAGCGCGAATTTTTCCGACAGAAATGTTATCTTGTTGAAAATTTATTTTAGTTTGGGAAATAAAACTCAGATTTGAATTTTAATGAAAATTACGATTTTATATTTTTTGAAAATTAAACTAAAATCACAAAAGTGTTAACACCCTGTATACACATTATAATTATGTAAATACATAAAACAAACATCTTTTTGTAAGTTTTCGAGCTTTTCTAACGGCATGATATTTTAGCCTTATTTTTTAAAAATGTATTTTAATTGTGTAGATAATCCTACATTGAAGGAAAATGATACAAATTCAGAAAGGTTTTGTTTATCTATCCAACCATCCACTATTGCCTACATAAAATAAACACTAAATTAATTATTCAGAAATCGTGAGATGCGATCTGGTGTGATGTAGGTGTCAGAAAAACATTTTCTTTATCGTGCCAACGTTTCGACCTTTATTGAGATCATCTTCAGGGCTCAGTGTTTGTCTTCTGTGTAATTGTGCCATTCTTGCGTGTCGTGTTGAGAGTGCCCCCCCTGAAGATGATCTCAATAAAGATCGAAACGTTGGCACGATAAAGAAAATGTTATTCTGAAACCTACATCACACCACCGCATCTCACGATTTCTGAATAATTATCGATTAACGGTCACTAACCACCACACATTTATAAACAATAAATATTACTTCACTAGTTTCGTGGTCCGCTTGACCAATATCATACAATTAATTAAGATTTTTAGTTGAGATAAAAAGTCAATGGCACGAGCGGGATTCGAACCCACGATCTTCGGCTTGATACACCGCTGCTCTACCACTTGAGCTATCGTGACCTCGATCCACTCCGACACCAACTTCCATCTCAACCACACCTTTGAATTTTTTTATCTCAACTAAAAACCTTAATTAATTGTATGATATTAATTGGTCAAGCGGACACGAGACTAGTGAATTAATAAGTTTAAAATGAAGTATCCTTCACTAAAGCTCTCCGTGGCCATTTTATTTGTCGCCGAGAATCAAATTGATTACACGACATTTGAAAAATTGCAAAAAGGAGGGAAAATTCAAAGGTGTGGTTGAGATGGGAAGTTGGTGTCCGAGAGGGTCGAGGTCACGACAGCTCAAGTGGTAGAGCAGCGGTGTATCAAGCCGAAGATCGTGGGTTCGAATCTCACTCGTGCCATTGACTTTTTATCTCAACTAAAAACCTTAATTAATTGTGTGATAATAAATATTACACTTAAATCAATTCTGTAGTAGAGTAATAACTTGACTCTTAAGTTGCAAAGTTTCTGGCACCTCTTCTCTGATAAAGCTCATTTTACAAGTGGGCCACATTTATGACCAATTAACCGAAGATCTATGGTACCTAAACGTTTCTAATGGAAAGAGCAAACCGCAAAATCTTTACGGCGGATGAAATTATTTAAGTACACACGTTCTAAATCACGCAGGGTATTTGCAATGAAACCAATTGCTGTGAATTACACAAATTAGCTGTGTTTAATTGCTTTGTCTGTGCTTTAATGCGCGTATTGGCTTTCTTTATTTTCTCTCTGAATGTATATAGTTTATAATGATTTTTATGCTTTGTTACGACTGAAAGAAAATAATTAAAATATTAATTAATTGCCTAATAAAATATAATTTCGGCGTAGTAATTCAAATGCAACATTAAATCTTCACGTTTATGGACTTTTCTTTTGTTATAAACTTAGATAATTGAATTAACCTATTAATTTATGACACTAGTATCTGACAATCTAACACGCAGGCTGGCACAAACATATTTATGTAACAGATTTTCTAATAACAAACGTACTTTTTTCCCTAAGTATAGCTGTTGAAAAAAGGCTAATTAACCGATTTAATTTATTCTCATTGCATTCCTTCTTCGGCTCATTGGTGTCCAAAATTTCATTTGCTTCCACTGCGACCTAAAAGATCGTAAAAGATCACTATTTTATTTTGAATTTCGTCCATCCGCTGGCTATTCATATGGAGCATCTAAATTTCGGCAGAGTACGATGATCTAATATTGTACAGTTTTCCAAGTAAATCGTGAATTACAATTAATTAAGGTTCTTAGTTGAGATGAAAAAAATTTAATGGCACGAGAGGGATTCGAACCCACGACCTTCGGCTAGATACGCCGCTGCTCTACCACCTGGCTATCAAGCCGAAGGTCGTGGGTTCGAATCCCTCTCGTGCCATTAAATTTTTTTCATCTCAACTAAAAACCTTAATTAATTGTAATGTATTAATTGGTCAAGCGGACCACGAAATTAGTGAATTTAATAAATCATGAATCTTGTGTCAATGTGAATTTAAAAAAAAAAAAAAAAAAAAAAAAACAGTTTTTCTTTCAATCTACTACGTTTCGGATTTATTTTAATCCTTCCTCATTTTTTAAAATAAACTGTTACAAAATATTAATGACTGACGACCACTGTTTTAACCACTGCTTTAACTCACCTGAGGAAGAATTAAAATAAATCCGAAACGTGTGGATTGATAGAAAAACTGGTTGTTGTTTTTTTGAGATGACCTATTATCCCACCTTCGAGAAGGAAAAATCATAAGTGTAGCAACTTATTTTAATATTACACATTTGGGGGGGAACAATTTCGACCTTCACTGTACAACTACAACAAGGAGTTACTGACTTCCTCTTAAGTCAGACACTTAGTCAGCAAACTATAACTACAAATGGAATAACTACACAAGAGTTAAGGGGCAACTAGTTAAAAGAAGACTTGGACAATTATGATGACTTTTAGGATCGAAATCTATCTATACAAGCATTACTGCCACCACTTAACATACGGCGAGATGAGCCGTGAAATTCTACTAAGCCAGGGCTTCCCAAACTTGGTCCGCAGACCCTAACTAGGAGGTCCGCTGCGAACTTCGAGAATAAGTAATAATTTCAAAAATAAACGGATAATGAATAAATAAAATTAAAAACTAATAACAACGAGTACTGAAAACGAAAGTTTTTATTATGTAGCAGCAGTCATTTTGTTATCCACAGACATGCTTTAGGTATAAAACAAATACCAGTCTCTTTTAAGAAAGTTTTGAATGAGTCGGTTCAAATTAGTAACTATATCAAGTCAAGACTTTTCACAATAATATATGAATGAGGGAAGCCTTCATCATTCCCAGCTTTACCAGAAGTTAGGTGGCCGTCAGGCGAAAGCACCTTCACGAGTATAGGAATTTTGTTCTGAATTCTTATCCCTGTTGATGGAAAACAGTTTCAAATTGGCCAAAGTTTTCAATGATGAGAAATGGCAATGTATACTGTCGTATTTATAAGATATTTTCATAAAAATGAATGTGGCTTTCTTTGCATGGGCTAACTATCACAGCTTACGATGCTAATGGCAAAGTTCACGCCGTCAAAAGAAAAATTCAGTTTTGGGTTGAATCTTTGAGAAGGAAAAGGCGGAGTGTTTTCTGTGTGAACTGATTTTTTGAAAGAAAACAAACTGAAGCTTGCGAACGGCACTTTGATGAAATATGTGATCACCTTCGAATTTTGAGAGATGTCCTTTGACTGCTGGGCACTACTTCCCATCAGCTCGAGGAGGTGGTCAAACCGTTTTCAATTTCGACAAAGCCAACCAGTCTACCTTAAAGTGAATGCAAATGTTTGATAGACATTCACGACTCCACCATGAAATGTATTTTTGAGTCCGATAGTTACCACTATTTTTGACTCTTGAAAACAAAAAATTTCAAACCCTCGTTGAAAAAGCAAAACGTGTTCTTCCATTTGCCACAATTTACTTA
Source organism: Cimex lectularius (assembly GCF_000648675.2). Classification (NCBI taxonomy): domain Eukaryota; kingdom Metazoa; phylum Arthropoda; class Insecta; order Hemiptera; family Cimicidae; genus Cimex; species Cimex lectularius. The sequence goes on along the minus strand of NW_019392688.1, from coordinate 4,822,666 downwards.
TGCGAAAATGACACTACTGTAAAAAAAAAAATATAAAAAAATAAAGTTGTAAATAAAACGGACCAAGTGTTCAAAATTGGAAAACGCCCTATAAAATAAATTTCATTTGGAAAAAGAAGAAAACAATATATAAAACAGAAGAAAACNGAATATATATATACATACAATTTCATGTGGAAAAAGAAGAAAACAACTAAAACTATGATACTACTGTAAAAAAGAAGAAAATAAAGTTTTAAATAAAAAGGACCACGTGTTCATAATTGGAAAACTAGCCCTATAAAATACAATTTTATGTGGAAAAAGAAGAAAACAACTACAACTATGACACTACTGTAAAAAAGAAGAAAATAAAGTTTTAAATAAAAAGCATCACGTGTTCATAATTGGAAAACTAGCCCTATAAAATACTATTTCATGTGGAAAAAGAAGAAAACTATGACATTACTGTAAAAAAGAGGAAAATAAAGTTTAAAATAAAAATGACTATGTGTTCATAATTGAAAAACTAGCCCTATAAAATAAATTGTATACAATTTCATTTGGAAAAAGAAGAAAACAACTAAAACCATGACACTACTCTAAAAAAGAAGAAAATAAAGTATTAAATAAAAAGGACCACGTTTTCATAATTAGAAAACTAGCCCTATAAAATAAAACGTTTACAATTCCATATGGAAAAAGAAGAAAATAGCTAAAACTATGGCTCTACTGTAAAAAAAGAGGAAAATAAAGTTTTAAATAAAAATGGCTGTGTTCATAATTGGAAAACTAGCCCTATAAAATAAAACGTATACAATTTCATGTGGAAAAAGAAGAAAATAGCTAAAACTATGGCTCTACTGTAAAAAAGAAGAAAATAAAGTTTTAAATAAAAATGGCTATGTGTTCATAATTGGAAAACTAGCACTATAAAATAAAACGTATACAATTTCATGTGGAAAAAGAAGAAAACAGCTAAAACTATGAATAACATTAAAAAAATATGTTTTAGGGAGTAAGCAATCATTAATGTTTACACCCTTAAAAATATAAGAAAGGGTTTTTTTTACTGATCGCAAGCTGAGAATTGTTTAGTCTTACACGGAAAAAATGTTTTCGTCGTAATATTCTCCATAAGTTAATTAAGTTGTAAAGAGTACAAGTAATAATCGAAATTGGTGAGAAAGGAGTAAAAAGAGGGAGAGAGTGGGAGAGCGTTGAAGGTGTATATAAGCGAAAGGACGCTGCCGGCGTCGCATCAGTCGGACATGCTACGTTTTGCTATCCTCCTCTGCCTCCTCGGGCTCGGTTCTTCCGAAGAACCCCTTCGTCTCGTTCGAAGGGTTTTCGACGAATGCTTCCACTCCGAAGACGCCGCCAGCTGCTTCCAGGGCAAGGCGGTCGCCCTCGTCGACAGGGCCGCCCGGGCGGATTTCATCCCGTTCGGGGATTCGTTCTCTTTCGTGAGGACTGCGGGATCGGGACGCGAAGGAAAAGCCCTCTCGGACAACGAGGTGGAAGAGGCCGGGAAACAGGGAAAACTCCAGGACCTCCTCTGGGACAGGATCGCAAGGTTTTTCAACACGCACACCGTCATGGTCAACCTGCCGAAACTATCCGCTGACCAGCTCAAAACCGGAATGGAAGAAGGTATATACAAAAAAATTAACAACTTAACTTTTGGGAAAATCACAATTTAAAAAAAAATAGTCTAAAATCTTAATTGATCCTAATAATTACATTATTGACATTCTTGACGTTCAAAAAGTTTTATTCTTAAAGCTTCTATTTAAAACTTATTTCAAAATATTTCAACAAAGAATTTACGAAAATTAACAACTATATACGTAAAAGTGCAGTGTCTGACTATTTCTTTTAAAAAAAGTAGCTTAATTAGCTGATTGCTAACTACACAGAGAAACTTATGAGTAATAGTTACTGATTAGAGATACATTTAAAAAAAACTAAAGTTTAGAAAAAAAGTTCTAATTTCTTGTAGAGAAAAACTTCTGAAAAACTACTAAATATCTAACTAACTATAAGCTGACATTGACTAAAACTATTTACCAAAATTTACACTATGGTCTATATTTACTGGTATATATTTGATTTGATTGATTTAATCCAATGTTATTTACAAGCTGGTAAGTAAATAAATAAATATGATACGATTTATATAATTTTGGTTCAAATCTGTATTATTGTTCTGTTATTGTAGAGAAAAACACTTTTGGTTAAATAATCTACATAAACATAACATGATACTTTATGTATAATCAGTACGATAAAAACATTTCTCAGAGATATAACATTTTAACATAAATTAACTGTTACAAAGGGTAAATTTTCAGCTTACGAGGTACTCTTGTTAAAATGAAAGAAATAGACTTTATTATATATACTAATTCAATTTAGTCAGAGAATAAATCATAAAAATATGACTAAATAAAAACTTAAACTAAATAATAAAAAGCTTAGACGAAAGAAGAAAAGAAAACCTGTTATAACAATAGTTTAACTGTGTGGTGATTAGTGACCGTTAATCGATAATTATTCAGAAATCGTGAGATGCGGTCTGGTGTGATAGGTTTCAGAAAAGCATTTTCTTTATCGTGCCAACGTTTCGATCTTTATTGAGATCATCTTCAGGGCTCAAAGTGTTTGTCTTCTGTGTAATCATATCTCAATGAAGATCGAAACGTTGGCACGATAAAGAAAATGTTTTTCTGAAACCTATCACACCAGACCGCAACTCACGATTTCTGAATAATAATAGTTTAACTATTAACTCAACTTCAGCACTTTCAGCTATTGCTTAAAATTATAAAGAACTAATTATTCTTTGTATGTAAGGTCTTGGTTGAAATGAAAAAGTTTGTGTCACGAGCGGTATTCGAACCCACGACCTTCGACTAAATACACCGCTGGTCTGCCACTTGAGCTATCGTGACTCGATCCACTCGGACACCAACTTCCCATCTCAGCCCACCTTTCGAATTTTCCCTATTAATTTCTCAACTTGAGCAGTTTCGCCTATTGCTTGATTTTATAAAGAACTAATTATTCTTTTTATGTAAGGTCTTGGTTGAAATGAAAAAGTTTGTGTCACGAGCGGGATTCGAACCCACGACCTTCGGCTCAATACGCCGCTGCTCTAGCCACTTGAGCTATCGTGACTTCGAACCTCTCGGACACTGGTTCTTTTCAGCCAAGACCTTACATAAAAAGAATATAATAGAATAATTGAAATAATTTGATCAATAGACCACTAAACGGATTATAAAGAACGGACGATGAAAACTCAAAAAATAAATACATGGAAAAGTTATTTTAGCTAGCGGTTCTTGGGTCGAATCCCGCTGAGCCCATTTTTAATGGATAAAGGTATGAAAAATATATTGTAAAGTGGTTTGGCGCCTTGATCCTCCACACAAGCGGATGTAAAGCCCTCCTGTGTGGCAGGAATTGCATACTCACTTTAAGTAAAGCAGGGAAGTAAAACAGTGGGGATTTTAACGAAAAATTTATGTATTCCTTGTTATTTTTTAGATGAAATCTGACAATGACTCAAATTGATTCACAAATCTGTACAAAACCGATTAATTAAATTTTCTTTCATAGAAATAGACCGAAGAATATCGATTACTAAAAAGTCTGAAGATTGATTGCAGTTTTTGATATGTATGTATATATAGTTTTTTACCTTACCAGTTCTCAAATTAGGAACGATTGATCAAACTTCAGAAATTGATTTGTAAGAAAAGACAACCACCTATCACTTAGGAATGTCAGCATGTACTGGAGAAACTTATTTTGCAAAGAAAACAAAAGTTTAACTGTCACTGCGTCCGTCTATGCAGTTTTTCCCTTCTGAAGGGCGTTTTGGTTTTGATCGTGTCTGTTTGTTGTTCCTAACTGAAGATGGCGGGTATCAAAAGGCTAAGAAACAAATAACATCATAAAACCAGCGAGAGTTGACGGACTTAATGTCGGTTCAACATTGAACCCACTCGCAGACCAACTATACCATCAGCGCAAAAGAAAACAAAGCTTGATTGTGCGGTCCCAAAATTGAATAGAAATTTTCAAAAAGATTTAAATGATGGAAGCTAGAGAGAAAAACCTTGATATCTATGACATCTTTTGTGAACGGTATATCGTTTGATCCAAGTTAACAATTTTAAGTTACTAAAGACCATGTTGTTTTACATTTTTGTTTAATTTCAACTAGAAAACTTTTTCTTTTATGCCTGAAATAAATGTTTATGACATATTTTGATTAAATCCTTGTAAATAATTACGTAGGTATATCCATATGCTATTTGTGAATAAGACGGACGAAGCAGTGCTGACGAAATTGCTTAATTAAGCATGAAACCCGTTCGACAACTCAGTGCTTCGTTAAGCCAAATTTTCCCTTGCTTCAAAAAACCGCTTTTCTCAGCCTAAATAAAATCCAATGGCAAATAAGAGTTATTTTCGTTTATCCATGCTTTCCACTTTTTAAGCAGTTAAAGTAATGCCAGCAATATCATCTGACTTCATTTCTGTTGGCTGTATTGTTATTTAGTTTTCTTTCTATTGAAACGATTTTCGATTTTTGTTAACGTCTTTTGTATGCCACAAGGTCCGGATTTTACTTTTTATTCAACATTGTTGATATTTCAATAATTAAATATATAGATATTTCCTGGGAAATTTTGGATAATTCTGTACTCACTTCTTTACTATGCTATTTGTCATATTAATTGAAATTAAAAGAGACAGCCCAATTGGTTCTCGCTTTGGGCTAGGTGTCCCATCATGGTCATCGGTTGACCATTACGTTTCGCGTGAATCTTTTCGGAAGAGACCCGACTTTCCTTTGATGACCCACCGTTTTTGAACCGTTAACGTACAAAAGGGGATCGTGATGATTGCGGCCTCCGCGAGGGGGGGTCGTGACCGGCGAGAAAGTCTTTCCGACTTTTCACTTGATCTCGAGGGGATGATAGGACGAAACGTGACTGCTACTTTTACCCATCGGTAAACACCACGCGATATGCGTCGCGAGGAACGCTAGGTGCATTAACAATTACGACCGAACGTATATGACTACTAGCACAAAAATAATTGATTAACTATGAGCAACGCTAATAAAAATTGAGTATTGTGCAGGTTGAAACTTGATTTCATCTGCGCCAGAATCCATAACTTACACGGACATACACATCTAATATTTATCCATCCAAAATTTCAAACATTTCTTGTTTAAGAGTTGATTTAGTGAATATTGCGAAATGCCGAAATTCAGACCAAAACATGTTCTTTCCACAATGTAAAATATTTTCGTATCGAATGTTAGTATTGCTATTTTTGGAACTGACAGGTCTTCGACGTCTAATTTCTTAACCTGATACGTTTCTGTTTCTTGGACATGGCCTTAAAGCCTTTAATGGTGATTTTTGTGGCTGTTTAGACAGCTTCCTCTACTATTTCCATTTTGAGGTCACGGTCTTCATTTCTGATGTACCAGAGTCCATAGGCTGTGCATGTCAGTACGGTATTGTTAAACCGTGGTATATTTTGATGGCTGGTCTTGCTGTCACAGTTCGAGAGCTGGAGAGAGTCCTTGGGCTGGAGAACCTGTTGGTAAAGTAAGAGCGTAATGATCTTGGAGAGTTTCTATCCATTCACGAGTACATTTTCTGGAATTTGATTTCATTCGCTTTATTCGTTTTTGACGTGTTTTTCATCGCAAAGCGCATCTAATTTCGTACCAAGGTACTTTGCCTCGTTGGCGTACTTAATTTGATCACAGTTGAAGTGGACTGGTAAGTGATGAATTTGCCGGTTGGTGAGGTCCACACGTACCGACCATTAGCTTTATTCTCCACTTTGCCCTATATTTACTGAATCTGAAGATTGAGTTGTTCAGGTTACGGGCCGGTGAAGCATTGGTTTCCCCAACCGCCATTATTGTCGTATCAACAGCGATCGTTGGCCATGCTTCGGTTTTGGTAGATCCCTCTTGAAGAGCAAGTATATGACTGCCTTGTTACACTCTGTGTAAGTTCCAAATAAGCTTCTAGATTCGGAAATGCTGTTATTAATAATGTAATCCAAATTATCGATAAGTTTTGTTCCATTTTCTGAAGTTATCCATTGCGATTTTTGCAGGAAGAGGCAAGATGAAGAAGATGATGGGCATGATGATGATGGGCGGTGCGATGAAGGCGATGGCCATCATACCCCTGGCACTCGGCACTCTGTTCCTACTTGCCGGTAAGGCGCTCATCATCGCCAAGGTGGCTCTCGTCCTTTCGCTCATCATCACCCTGAAAAAGCTGCTCAACTCCAAACAGGACGACCACGGCTGGCAAAGCTCCGGAGGACATGGAGGCGGCGGCGGATGGGACAGGCGTTCATTGCGCCTTGCTCAAGATCTTGCTTACAACGCCTACAAACAATAAGCAAAAAAAAAATCCTTCCTATTCTTGTAAATAATGTAACATAAAAAAAAGATTCCTATTTATTTTATTTATTTATTTAAATTTTTTACCAATAAAAAACCTTTAATTTTCTGTTATCAGATATCCTAAGGATATGCATTTTGTTTATTGTAGTTACAATAAAAATTGTTTTGTTTGAATGGAAATTTTGGATTTTTAAGTCATTCCATCCCATTCTTTTATCGTGAGACAATACGACCAAAATAATGCACGAATCTGGTTTAATTGGTCTGAAGAAAATTGGACAACCAAGGCTGAGGACTAGTCAGGCATGTCTGACAAAATTTTAAACACTTTTTTTCTGCACCATATTACGCTCTCTCTCTCTCTCTCTCTCTCTCTCTCTCTCTCTCTCTCTCTCTCTCATTTTTTCTTTTTCATTATTTTCTTAAAGCAATGTTGGTCTATTCATTTCTCCCTTTTCTCAACCTTTCATTCTTCGTATATCGCTACCTTCGTCCCTTCTTTCACTCTCTCTTTCGTTTTTCTTCTTCTTCATCATTTTTAACACTTTCTTGGTCTGTTTATCTCTCCCTTTTCTCACCCTCCAATTCTCTTCCGCTCTCACTCTCTCTCTCTCTCTCTCTCTCTCTCTCTCTCTCTCTCTCTCTCTCTCTCTCTCTCATTTTTCTTCTTTATTATTTTCTTAAAACATTGTTGGTCTGTTCATCTCTCCCTTTTCTCACCCTCCAATTCTCTTCAGCTCTCACTCTCTCTCTTTATCTCTCTTTTTCTTTCTTTCTCTCTCTCTCTCTCTCTCTCTCTCATTTTTTCTTCTTTATTATTTTCTTAAAACATTGTTGGTCTGTTCATCTCTCCCTTTTCTCACCCTCTCCTTCTTCCTATATCTTTCTTTGGACCCCTCTTTCGCTCTCTCTTTCTATTCTTTTTTGTTCTTCATCATTTTTAACACTTTCTTTGTCTGTTTCTCTCTCTCTTTTTCTTTCTGCAATTCTCTTTCTCTCTCTCTCTCTCTTTCTCTCTCTTTCTCTCTCTTTTTGTAACTGCTTCTAAACTAAAGTATTATTCTTTAATTGTGTTTGTAGTGATCTAGTAATTTGTACTATATCTTATATAAACTATGTTTTCACATTAGAAATGTTCTTAATAGTGTTAGTAGTGTTAATAGTACTAACAGGTTTTTCTTCTTCGTCTTTCATTACATGCGGCGTACTTTAATTAATAGTTGTATTTGCGTGAAGATCCCTTTCTTTATTCAACTATATGCCCAATCTAAAAGGATTACATACAGAAAAAAACACCAAACAATCTGTAATTAATTTCTGCTAATTACACCTGCAGTAACGATTAGAGGAGAAAAAAGGAAGCGTGAATCTCCCGGTAACGGTCTTCGGATTCGGAAGAAGTGGGCTAATAACATTAAGTCGTTACACCGTCCCACATTATGTTCAGTAGTACTCTGTACAAGTCCGACATCCTTTTACGTACGTGTGGCGTGAGGGAGTCCGTGAAAAGGAGACTATCCTGATTTCTGGACGACCGAGAAAAATCCTCGTTCGTTCTTTTTTTTTGTGCGTCTCTACGTGTATGCGTTATAACACGTTCATGATTTCGACATCGTTTAACTATTGTTACACTCTCTCTGATACGTTTTGTACGTTTCACGGGCAAAACTACCCTTTCGTCTCGAACCAAAGTGAATAAAAATCTATGTAAAAGCAAAACTGTATATAGTTAAATCAAATTCATTGTTTTTTTGTGATTTTTTTTAAGAGTTAAACACTTAACACACTGTTCACATATTTTAAGCTGAAGTTATGGCAGCGCCTGAAGTCCATTAGATCAGTGAGTCAGCAAAGCCAGGCATGCTTTTCCCTTATCCTTAATCAGCAGTTCTTAATTTTTTATAAAACCTTATTTTCTTTAAACCTTCGTCTAACCTTTAGTTGTAATTATCCGTTGAAAAGTTTTTTTTTTGTTTGGAGATTTTGCCGCGAACTTCAAATAATTACGCCAGACGCTTTCAAAAATTCCATAATAAGACTAACCAAATTCATTTCTTACAATCAAAAAGTGGAAACACTGGAACATATCATATTGGAACTCCTTTTTAAAAAGATAGTTCCTACTGATAGTAAGTTGTTTTGCAACGATCCGGATTTCGAGCCCTTTAGCTCATCATCAGGTTGAAGGTTTCTACAACCTGATGATGAGCTAAAAGGCTCGAAATCCGGAATAGAAATAATAAAATAAACGTCGGTAGCTCCTGACGCAAAAAAATCATCTCTTACAACCACTGAAAATCTCCAAAAATTCGATAACAAGACTAACAAAATTCAACATGTATACACCTTTAACTTAGAAATGGTTAGATTAACTACGAGGGTCTGGTTTTGACATTGTCTTTCAGTGCATAAACCATAGGAAATAGCACCCGCTACTCCTCAGACAAAATTAATCTAATTTCTTCAGAAACCATACCTGTCCAGTTGTGAAATTGCGTAGTTACAGATATAGCATTTTTCAGTCAAATGAAACTTTTTTCAACCAAATGAAACTTTCTTTTCAAACAAATGAAACTTTTTTTCAATCAAACGAAACCTTTTTTCAATCAAATGAAATTTTTTTTCAATCAAATGAAACCTTTTTTCAAGCAAATGAAACCTTTTTTCAATCAAATTAAACCATTTTTCAAAGCAAATGAAACCTTTTTCAAGTAAATGAGACTTTTTTCAATCAAGCAAATGACTTTTTTCAAGCAAATGAAACCTTTTTCAAGTAAATGAGACTTTTTTCAATAAAATGAAACCTTTTCTCAATCAAATGAAACCACTTTTCAAGCAAATGACTTTTTTCAAGCAAATGAAACCTTTTTTCAATCAAATGAAACCATTTTTCAAGCAAATGAAACCTTTTTTTCAATCAAATGAAACCATTTTTCAAGCAAACGAAACCTCTTTTCAAGCAAATGAAACCTAAAACCTAGTGATAATAATTATGTAGAGGAATAAATAAATGACATTATAGTACTAACAATAATTTTTATGATGATTGAATATTAATATTACAATAATTGAATCGTAAGGCTTCGGTACAAGAACGTTTCTTGTTAAGATCCGTATTCATCAAACTTTTCTACATCCACCCAGTCGGAGTTAAATTAAGTGGGACAGAAAAATGTTTTTGTGCGAGCAACAATTTTCTGTGATAGAAATTATGAATGATAAAGTGGGGTGGAGTTCAATCCTTTTTTAAAAAGATGGTTCCTACTCACAATAAGTTGTTTCGCAACAATCCGGATTTCGAGCCCTTTAGCTCATCATCAGATTGATGGGTTTCTACAAACACGTCTCTCGAAATGAATTGCAAAAGTGAACCCGCTGATACCCCCGCCAACGCGAAAACGCCCTTCAACCTGATGATGAGCTAAAGGGCTCGAAATCCGGAATGTTGCGAAACAACTTACTGTGAGTAGGAACCATCTTTTTAAAAAAGGATTGAACTCCACCCCACTTTATCATACATAATTTCTATCACAGAAAATTGTTGCTCGCACAAAAACATTTTTCTGTCCCACTTAATTTAACTTCGACTGGGTGGATGTAGAAAAGTTTGATGAATACGGATCTTCACAAGAAACGTTCTTGTACCTAAGCCTTACGATTCAATTATTAAGATATTAATATTCAATCATCATAAAAATTATTGTTAGTATAATGTCATTTATTTATTCCTCTACATAATTATTATCATTAGGTTTTAGGTTTCATTTGCTTGAAAAGTGGTTTCATTTGATTGAAAAAAGGTTCATTTGATTGAAAAAGTTTCATTTGATTGAAAAAAGTTTCATTTGATTGAAAAAAGTTCCATTTGGTTGAAAAAAAGTTTCATTTGGTTGAACAAAAGTTTCATTTGCCTGAAAAATGCTATATGAATCTGTATCTAAAACTATTATCTGATTTTAAACAACACTTGTCTAAAAACGATACAAAAGTAAGTTTTCATCTCATTCATATCTTCATAGACAGATTCATATAAAATACCAAAATAATAATAATATTCTTTTATTTCATTTCAAGTGCATTCTGTTTAAAGCAATGAATCTGCGTTAACGTTGAAAAGAAATCCGTATAATTAATTCTTAACAGACCATGGCAACAGTCTTGATTACGTTAATTGCGATAATACCAGCCGAGGAAAGCTTGTTGACCCTAGAAAAGAGGAATTGAAGATTATAAAAGTCCAGTGATGAATATAGCCGGTAATATATTAATTAGACATTAATTAATGGAAAAGCTGTTTGAAAATTTATAAACGATCGGTTTTTCCATCACGTAACACTTGTTTAAATGTCTTTCGCATAATGGCGATGAATCTTACTCAAAACGCAAGAAAATTAAAGGTTTCATACGAAAAAATTAACTTGATTAACTACGATCTTATTAAATTTACCAATTGTTTAAACCATGATAATATTGATGACTTACACGACTAATATCTAAATTTATAAATTAAATATCTATGACTTCTTTACTAAAAAAAAGACTAAATGTGAAAAATAATTTAAAATAATAAAAATTGTTTTGTTATAAAACAATCGTTATAAGAGATAGTGACTTAATAGCATTTAAGTTTTTTGTTCAACTTCAGCAGAAACTTGGAGGAAAACCGCCCTGGTTGAAGAATGTAACAAAAGTAAATACCCCACACAAAACAGACAAAATTGCTAAATCGTGTTTTCTAAAAAATAAATTTAGAGAAGGAAAAATTGAAAATTTAGTTTTTGTCTGTTTATTACTTATTCTCTCCTAGACTCTGCAAGAATTAAGCCCTGAAATTTTAAAATATGAGCGTAAGCTCCAAGGAAACTTTTTTATTATTATTTTTCCAACAGAAACAAGCTAAAATGAAAAAATCTTTTTTCTCCGATTAATGCTTGCTATCAATTAATATTTGCAGGATATGCCTAGAATGACAGACAAGGGTTGAAAAAGGTATGTGACAAATCTGAAGGATAACAATCACCAATATATCATGGGAGTTCTGAGAAGCTGAAGTTGATGAAAACAGGTAGAAAAGCTTTTCAGCTGATGCCCCTTGTCCAGATGGCATTATTAAGGTCTTTGCCCACTAGAACGTATCATACCAGGACCGTAACCGTACCGACACATGCAAATAAATATTCTTTACATCATTTAGTACTAGAAAATGCCCACTACACCGTTCCGTCACCGGCGAACACCGTACCGTGCCGTGCAAAAAAATCGGCTGCTGAAAATATTTTGCAGGTGTCGGTCCGTTGGGCGCATCCGGCCTACTGTGTTGCTATCCCGTTCCACATAAGTTCTTTGCATTTGACGAAGAGATCTGTGTTTGTGTTCTATTGTATTGTGAGTGTTTGTGTCTAAGTAAAAATGGAGGATGAACAACTAATAGAATATGTTCGTAATTACGAGTTTTTTTTACAATTTACAACATCTAGTGGTTCTGTTCCTCTTCCTCGTCCAAAACAATGGCAATCATGGCCAATTCTCGTTTAGATAATTTTCTAATAGCCATACTTTATTTAACAAATTCACTCCACACAAGAAAACAAAAGTTCACAAACGACGCGTTTTTAAAAAAGAAATGTACGACAGCTACTGAAGGAGGACGGCTGCTCGTCCATTGGAACCGAACAACGACGGCCGTTCAACAGCCGAACTATTTGACCAAACGGGCGACCGGCAATATAGCCGAACACCGTCGTCCACTGTAGCCGATTTTTGTCAGTTCACGACACAACCCAAATGGATGCAGATTTGTTGCTGCTCGAAAATTCCCAGTTTATATACAAATGGAATGAAAGAAATAACCAAAAATATTGGAAGTTCCATTTCTAAAGCTATCCTTGACCACAGCTGGACATCTCTCCGATGATAGAGTGGATCACGCATGTCCCAAGAGCCTGCTCCTCAACCGCACATCAATTTTTCGCAATCCATCGAAATGAAAACGAAACGAAAAGGTAAGCAAAAAGCAAAGAACGGCGTTAAACAATGTGAGCGTTTGATGTCACGTGGTTGACAGTTGTAGTCGAAGTAACCATTCGGCCGAATGGGACTGGAAAATCCAACTTTATTTGGATCGGAAAGTGCTTCGGCCGTACACGACCCAACGAATTGGTTCTAATGGACGCGTGCTCATTCGTTTCTTCGCTTTTGGATCATCCGGCCCTATTCGGCCGAAAACGTTTCCAGTGGACGGCCTACCTAAAACGTTTTTACATACGCGTTATAAACGGGTATAGAACGCGGTTCATCCGTTGCGGTGAGCATAGTAGTGACCGGACCGTTTTTTTTCGTGTCTGACACGGTCCTAGTATGATACGTTCTAGTGGGCAAAGACTTTAATAAGACTGGATCAGACACTAATGGAAGAACATAAAAGCAATTGTGCCAAACCTGCTTGAAGTGATCAAATTGCTGGTAGAGCAGGATGGTCAGGGACTAGATGTTTTTATTCAACTGCCGAGTGTATGAAATCGATTCATTCCTTTACCGAAGAAACCCAGTTTCAATGTGATTAGTATTGCTTTATCTTGTATGTCTCATGTACGAGCATTTTTTCATATAATATGTACGAGAATTTACATCTTGTCTCGAGATTTGGATTTCAGAATGGTGTAGGTATATTGAGAGTGAATGTATTTATTGGCGTGAATTTGTTGCGTGAAAGGGCCAATGGCTTGTTCTGGAGTTGTTTGCTTGCTCTAGTATTCAGATGTCAATCTAATTTCTTTTTTCTAAGCAATTATGTGCCTTAGGTGTAAAAATATTCCATTGTCCCAACATTAACTAGATGTGATGGGTATTGGCAGTCCGGCATTGGATCTGATCTTTGACTGATGCAATTCCTATTTGCTTTTAGCCAACCCATTTACACTCTCAAACATTCTTAAATACATTCACTCCTATTTTCGTACCGTTCATTCAATTAGCCTCTTGAGTTCTCGATATGCCTCCATCACTCCTCACACCTATCATTCAACCAACCTAATTGTGGGTTGATGGTAACTCAATATTCCACCATCTCTTACTCTGCACGTTTACACAAATAAATGCATTCCCTATGCCTGCTTCCCTGCTTCCTCCAAAAATTGGAACAAGGGATTCAGCACAAGTACGATTCGAATGTCGGGTTGCATTCCTATACACTCTCTATACAAAACCAAGGAAATGCACCCTTCAATTAGATGGAACACATCAAACCATCTTCCTCAACATACTGGACATACGATACATAGACGGGCTCTGGACCAAAAGTGTCCAGGTGTCCTCAAGTGACCTATTCCTAACTGGCTGAGGTGATCGCTCTCCTACAAGACAGATCCTCCGACAGCCACCTATCAGCAGAGCTCTCGATACACAAAAACTTCTCTGCTGATTTTCATTATTATTTATTACTTAGCTGCCAAAAAATTCAATTAGATTAATATTTTGATTTATATAATCAGCTATTTATCACATTTCGATCAAATATTTGCTTGTTAAAATTATCGGTAAAATCTAAATCTAAAATCTGATCCAGGCCGGCAGCAAGCCGAGCAAATTTCTAATTATAAGAAACGCCCCAACTGCAACATCCAGAATTCTACATATAAAAGAAAAATTATTCATTGAACAGATGTAAATTATCACAGTTTTAGGTTTCACACCATCTTCGTTGAGACAAATTTCAAACGCTACAAACTATAAAATGATTTGTTCAATGTCTCGGACTTTGTGTGTCAAAGTATTATCTGAATTGTTATTCAGTTTATCTTTTATTTTTCAAATGCTTTATCAAAAAATATATCACCAAGAGGATCCATTTCCAAAATAACCAAGGGACGGTAATTAACAAATTGACGAGACTTCTCGATTTTAACAGGATTGTGTGAAGATCCACTGCAGAATTGTCCTGCTGGAGTATGACACTCAGTCAATCGCCGTTTCCTTAAAAAAAAAAAAAAAAAATGTGGAGCTGGGAATTTTGGGAGATAAGGGCTGTAAAGTAGAAAATGGTTTTGGAAACATGTCTTACAGGATCCATGGATCCGACCTGATTCTGCCAGTTTCTCTTGTTTTTTTAATGCAGTTTTAGCATCGGAAGCAGGATGGCAGTGAAGTCCTCAGGTTGGTATGTACTGGCCTTATCCACTTCATCAACCTTTTCATTGCCCTCTACCAATGTACCTGGGTAACCAGACAACAACCACAGTTTTGCTAACTCTCCAGTTCATGGTATTTTTCTAACAAGAGACTATAAATGTTTTGCTTTAGAATTATTTGTCAATAAATGTTAGTTTGGCTATTCAAACTTAATTTGTTAAAAGTTTTACCGATTGCGTAAACTGCTTCTTTTTTCATTTGAGGCCGTCGTCTGTTTTTACATTTCAAAACTAGCCACTTTGCAAGTTCTATTCATTAGCCATGAACGTTCAATATTACAGTGGATTCTCTGACATGTTTCTGAATAAAAATCATTTAAATATGAAAGGCCGAAAAGGATTTGAGAAATAAAGTTTATTAAAATGTACAGTCATGTATTGCATTAAATCAAGGGAAACAAGCGCTCATTGATACATGTTCCTCAAATTTATTCGCTCAGTACACAATTAACATTTTATATACAAAAACAATAAGACTTTTTCAAATAAAGTTCGGTTCCAGAGAAAGATGATCAATGCAAAACTGATGCACAGAAATTCTTTTACATAACATGAGTATGAGGGTGTATTACCATAGCTAATGGTTCGATAATTTATACACCAAACACATAACCTAAAAGCCCTGAGAGAAACAAGTAGAATAAGGAAAAACAACAAAATATAAAAACGAACATGACAGAAACACGTTGCCTGCCCCATAGCTGCCATAAGTGGGCAACACTAAGCAACGCTTTATTTTTCTACAACAAAATTTCATAATTTACAATTCCACAATGAAATAAAACAAAAATCCAGACCCTTTGCTATATGTACTGCTTATAAATAAATCAGGAACATCACACTATATATCCATATAAAAATTTAACAAAATGATTTTGGCATTTTTGTTTAAATTACAATTTGTTTTAATTTAAAAAAAAAGTTTTATTGAAACATAATTAGTTAGATAGTAATTATTTTGAAGACAAATCATCGCAATTATTTATAATACACTTCGATTTATAAAGTAGTTTCAAAATAATAAAATTACAACAGTGTTTAATTAGAAAGACCCATTCTTTCTAGTAGAATAAAAAAAATTGCTTTGAAAAATAAATTAAATTCTTACATCTAAAAATAAAATATATTTAAACAAAAAATAACAATGTTGTGCGTTATTTTTTTTTTTTTTTTTTTAAATTGGCATAACATTGTAAAAGAAGAAACGAGATGTCCTCCAAAGAGGCATGATATAGTAGATAGGGTTTTCTCCTCGATAATTCAAATAAATTAAAAAAGACCTACATCTATTATTATTAGTTTATCTACAATAATTTTTTGTATTTCCATGCACGTTGTTCCGGAAGGATGATGAATGAAAGATTGCAAATGAAGGAATTGCGAATTAGTAAATAATGAAAACTAAATTCATTTAAATAAACCGTAGTGAATAAAAATCGCTAACTACAGGGAATCAAACCTGAATCGTTTGTCGAGAAATTCGGTTTAAAATAAAATTTTAAAAACTTTTTTTGCCAATTGCCTAATTTTTGGCTAGTCCAAGTGAACACAGGAAATTATGTGAATGTTTTATTTTATAGTTATTGTTTAGTGGATGGCCTTAAGGCCTTGTAAGTTAATTGACTGAACATTTGATGACGCAATGCAAAGTTTCAAAACTGGCTCGGTCTAATGTGGATTTTGAGCTGCAAACTGTGTTCGAGCGATGTAAACGATAGCCAGGGACAATTTTTTGAATTGAGCAACAATCCTTTGTGCTTCGTATGAGTTCAAATAAATTAAACAACGGCAAAATAATAGAAAACAGAAAAAAAAAGTTTATGTATCACAAATTTATGAAAACCGACAATAAACCTACACTCACAAACTACTAGAAATTATATAATGTGAACTCTATGCCCACAGGCTGTTTTTAAATTTCTTTTCATTAGCCTAAAAAAGGGATTACGTTTTTTATCAATAGTTTAAATATTATTTTATTATAATAGTTAATAATTATGCATAAGGAGTAGAAGTTTCTTATTCATAAGTTGTTGTTTTTTTAAATCTTATTATATTATCTGGGTTTTGAGTGATATATATTTCATGTGAAATGCCAATTCGGCGATAGACCCCCTTGGAGAAATTGAGGAAAAGCTTATCAATATTTTTTTTGTTTTTTTGTGTTTTTTTTTAGGTAACTACAAAGATTATCATTCAATAATTTTCTTGAATATGCTATTTACATAAAAAAGCAATTTCTAGGATAGAGAATTTGTTCGATTAAAATAATACCTAAAGAATGAGATTACAATTTTTATAAATTAATATTAAATATGTACACAAAATTTAGATATAGTTGTCATGTATGTTGCTGTGATGTATTTGTGCTAAACGGTAATAATTTCATTAATAAATAATTTGTGCCTGCAACATCTCGAGACAACGTCCTGTAGTTCGTTAGAAAATTAAAAACAAGTTATAAAAAATTTGTTTAACTAGTTGGCACAGTGAAACGCTGGAAGGACTTGGGTGGGTGAGACGGTGATAGCGGTCCCCCCGAGCGTTTAAATGGTTATAATAGAGTTGCTCGATCAGCTCACTGCCTGGTCTGCCTTCGGAGCCAAGTAGAGGTCATCGATCGGTATCGGCATGCTGCGAGCTGACTGCTTTTTCTGCAATGGTGGTACATATTATAACAGAAACTGAGATAAAGATGACGACTGACCTTTCTCCTGAACGGGAAACACCCTTGCTTCTCAGGCTGAGGAACGGCGTCGAGTATCAGATCTGGAGATGGTGTGTTATTTGGTCCAAAATGGTTTAACTCTTTATAACATTCCGTTTCAATCATCTATGAAGGCAAAAACAGATTATATAAACCAATAGGAAAAAGCACAATGATAAAGCAAGCGAAAACTTCAGAACATCTTGAGCAAGTTTAATGAAATTTTGTTTACTTCTTGAACAATGTTAATTTTAAATGGTTACATTAGTTTTAATAATTCGACCATTAACACATCGACTACATAACATATAACGTTTTTATCATACATCAATCCTCCCTGTAGTGGACGCAGAAACTTATTATATTTAGTAACTGTCCTCGTCTTTATAGTTTTTAAATTCTATCCCCAGGTCATCCGTTATGCATTTTGTTTCTAATACTTCAGGCCGCATCAGAAAGGCAGAAAGGTCAACAGAACTTTATTTTTTCCAACTGATTTTTGCCATAAATTCAATGAACTACCAAGGAATAGAGGGTTTTCAAAGAAAAGTTCCAACAATAAAAATATCCACTTTAAAGAGGGAATGTTGTCTAAAGTTTAGAAGTTGAGTAGATCTATATGGTAATTATCTAACACTGAATCATACTCCCACCTCATTTCACCTATGCACGTGCTTGTACTACCCTCCACCTCCGATGCGATGAAATTTTCAGGGATTATGAGAGTTGGTTTCTAGATAGTCCCATACCAATTTCATCACAATCGCACCAACGGTATCGCCATCGCATGCACAACATAAAACTGCGTATACAGCTTTATCTCCGAATCCATTACACAGATTTGATGAAATTTGCAGGGATTATGAGAGTTGGTTTGTACTTAGTCCCCTACCAATTTCATCACAATCGCACCAACGGTATCGCCTGCACATGCACAACATAAAACTGTGTACACAGCTTTATCTCCGAATCCATTACACAGATTTGATGAAACTTCCAGGGATTATAAGAGTTGGCTTGTATATAGTCCTCTATCAATTTTGTCACAATCGCACCAACGGTAATGCCTGCACATGCACAACATAAAACTGCGTACACAGCTTTATCTCCGAATCCATTACACAGATTTGATGAAATTTTCAGGGATTATGAGGGTTGGTTTCTAGATAGTCCCCTATCAATTTCATCACAATCGCACCAACGGTATCGCCTGCGCATGCACAACGTACAATTGCGTACACAGCTTTATCTCCAAATCCATTACACAGATTTGATGAAATTTTCAGGGATTATGCGAGTTGGTTTGTAGTTAGTCCTCTATCAATTTCATCACAATCGCACCAACGGTATCGCCTGCGCATGCACAACATAAAACTGCGTACACAACTTTATCTCCGAATCCAGTACACAGATTTGATGAAATTTTCAGGGATTATGAGAGTTGGATTGTAGTTAGTCCACTATGATTTGTACAATTGGACCAACGGTATCGCCTGCGCATGCACAAACGTAAAATCTACACAGCTTTATCTCCGAAATCATTTATCCGATTCTTATGAAATTTTCAGGGATTATGTTGATTGCATTTTAGAAGATAACTTATGAATTTTAATCCGAAGAGGGTATGCATAAAATATGAGGAAGTTATACTGCCCGCTCACTTATAAATTTTCCCCCCTTACACTCTCTTAGTTGTAATTAACTTTATCTGAAAAATGTAAACTGCATTGCAAGTAATTTTTCTTACTTCAGTCTGCCAAGGTATCGAAACAGAACCCGTGTTAAATTTTGAATAAAATGTATCGTCTGTGGCATCTAAGCTGACTCCTTTCACTGTTGAAAATTGTTCAATGTCAAGGACATCTTTTGCATAGACTGCATGCGGCTGTAGAAATAAAGTAAAAACCGTTATTAAACATAGAAAGAAAATTCTCATTCAAGCAAACGTTCTTACATCAGGTACAAATGGTGGATCGACCATCCCAGCTTCAAGCCTCTTCCAGTTGATCGACCTGAAAAACTCATGCTGTTTCACCTCCCTTGCACCATACCGTCCACAGTGACACCCGAGTCTCGTCTTGCCAGATTTTTTCAACAGCTGAAATTCATTCATTTAAATGAAAATTCTTTGTAGCGTACGAGAATGAACTCACTTGTTTACATAAAGACTTGGCCTCCTCGGTAAACTTGGAGGAATATTTCTCCTGTTCGGATTTGACCCGCCTGTCAACCTCCTCCCGTTTCACTTTCTCCTTTCTCGCCCTGAATGGAGCCTGACCCTCGATCATCTCATACACCAGGCAGCCAAAGCTGAACCAGTCAGGGCTGAAAGTGTACCTCTCGTTGTCTATAACTTCAGGGGCTGTTAACAAATTATTAATTGTTGACATTGTTCTTTCAATCAGATCTTTAATGTGTTTTCCTTCAACCTACTATTTTTTTACATTACTTTTTTTTTATTACCCTAATGTAAATATTGTATATTGTTTGACAAATTCCAATATAAAAATTTAAAAAATATAAATTATATTAATTCGTACCCATATAACCAACTGTCCCAACTCGTCCACGCACCATTTCCCCTTCGGGTATTTCAACAGCAAGGCCCAAGTCTGATATCCTGACGTGACCAGCATCGTCCAGGAGAATGTTCTCAGGCTTGCAGTCCCTATAGACGAGGCCTTGATAGTGTAGATGCTCCAGACCGCACAAAACCTACAAACTGAAAAGTTGAACACCAAGGCCTAATGAGTGACAGATGACGTGCGTACCTCTGCTGAATAAAACCTTGCCCTCGAAATGTCAAATCCAGGTTCGCCTCCCATATTATATATATGAAACTTAAGATCTCCACCATTCATTATTGTTAGAACCAAACACAAAGCATCTTTTGTTTCGTAAGCGTATGCAAGACTGA
This sequence comes from Cimex lectularius, assembly GCF_000648675.2. Taxonomy (NCBI): domain Eukaryota; kingdom Metazoa; phylum Arthropoda; class Insecta; order Hemiptera; family Cimicidae; genus Cimex; species Cimex lectularius. The sequence continues at coordinate 4,802,417 of NW_019392688.1, read as the reverse complement.
CCTTTAAGCCATAATTATATATTTAAATGGTTTGAAAAAATAAAAAATGCAGGCTTTTTAAAAATCGCTTACGACAAATCTTGAATTTATCTTCTGTAAGATTTGCTTTTCAATAAGCACCATCGCTTCTCCTTTCCTCTTCTTTATCCGTTTCTTCTCCAGTTTCTTGCAAGCGTACATCTTACCAGTGGCACGAACCTGGCAAGCACATACTTCACCGAAGCCGCCCTTTCCGAGTACTCGGTACATCCTGAACGTTTTGTATGTGATAGGTTGACTGTAATTATAATAATAATAAAATAAAATAAATTCTGTATTGACCATTTTCTAACGATTTTATTGTTTACCTTTCGAGCCATTTCCATTGCAAATAGCGATGAAAATACATGGAATTTTCAAACAAATGGAATGGCTCTCCAGCCAAAAATGTTTTAACGGTTGCCATTATGTCATCAAAAAGTTCTCTGTTCCCTAAATTCAGTCTTTCTTTACATGCTTCGATTAGAGTAGTATTTAAGAGTACATCTATTGGTTCTGGAGCCTAAAACGAAAACAATATAAATGAGCTGAATCACGTCCCTTTTTTTTTAATTTTACAAGATTTTGAGTAAATAAAGATAAACTAATCCAAACTAAGACAACAGAAACTAAAACCTTTACTTGTTACAAGGTATCATGCTAACATTCATACAAGTCTCCTTTGTATTATCCTCTCAAAATCATTTTGGGAGTGATATTACAATTTACTGCATCAACATTCGAATCATATCAGTACAGTAAGTAAAAATAAAAGAACCCTGAATGTGTTAAAGAAACTGGTAATAATTGCAATTTTCTTATAATTGAAAGTCTCATTGAGTTCAGGATGGAATTTCAATTTTCACCCTGCCAGACGGCAAAATTTCGTATTCCTAGAAATATTTAGCTCTTTGTACTTGGAAATTAATATTATTGGCAAAACATTAAAGCCTACAACCAACTACCTCTGAGTGCGACAATGGACAACTTATTTGTCCAACGTGAACAGACTTGTCACGAGCCATTTCCATCAGAAGTTGTTGTTGTTGAAAAAGTGCAAATTCACTTGAATAATGGCAGGTATTAAAACACAAGTCGATAAGAGCCCTCGTTTGTGCCCGTTTTGTTGCGAGAAGCGAAGATCCAAAATAATTTAGATTTTTACTGCAAAAGGGTCCTCCCTCCTAGCCCACCATGAAGGTATGGACTGAAAAATTCTCCTAGGGGAGGATATATTTACGGGACAAACGGGAAATTAATTAATGCAAAATTTTTGAGTGCATTTTTCAATAATAAATATGTAAAAATATAAATATGTAATAATTTATATTGGCTTATATTGAATTCTATAAGTCTTCTTATAAACAATGAACTTCTATACTTTAAAAGAGAGTCCTTAAGTGTCTATCAAACACAAAAAAATCCGACATTGGGCATAGACGGACTTCAAAAAAGTCATATAGTTGGGTGTGAGCAGCATTAAGTTTAACTGAAAAGAAATGCTTAGTACTTTTTCGCAGCAAAAGTTGTAGATACCTCGCAGTATGACGACAAATATGGAAAATTACGACACGTCATGACCTTCATACAAGGCGGGTTGGGCTTTCAGTTCACCAGCACTGAAAGTGTTAAAAGGTTGACCAAACCAAAAAACAGTGTCTTTTTCATCCTAGCTCGAAAGAAATTTATTTTTATTTATAGAATATTTTAATAGTTTTATCGTCAATACACCCAGCTCATCACTGAAAGAAATCTTCAGAAATTCATAATGCAGAGCAGTTCCACTAAACCGAGCACAAATGGATTTGCAGAGGGGAAATTTTTCAAATTGTGAAATATATTTTTGTATTTTCCAAAAAAATTTAAAAGGTATTGTCAGTTATTGTGGTTTTGCAAACTATAAACTGTACTGGCGATTTCACTGTACTTTAAACCTAAACTGTGAGGACTGAGAGAGAAGTTTTTTATTTATCTCAGTGTAGTTTTAAGCTAAATTATTATTAAAAACAGAAGTTGATGACAGCTAAAAAGCATTTGACAAACCGAAACTGAGAGGACAGTAGGCAGATCAAAATTATCAGAAACGACTTAACTACACTCACCCTTGTCCGGTTTTTTAATTTTTTAATTTACCCTCTGATCCTGCATGTCCATTCCTTAACACATCCGTTATGGAAACATGCAATAGACTTTTCTCCAATACGGACGTCATTTTAGACAACTTCCACTGCTTTCAAAGCTTGATGTAGGGTGTTGGTTTTTCCCACTCACCCCTCGAATATAATGGGTTTTTCACCGACCTTTAGTATCACTTTGTCGACATTACTATGAATACTATGAAGTTATTCAGATATCGTGAGATGCGGTCTGGTGTGATGTAGGTTTCAGAAAGACATTTTCTTTATCGTGCCAACGTTTCGATCTTTATTGAGATCATCTTCAGGGCCTGGGATTTTACAAACATTGTTTACATTTAACAAATACATTTAGGATGTGGAAAAGTGAATTTATACAATGCAAAATGTATTTCTCTCAACACGACACGCAAGAATGGCACAATTACACAGAAGACAAACACTTTGAGTGAGTAGAAATACTTTGATTGAATATAGGATATATTTTGCATTGTATAAATTCACTTTTCCACATCCTAAATGTATTTGTTAAATGTAAACAATGTTTGTAAATCCCAGGCCCTGAAGATGATCTCAATAAAGATCGAAACGTTGGCACGATAAAGAAAATGTNACCACACATTCAGATTTATTTTAAAAATATGCTTTCAAAACTATTTTATATATAAATATATATAATTATCACAAATAAATATGATGAGTAAGTAGTAAATTTCAAGTAAATGCAATGTAATTTTCAGTTTTATTAATTTGTATCTTACCTCCCCATATTTTTAAATGTATTAACGATTAATAAGTCGAAACATACAAATAGCCAATTTTTTGAAAGTATACGGGCTGAGATAAATATTTAGAGAGTACACAATAGATATTCTTGTCTGAGTGCAAGTATTTATTAGCGTGAATGGCAAGGGGTGAGTGTGAAATATAACAACATCATCGCCCCTTGAACGTTGAGAGCGTATGAGTGTGTTCGGGGTCGATGGCGGAATATTTATAAAAGTACTCCATCGACCCCAACCTTGATTAGTTTGAGTATAGGTCGGTGGAGGCATATCAAGTACTTCACCGACCAAAGCGAATGACTGTATTGTATGGATGTATTTATGTGTATGAATGTATTTATTTGTATGAATGTAGTGTTTGAAAGGGTAAATATAATATATACCTAGCTGGGGAATGAAATGACCTACATGTCGGAAGCCCCAGTCCAAAAAAAAAAAAAAAAAAAAATTGTTTAAAATGTATATTTATTTAAAAAAAAAAAATATTCTTAACCTGACCTCCCAATTTTTTTCCAAAATGTTAATTTAAGGTCCATTTATCTAAGCAATACTGTAAAAAATATGTATTTCATCTGCCTTTACAAAAAAAATAATTATATAATTTTTTCCTCCATAATAGGTAAGTAGTATTAACCTATCGTGAAATACATTTCTTAAAGGTAATTTTTTTTTTAATACTGTTATTTGAAGGTATAATCGAGGACAGCTATCAATTTCAAAGTAATTTCTTTATTCACCTTTTTGGCCTTTTGTACCCACAAATGTTTTTTTTTTTAATTAATCATAAATAATTTTAGTAGCAATGTTTTTGTAAATTCATTGTTAATAAGAAGTAAATACGAAATAATCACTTAATTTCTACACAATTGCATTGTTTTACCAAGCATTCAGATTTATTTTAAAAATATGCTTTCAAAACTATTTTATATATAAATATATATAATCATTTTACAATTGTTTAATTATTTGTAATTATCACAAATAAATATGATGAGTAAGTAGTAAATTTCAAGTAAATGCAATGTAATTTTCAGTTTTTATTAATTTATCTTACCTTATTAATTAATCTTACCTCCCCATAATTTTAAATTTATTAAAGGTGTTAATAAACCAGACAGTTTTATTACATGTTTCTGTATCACAGTTATTTTATCGCAATTAGCTCAGACTATTGAGACAACGGTAAAGCTGAAGATGGTCTTTTTCATGGAAATGGATTTTTTTTTTAATGACCTTATGAACTCGCATATAAGCCAGAGAAGTACATATTTGTTTCAGTATATATGTTTAGTTGGGGGAAGGGTAGCATGAATAAAAGGGCCTGAGATGTCAGTGGGAATCCAACCAACGACCGTGTGGTTACAAACCAAGAGTCCATCACGCTGACCACCCAGCTACCACAGTCCCGACCAAAAAGAAAATTATTTTCACCTTAGGCACATTCCTAAACCACCTGGTTTGCAAAATTCAATCAAAGAAATATGTAAAAATTAAAATTGCAAGCCCTTAAGATAAAAACACAAGATAACAAGGTAACGGGAGATAATTTATTTTTTAATACTTACATCTCTTTTCAGGTACTTATCATAAACGATTTGTGCCAAGTCAGCCCTATTTTCATCTGACTCAACTTCATATTTTTCCTGCAAAAATGTACAATTAGACAATGTTCTTTGGAGGCTAAGATTCTTGCGATAGGCAACCCGACTTACAATCGCATCAAGAAAAACATTATATCGGTGATATTCCTTTTTATCTTCTTGACAAAACTGTCGGAAGAGCAGCCTCCCGATTGGCTGTTGATCAACGACATAGCTGTATTTGGCTTCTGAAAATGCAAATTAAAAAAAAAAAACATGTTGCAAAACTTCATTAGGCCAGATTGATAACATGAAGAAATAGGAATTTTTCATAACAAGGAAAGTCCCTGACAGTAATATTGCACAACAACCTATGTATCAGATCAGATTAGTAAAGTAATAGTAATCAATTTAATTTAGAGTAAAAAGTTTTATTTCAAACTTAAAAAAACTCGAAAAATTTTTATTGATTATAAAAATAAATTTGCGGATAAAATTACTATACATAACGTTTCCTTACCTATTTTATTCTTTAACTGTAGACACTGAGAAATGTGCGGAAATTGCAAAATCTTCTTCCATTTCTTACTCTTTCCCTTATTACTATCTGTGCCACCTAAAAAAAATCAAACATTTGAATTTAAAGTTCTTTTAAAAATATTAATTGGATGAATTAATTGTTGCCAAATTTCACTCATAATTATTTAATTAATTCTTGTAAAATATGGCCTCATGATGAATATAACAAAATAAAATAATTAATTTGACAAATTAAACACATATTGGTATAATCAAACAAATAACAGAACTGTTCAAAGTGTAGATTGTTTTCTAATGAGAATAAACAAATTTGATGCAATTTTTCTTAAATGTCGCAATATGTTTTTATTTTGAAGTGTTTATCATTGGAAAAACGTTTTGAGTTGAAAATGTGTCTTTCCATTTCATTTAATCAATCGCAAGACTACATATTTTTTTAAATAAAAATTATTTTCAAAGGCTATGACTTTGTGATTTACATAGACATTTACATAGACAACGTTCTGCATTAAACAAAGATAAATTTAAATTATTAAATAATAATTAGTTGTATTTATTTTAAGCATAATTTTAAAGCCCTGAAGGTGAATTTCGATTATTCAAGAGCTTTAAACGAACGATAGGAAGTCATGTAATATATACAGCACGTGTGGACTTCCTGGTGGTCTGTTGAATACAACCATGGAGAAAATTCCTCTTAACATTTATTCTTTTATCCCTCCGGGTAATCTTCAATAAACAAAGTTTTAAAAATGGCTCAATCTTTTATAACATCCCATATCAGATTGTTTCGACAGTCTTTGTCCATGTTGGAATATGTTTGCGCAATATTTTTACCTCGAAACATTTTCTTTATGGCTGAATTACTGTAGGAAATGAGTAAAGGTATTGTAAAATAAAATATATTCTGTCAAACCACCCAAGCTATATCATTTAGTCAAATAAAAGTTGTGTTTGTAAAAGGCATGGGAAAATATTATTCGTCAAACAATGATAAATTTGTTTATACAAGTTCAAGCAAATGTTTTTAAAAAATTAAACCGTCTTTACTTTTATGATTTAAAAAAAAAATACAGATTTGCCAAGTTCATGGAGTGTTCATTATTTAACAAAACAAATTTATTAGAAATTCACTATCATTTATTCACATACTTGTCAATTTGTGTTGGGGGGTGGAAAAAAATTTACCCTACTTTCTCCTCCATGAAGTCAAGCCTTTAGTGTTACTTTTATTTTTCCTAAAAAAGTAAATTTAGTCTCAATACTAAAGATACCTAATTTATCTGATGTGAGTTAACAGTAAGTATTGATGTAAAATTTTTTGAAAAAACAAGTGTCAGTGTTTATTTTAAAATCAGGTTTTTCAAGACCACGCACTACATTGCCTCTAAATAAGTTTTTACGGTAGCCTTTCGCTGAAAGAAAATCATCTGCTCGATGGAGTATCTAATATTGTAGGGGGGAATTAATTATTGGCCCCAATGCCTGGGGGACGGGACAATTTCACTAGGGCCGGATCCCAGGGAAGCAATCGCTACTTGAGCTCAAGGTTGTTATTAAACGGCGAAACAATTTTATCTATCTAGTGCTTATACACCGGGCAAGTAGTCAAATTGTCAGTTTCTGCTCCTCCCCTTTGTTCCTATTCTTAATCGAATAATCGTTGTTTATGACCAGCTCAAACCTACAAAACAAACATCGAGCTACAAAAGGCTTCATTTTTTCCTCCTTGCAAACAACTGTGTGTTTGTGTGACCTCCTTGCAATGTGTTTATAATGTGTTTAAAATAATGAGAAAAAATTTAAAATATGTTCAAAATGACCTAATTTATTAATTCATTTCTGAAACTAAAAAAACCTTTGTTAAAAATTTTTTTAATCAATATTTATCAAATAAATAACCTTTTGTCGTAATCAATTTTCAATTTTTGCCATTATTTAAATCAGAATACAACAATCAAATGGCAAAACATTTTTAAACTAAAACATTTTCTTAATTTAAGTGAAAAGCACTTCATTTTTAGCAGGATTAAAAATGACTAAATAACTTAATTAAATAAAAGTTAATTTTATAGATAATATTAATACTACGATGATTCCACCTTCTAGGTATTGCAAATTTGTTGTGGATCAGGGATGCATTCTCAAAGAAGTGAGTATTTTAACTTCTCACCAAGCTTTCAACTTTTATTACATTCTTCATCAGGGCTAGTTACATTGTCATAAATAAATTTAATTACAATAAAACATTTTTAAACTTAAAACAAAACTAAAACAATAGTTCACAATAATTAAAACGTTTAATAAAGTTATTTATAAAATTAAAATGAAAAAAGTGACTAAATTGTTTTTACAAATATCTATTTATATATTTTTTAAAAAAATTAGTCACGTTTTTAAATTTTAATTTTATAAATAACTTTTTGGTTTTAATTATTGTTAACTATTGTTTTTAAAGTTTTGTTAGGGGTTTAAAAATAAAAGTTGAAAGCTTGGTGAGAAGTTACAATACTCACTTCTTTCTGACCACATCCCTGATCCGCAACAAATTTGTAATATTAATATTAACTGGATAATGCGATATGAAAATTTAACATGATAAAATTTTTGTTCATGAAATGTTTACACACATAAAACTACACTAAACTGACTGAACACTACGTGTTTATAAATATATTTCAAGCACCATGGCCCTTTTATTATTCCAGATTTTAAAGAACACAACAAAAGTGAGCCCATTCATATTTATTAAACGCAAACTTATATAAGAGTATCGAGTTCAACAATAGAACAGAATACATCAACAGATTACTATTCAGAACATCTTGCTATTTAAATTCACTTATTGTATAAAATTTATTTTTAAAAAAATCTTGAAATACCTTTTTATACATACACCTTAATTTATGGTAGACGAGTTTACAAAATGGTGAACAAAGCAGGTTTCAAATAATTCAAATTCAGTTACGCAATTCTAAGAAATTTTTCAGCTAAAATTGTAACCCTGAATTTATTTACCTGTCCTTTTTGCTTAAAATTGAATGTTATGTAATGTTTAAACAACTTATATTCTACTTGTTTCAATCGGTATACAATAACATCATTAAATTATGTTCAACAGATATCAAAAATTTTATAGATGATAAAAAATTATTTAAACAAATAAATTAAATATTAAGTCCAAGTTTATCCAAGTGAACATCCCACAAGGGAGCATTTTTTGGACTTTACACGATATATACTGCTGGCATTCATGTCCTTCCAGAAACAATTCTCTCCAGTTTTACTGCAAACCTTTCTCCGCATAAAGAGCCAGTCATCACACGCAGAAACCTTCAAACCATTTACCCCGACATTTGGTCAAAAAAGTGAATAATTAAAATGAATGCAACAAAGAGCCAGTACATTAACTTCCCACCTTTTTACTTTAATGGGACTTCACCTGGACAAACAACCTACTTGGAATTCACACACAGACTAAAACGAAACTAACTTGACTTTACAAACTTATCACCACTACTCGACAGACGATCCGAACTTCCAAAAAGATTGATATACACCATAGTTTTCAAATCTATGTAGACTTACGGTATCGAACTTTGGAGGTCAACCAAGCATTCAAACTGCCAATGCATCCAGTTTCCAATCAAAAGCCCTAAGAAAAATGGTTAATTTAATATTCCCTTTTTTTCAGAAGCCTATTACAAAAAATTCCATCAAGCCGTTTCCTCTAATCCTATTGCTTTGGTCCGTCACCTACCATTCCAGATAATCCTACCCATTGAACGAAATGCCAATGTACACTTGATGCCCTATACAGTGACGAATAAAACTGAAAAAATTATGTTCTATTAGAGTTGATGATGGGTTTTGAACTGCAAGTTAGTGAATTCAAGCTGAACCAGCACAGGGTTACTTACTGGGTCTGTCGAGTTGGTATGGTATGATATGGTGAAGAAGGATACTAGGAAGCAGGTTTGCACTCCCCAGGCACTGCAGCCTTCTGGCTTATTGTACCTTACTAGTTCCTTAGTTCAGTGCAAGACTCAATCTTTCTTAGGAAGACAGGTCATTGACTGTCGCTGCTGCAATTTGATTCCCTAAGTTTTTTCGTATGTTAGGTTAAATCTCCATTGAGCTGTTGCTTCGCATTCGAAGATGATATGAGTTTCTGTTTCCTCCTCCTCATTACCTAATCTGCAAATGGGATCATCGTTGTATATACCCATGTTGTGTAGATGTTTTCTCAGATGCCAGTGACCAGTTAGTAGTCCTAACACTCCTCTGAGTTTGGCCCTCTCCAATTGCAGCAGTGTTTTTGCCAGTCTCGGTGAGGGTTGTTTGATCATAGGTTTACTATGACTGGCAACACTAGAGTTTATCCACTTTTACTTTTGTTTTGTTTGGATCCATTCTGCAATGGACGATTCTATATTTGTTTTTGTTATCCCAAGAATAGGTTTGGGGCCTATGTATGGTCTTGCAGATCCTCCTCTGGCCAGTCTGTCTGCTTTCTCGTTACCCAAAATTCCCCTGTGCCCTGGCACCCAAGATATCATCAGGTTGTTATGTTTCCCCAGGTTTTGGTGATTTTGCACGCATTCACTGACTAATTTCAATGTGATTCTTTAACATGCTACTGCTTTAATGGCTGCTTTGCTATCCGATCTTATGAGGATTTTTTTGTCAGTGTAACCTCTTTTAAGATTTTCCAGGGCACAAGCATTGATGGCATGTATTTCCGCTTGAAAGACCGAAGTGTACGTCCCTAATGAGTTTGATTGCTCATGTTTTGGGCTTGTACAGAAAACGCCTGATTCGGTTCCTTCGTTTGTTTTGGAGCCATCTGTGTATCATATCATTGTATCTGATGCTCTCCTTGAGTTCTTCTTCTCCTTTATAGTCCGTTGAGACTTTATAAGAAGTTGTGAAGATTGTTTCCAGGGTCTGTCGAGTTACTTAAAACACATTTGAATAACTCAACAAACCCGCGAGTGGAGGCAGGCCCAGTAAGAGGGCCTGTGTCAGTTTAGCATGATGTTCTATTAATTTATTTCTTCTCAACCACTGGGTGAGTTCTCATCTTTTTTATGCTAATTGTTTTGTTCTTAGAGCATTATTACTGTTCTAATTGTTTTACAGATGTAAAAATTAATCATTTTTTAAATGTAATACCCGACAGATTTAAATACGACTACTGTAAATATTTTCCAATGAATTCCTAAGAGGGTTTACTTTTTTGACAATCTACTTGTTACAGATTAAAAAAAAAACCAGCACATATTTTTCATGGTAGCAACATTTTAGCCCAATGTATAAATTACAAACTCGTAAACTTGGCATTGTTATTACAAGACTTATATTGATTGCCATTGTCAGGCGTTGCCTCCCCTCGCTCCTTTTCATTAGGAGTTTATTACAGCCGTGAAACAATTGTTTCGAGTTGAAAACAATTCGGCTTATTTTCAGTCTTCTTCTGTTACATTATAAAGTTTCGCCATCAGAAAATTTGTACAAGGGGAAACGATTGTAATCTTATCACAGGTTGATAAGAGAGCGTAAAATAATCGGACCACTGTTGTGAAGATACCCGACGTATTTTTGATAAAACCCTTTGTTTATTTTTAATATGTATGAAAGTGTTTGCTTTATTTTTAAAACTTTTTATTTAAAATAAAAATTTAAAAAACTGTGTAGGTTTGTTATTTAAGCAAAAGCAATTTGAAAAAGAAAAAAAATCCCAATAACATGAAGTAATGAAATATTTATTGTTTTAAGCTTTCTATATAAGATATTGCCATTATTAGCCTGGTCCTGCTCTGATTTTTAAAAAGTGAGCACTTCAATATATTGTTAAATTGGACATATCAAGAAATGTCTTAACCTTTTAAATAAATTTAAAAGCCATCTTACTTAAGAAAAACCTACATGCACTCTTTGTTTATTTGACTTTTGTAAAAATAAAAATAGAAAGAAAAACAGCTTTCAAACACAGGATTACAAGATAGAAGATGGAGCAGAGCCAAACAAAGCCGGATCACCAGCCAGTAAAACAAATACCAAGAGAGGGAGAAGAAGATTCGACTCGCACCAATTGAATAGATTGCTAACCTAGATAATTTCATATATAAAATGGAATATTTTCCATGCAATAAAATGTTTCGCTTATAGATTCGGAAATGAGTTGTGATTTATCATTTGACGACGTCAATAATACTGGTTGCTACATCATTCGAAGGATTTGCTCGGCTTCGATGTTTATAATTTTAAAGATTACAATGCGTCGGTTGTCACCTTGTTCATTGATATTCTTCTCACGTCAGGAAAACCCATCTTCACCAGAATTTATGTATACTTGTTCGTTCTTTTGTTTATTTAATATTAAACCTATTGACCAAGCGTACGTAATGTTTGCGACACCCAGAAAAATCTAGCCTGTTATTACAAAAAAAATGAGGTCTAAGTTTTACACTTTTTTTCTGCCTGTGATAAATTAGAAACCTAACTTTTATTGTGTTTACATGCAGAGATTATAATGATGCAATTCTCACTGAAATTTTTAATTGAGACGGTCTGTTTTTAGTTTTTTGTATTTTTTTAAGGAATTCAAAAGATTCAAGGATTTTTGCATTTCTTTATACAAAACAACAGCTAAGAAGTTTGCCTAAAGAACACTGTCTATCTAGGTCACACAATAGTTTGGGTTTATCAACGAAAAACAAACAAAAGATTTAAACAAAAATTAATTTGATCTGGAAGAAATATCGGACTTACACCTATTTATTTATTTTATTGTCTCACAGGCATGGACTGGGCATATGCAATTTGGAAAATAACAAAAAGAGAGGAAAATATGCTCTGCATTAAAAAACTAAATAAATAAAAACATAAAAAATACAAAATAAGGAGCAGTGAAATCAGGACAGAATGCAGTCACAGAAGAAAAAAAACATATCTGCCAAATGATCTGTCTTTTATTGTTCATCAAACAATAAATAAATCAAATGGAAGGATCAGCAAAAAAAATGGTGATGATAGAAACGCTTTATGGAATAATAACTGCTAACAGATAAAATATTTAAAATCAAACAAAATTCATTGTAGATAAATTATAACTTATAAGGTGTCATGGGGTCACTGATTTCAATAAAAAAATTGTTAGTGATACTAGGTCAAAAAATATAAAAATATTACACACATTTCCAAGGGTTCTGGCCCCAGAAGCCAAGGAAAATTTTGTGTGTGTGTGTTTTCTATTAATTACAATTTATTGGGTTGTCCGGAAAATAATGCAGGATTTTGGTATTAAACAAAAAAAAAGAAACTAGTTACTTTAAAGCAATGTTCTTTAATCAAAATANGACATTCATACAAATGAGTAATCCTGTAAACGTAAACAGAATATTTTATATAGATTTTTTTTAATGAAAACTTAAAATCCTGCATTATTTTCCGGACAACCCAATAATATGTTGGTACAAACATTTTTTTTTTAACTATTTATTTTTAGGCAAAATATTTTAATTACTAATGCACTTCGGGCCACATCCGAAGGGCAGTTCCATTTAGCTAAATAGTGAGTTCTGAAGAGGGACCCAGGACAAAATGCATTAGCAATTAAAATATTTTTCCTAAAAATAAATGGTGTTTAGTATGGGGAAAAAATGACCAAAAAAAGCTGCTACTGCTCACAGCACATTCAATCAATTTGAATGAAATTTTAAGGTTTGTTACACTGAAAAACATCAGACATTTATATAGGGGTTTGGTGAAATTAATCCCAGGAAATTCACAATAAAATGCTAAATATTGTGGTAAACCCTGGTCCAGCGAAAGGCTAAAAGTTAATTTCAAAATATGTCAACTGATAAAAATATTCCAAATTATGATTTATTTACGATATCAATATTGAAACGAGGACGTGATCTGCATTGGCATTGAAAGAGATTCCGGCAATTGAGCTAAACAATATATGGAACAAAATCTGACCTAATCATAAATTCAAATTGAAGAAGTGGCAGAAAGGATCCAAGGTGAACACCCACATCACGCAACGAGTTAAGATAAAATTGTAGCTGTACAATTATCAGACAATTTATCTGACAAAGAAAGAGCTTAAACCACCAGGCAGCAACAAGAATTTTTGAAGACATCACAGTTCTCTTGGAACAAAGTGACATTTCCCAGTGACATATCATTCATACATCCAAAATATTGCTAAGAAGCATTCATCTAATCTTTAAATAAAAAAAATATATATCAAATTCATTTTGCCAACTTGAATTGAACTTTATTGTGTAATCATTTAGTTTTCATACCAGAGCTACACTGTTTTCCTCTTGGGTCTGTAGGTGAACCTGCACTTTCATTTCAGATCATTGTGGTGTGCCTATTCTCCCAAACCCACTACTAAAGTCTAACAGACCCGAAACAATATAACCAGAAATTAACAAACTATCAAGGTTATGAACCAGTAGTTTGGTCATTTTAGATCGTTTTGGTGTGCATATTCTCGTTATTTTAGGCAGATCAAACCGACCACTAATAATAGCAAGAACATGTTGAATATTTCCAATACAATATGAACAGAAATAACCTAATTATCTCGTTTTATTGTGTGATTTTTTTCTGGGTGCTGCAGAGTGATGAACCTGCAGTTTGGTCATTTTAAACTGTTTTGATCTGTCTATTCTCACTTTTTGTTCTTGCCAAACCCACCACTAAAAATACAAAGAACAAATGACCAAATTATCTAGTTTTATTGTGTGATTTTCTCTGGGTGTTGCATGGAGATGACTCTGTAGCTTGGTCATTTCAGAACGTTTGGGTTTGCCTATTCTTGCTGTTTGTTTCTAGCCAAACCGATAAGAAATGAACAACTAAGTTGTTCTATTGAATTTCTAGAATTTCTACTTTGAATTGAATTTCTACTAGAATTTCTCTGGGTTCTTCAAGATGATGAACCGTAGTCATTTTCAGTACTGCCTATTCTTGCTGTTCTGCCATGACCAAACCCACCACTAAAAATACAAAGAACATTCTAATAGACCCAAAACAATAAGATCAAAAACATCCAAACTATCTAGTTTTATTGTGTGATTTTCTCTAGGTTCTGCAAGCTGATAAATCTGTAGTTTGATCATTTTCAGAATGTTATGGACAGCCCATCATAACTGTTTTAATCTACCAGACACATTTCGACTTCTCGGCATCTTCAATGACAGACAATTTATCATCAAGGTACCTTCATCCATAACTATATTTACAAATACGTCTTCAATTTGAAATTGAACACATTCAACACTAAAGATTGAAAAACCAAAACACCACGGATAGGCAGACTAAAAAGTTCAAAAACAACCAAATTATTAGTTTTATTGTGAGATTTTCTCTTAGATTTTGAATAGGAGGGGTATTAACCTATAGTTTAGTAATTTGAGATTGTTGGTCTGCCTATTCTCGCTGTTTTGTTGCCAAACCTACCACTAAAAATTGTGAGAATGCACCAAATAGACTCAAAACAACATAATCTAAAATGACCAAATTATGCAACTTTACTGTGAGATTAACTCTTGGAGCTTCTCACCATCTTCAGTGACAGATCTCTCACTTTATCATGAATGAACATTAATCCACAAGTGTAATTGATAAATACTTTTCAAGTTTCAAATTGTGGGCATTCAGCACCATCATCACAAAAAGATGAAACGCATCTGACAAACCAAACCAGCAAGGATGGCCAGAGCAAAACATTCAATAGCGATCAAACTATCTAGTTTTATTGTACGTTTTTTGGGGGTTCAACCGAGTAATGAACCTCTAGTTTGGCCATTTTAGAACATTTTGATCTGCTTATCCTAGCCGTTTTGGTCAACCAGATGTGTTTCAGTTCTCCCCACCATCCCCGACGAGTCTGTCAACCGGGCACCTTAATCCACAACTATTATTGGTAAATTCTTCTTAAAAATTTCAAATTGTGTTTAAATCCTTGAATTTCAATGACCCAGCGCTAAGATGGTGAGACGAATGAAAAGCATCTGATAGACCACACCAGCAAGGATGGGAGGACCAAAATTTTTTAAAACGGATCAATTTATCTAGCTTTATTGTGCTTTTTTCTCTCTTTTTTTTGGGGGGGGGGAGGTTAAGCAGGGTAATGAATCTCTAGTTCGGTCATGTTCTGAACATTTTGGTCTGCCCATCCTAGCTGTGTTGTTCTATCAGATGGGTTACAGTTCTCAGGTCTGTCAATTTATTGTCAAGGCACTATAATCCACAACTATTATTGATAAATACTTCGAAAAGTTTCTAATTGTTTAAATCACAGCAATAATATGTTGAGAAGATGAAACGCATCTGACAAACCAAAACACCTAGGATGGGCAGACCAAAATGATCAAACTATCTAGCTTTATTTTTTTTTATTTTTTTTTTTTTGGGGGGGGGGGTTCAGCAAAGTAATGAAACTTTAGTTTGGTCTTTTTAGAACATTTTGGTCTACTTATCCTAGCCATAAGAACGTTCATCCACGACTACAATTGGTAAATACTTCTCATGTTTCAAACTGTGTGCATTTAGCATTAAAGATGGTGAGATGATGAAACGCATCTGAAAATCCATACCAGCAAGGCTGGGCAGAACAAAATGTTCAGAAACTATCAAACCATCTAGCTTCAGTGTGTATTTTGGGGGTTCAGCAGGGTAATGAACGTCTAACTTGGTCATTTTCAGAACATTTTGATCTACTTATCCTAGCCGTTTTGGTCAACCAGATGTGTAGTTCTCCTCATCTTCTGTGACAAGTCTATCATCCAGGCACCTTAATCCACTACTATTATTGGTGAATACTTCTTAAAAGTTTCAAATTGTTTAAATCCTTCAATTTCAATGAGAGACACAGCACTAAAAATGTTGAGAAGATGAAATGCATCTGACAAACCAAACCAGCAATGATAGGCAGACCAAAATGATCAAACTATCTAAATTTATTGTGTAATGTACCTCTAGTTTGGTCATTTTAGAACATTGTCTCCCTATCCTAGCTGTTTTGGTCTACCAAATGTGTTTCAGTTCTCCCCATCTTCCATGACGGGCACAATCCAAAACTATTATTAGTAAAACTTGTTAAACTTTCAAATTGTTTAAATCCTTCATTCCAATGACAGACACAGCATTAAGATGGCAAGATGAAGTGCATCTGACAAACCCAAGCAGCATGGATGGGCAGACCAAAATATTACAAAATGATCAAACCATCTAGCTTCACTGTGTGTATTCTGGGGGTTCAGCAGAGTAATGAACCTCTAGTTTGGTCTTTTTAGAACTGTTTGGTCTGCTTATCCTAGCTGTTTTGGTCTACCAGATGTGTTTCGTTCTTCTATCTTCAGTGATGGGTCTGTCACCGGGGGAAGACCAAAATGTTCAGAATTACAATTGTATTATTAAAATATTGACAGGAACGATGTTCAACGAGGTAAATACTAAGAAGTGATTTATTCTGGTTTAACTGAAGTATCAATGGCCATTGAAATCCGTTTAATGGGATTATGTTGAAGTATGTTTATTTGTAAATATTTTCCCAGAATAAAGCCTATTTGTATTCAAGTGGATGAATGAGTTTCATTATATTAATTAACGATTTGATGATTTTTGGACGAAAGAAGTGGTTTGTTTTTGTTTGTTAACTGTCACGAAGTTATATAAAATAAATTGATTTTTTTTCCGTTTGCCTCGGGGCCTGGACTTCGTTTCGCCGGCGGACAATCGGCACCGTTTCTATGGCAACAGTTTTGACTTCGGTCCGAGCCGTCCGTCGGGGCGGCGCGTAAACACGCGGGGGCGGGGGCGGCGGCGTAGGCGGCGAGGCCACGTGTGCGCGGGGGCCGAAGACGAAGGGTCGAACGCGCCCCCGAGGTCAGAACAATTGAAACGACAATTAAGCCGACGCGGTTCGACCTTTTTTTAAATATATATATAACATCCATTTTAAGAGGGCGATTCGTTCACGCGGTGAAAGTGATTTTTCCCACATTCGGCCGACTTCCTACACGGGCAACGAGCGTCGGCCGTTCGTCCGAGACGCGACTCTTACAAAAAAAACCTTGTCCTTTCAAAAAGGGTCGGATTCTGAGAATTGTGGTAAAAAGTGGTTGCTATCGATTCGCGGCTGGCTGTAGGACGGACGGAGAGCGTTCGGAGGTGAGAAAGGTGTGTGAAATGGGCGGCTCACCTTCCCTCGCCTTGAGATAAACGGTGTTGGCGACGATGTTCTCCAATTCCATGAGTTCCAGTTTGAACGATTTCCCGTTCTCCGGGCCGAGAACGACCCGTTCCCATTAAAGTGCCTTTTGACTTGGGGGACGTCGAACGGGGTGTGGTGGAAAATGGCGACGACGACACTTGTTGGCTGGCTCGGACAGGGGCGGCTTGAGGCGGAGGCGGGGGCGGTTGGCGGCCTCTCGCGATCGGCGGCGGCTGCGACTGCGTTCGGCGTGCGCGTTTCCGCGGAGGGCGACTTCACTCGGTGCGGATGGCGACGGCGACCAAACTGGCTCCTCGACCCGGCTCCCACTCTGCTCGAGGATCCCAGTCCTTCGAGGCTGACCACCGCTCCCTCGGCCTTCTCGATCTCGCCCCGACGAACCAACGCCCGCACAAATTCAACCCAAACACCCCTTCTTAAATTCGTCTAAACACATCCCCAATTTTTAATTTTTGTTTCAAATTAATCTTTTCTACAACAAATATCCCTTTTCATTTTCTAATCTTTTTACATTCAAAATAACGCTTTTTATTTTTTGCAAATTAACCCGTTTTAATTTAAAACTAGCCATTGTTTGATCAAATTATCCCTTTTCATTTTAAATTAACTTTTTGTGCAGTAAATTAATCCTTTTAAATTTCTAATTAATCTCTTTTTCCTTTCAAAATAACTTTTTAATTTTTTTTATTAACCCGTTTTAATTTGAAATTAGCCATTTTTTAGATCAAATTATCCTTTTCATTTTAAATTAACCTTTTTTTAAATCAAATTAACTCTTTTTTACATTTGTAATTAATCTCTTTTTACATTCAAATTAACATTTTTTAAATTTTAGCATTAATTAACCTTTTTAATTTTAAATTAACTTTTTTGTGCAGTAAATTAACCCTTTTAAATTTCTAATTAATCTCTTTTTCCTTTCAAAATAACTTTTTAATTTTTTAAATTAACCCGTTTTAATTTGAAATTAGCCATTTTTTAGATCAAATTATCCTTTTCATTTTAAATTAACCTTTTTTTGTATCAAATTAACTCTTTTTTACATTTATAATTAATCTCTTTTTACATTCAAATAACATTTTTTTAATTTTAGCATTAATTAACCTTTTTAATTTCAAAATACCTTTTTCTATATCAATTTAACCGTGATTCATTTTGAACTAACCTTTTTTTTTGCATCAAATTAACACAATTTGGATATCAAATTAACTTTTTTTAAATTTTAAATTAATCTTTTCTACAACAAATTAACGATTTTTGTAATTATCTCTTTTTTACATTCAAATTAACGCTTTTCATTTTTGCAACAAATTAACCATTTTTAATTTAAAATTAACCATTTTTAATTTAAAATTAACCTTGTTAAATCAAATTAACCCTTTTTCACTTCTACTATCTCTTTTTACATTTAGATTAACGCTTTTCAATTTTTGCAACAAATTAACTCTTTCATTTCTAATTAATCTCTTTCTACATTCAGATTAACACTTTTTAATTTTTGCAAGAGTTTAACCTTTTTTAATAATAAATCTCTATTTACATTTTTTTTAATTTTTGCAACAAATTAACCATTTTTAATTTAAAATTAACCTTGTTTAAATCAAATTAACACTTTTTCATTTCTACTTAATCTCTTTTTAAATTCAAATTAGCACTTTTTAACTTTTTCAAGTTAACCATTTTTATGTTTAAATTAACATTTTGTTAGATCAAATTAACCTTTTTCATTTCATATTAGCCTCCTTTTTTGCATCAAATTAACTCTTTTTAAATTTAACTTAGCCTTCTTTTGTATCCAATTAACCTTTGATAAATGAAATTAACCCTTTTTAATTTCAAATTAATCATTTTTAACAACAAATTAATACTTTTTAATTTAAAATTAACCATTTCTATAAATAAAAAAACAAAAACAAGTTGATGGTATTAGATGTAAGATTGCAAAATAAAATTTGAAATTAAAGAAGATTTGATAGAAAAAGCTAATTTTAAAATTTATCTTACCTTTTATTATATATTATTATAACAGTACGTTTCCTTGTTTGTGGTATTCAAGTATGATACGTACATATTACCTAGGATTTTTCTCATATTCTGACGAAGGGAATGGAGCAAATGAGTTGTGAGATGTTATCTGCGGGGTGATGAAGCTTTTCAAGACACATATTCAAATGTGAATTACCTCGTCTCACAGCTTTTGGTTCGGGCTGCTAATACAAATTTTTCTCATTATCTAACGTTATATAAAATAAGTGTTTACCAAATTTTATTAATAAACCTATTGCTTGCTGAACATGTACGGCAGACCAAACCAGCAAGGAAAGGATCACGATATAGGTTGACCACTTCTAGAAAATATGACACTTTTATTTTAACAATTCAATATAAATAAAGCTAGGAGGTATTATTTAGCACACTGATATAATATACCGACCGGCACTGAAGAAGACGCATGTTATATAGCTGAAAATATTTTGAAATTAAAAGAAGTCTTACAATGATCTGGCTGTTCCACCATTCAAGAATAATCTATACAAATTGAATTTAAAAAAAGTGTATATAATTTATTTTAATAAATAAATTAAATTAAATTTTTAATACAATTTATTTATTGTTTTAATTCATCCATCAGCAAGTTTATCAATGTTTTTACATATAAAAAACCAATATATTTATAACATCTTTTTATCTTTTGATCTGTACATCTTTTCTTCACTTCTTATATATTTATGTAAAATAAAACATCAAAATTAATAATAATAATAATTAATAATAAAAGAATTATGCAACCACTGCACAAATTAAATTGACGAGATCCTCATTGGGAGCTCGTGCTACGAGATGCATCGATACAGAGTTGCCTGTTTCAACCAACTTTGCCCTTATCAGAAACGTAATGTTGCCACGGAAGATACCTAAAAAAAAAGGTAAGTGTTAATTTATTATAATAAATCATATTTTTTAACTGTATTACAGGCTGAAATTGTTTCAATGCAATTAAAAACGATTAAGTACGTTAACTTTTGTAAAACTGATATAATTATTGAATGTATAAAAGTTTAGGGGGGAAAAAGTTTCTTCAGACCTATGTCTAACTATTTAATAATCGGTACCATCATTCATGGTAAGAAGATGTGAATGAAGGTTAAAAGAGCAAAATAATCCCTGCAATGAACAAAAATTACAAAGAAAATGAGTTTGATGGTTGTCTAGTTTCTGAAAAGAAACCCAATTAATATAAAATGCAAAAAAGTTGTCTCGCCAAGGACAGATAGTTTAAATTCAACCTTGCAAATCTAGCCTCTTGGTTAGGCCTACCAGGTAATAATCAGAGAATGCATCAATAAGTTTAAGTATTTATCTGAAAATATTTGTTTAGATAACACAAGTACCTGGAATGCAAAGCATATGGGACGTCTTTTCTGGGGCCTTTTTCATTTGTAAGCTTGCTGGAGAGAGGCCGAGGAAGGGGACCACTTTGGCCAGTGCTTGGTCTATGGTGGACACTCCCGGAAGGCAGTACGTGCCTTCGTTCTGGTGGTAGTTGGCCATGGACGACTCCCAAATCTGTTCAAACGATTCTGTGTCCAGGTCCACCTTTTCCGTCTGATCCTTGAAGCTTATTTCAATATCTTCAAGCTGTAAAATTGAATTACATTTATTTATGCAAATAAAAAAATTAAAATGAGATTTAAATAGCATACTGTACAATAACAAATAATGAAGAAATGTGTGAACCAATAGATCATATTGAAAAGAATTATACACACAAAATACACCCTATACATTTTATTTACTAGAAATTTTTCTTTTAAAATCTGGCGCTATACTTCTCAATGTAAGGTTAAACTGCAAAATGATTGTACCACCCATCAATCAGTACTGATTTTCTATCATTAGATCGGACTGTGGACAATTACGACTAGAATTAGTGTTCAAGATCAAATTTTTAACATTAAATCCTGTTCCCTGGCATTGTGTAAAATGTTCATTATGAGCGACATTCCAGAATGATGAAGTATGCCTTCTCCATGATGGGTGTTTTCCAGAATGATGAAGTAAGTCTTCCCGATATATGGGCGTTTTTCCAGAATGATGAAGTAAGCCTTCCCAATATTCATGTTTTTCTAGAATGATGAAGTAAGCCCTCCCAATATTCATGTTTTTCTAGAATGATGAAGTAAGCCCTCCCAATATTCATGTTTTTATAGAATGATGAAGTAAGCCCTCCCATATATTCATGTTTTTCGGGAGCGATGAAGTAAGCGATCCCAATATATGGGTGTTTTATAGCATGATGAAGTAAGTGTTCCCATAAAAGGGCATTTTCCAGAATGATGAAGTAAACCTACTCCATAAACAGGTGTTTTTCCAGAACGAAGAAGTAAGCCTTCCCGATAAACAGATGTTTTTCCCGAACGTTAAAATAAGCATTTCCAATATACGGGTGTCGCTCCAGAATGATGAAAGAAGAGGGAAAAAATACATTTGAACTATACTATATATAAATAATGTTTAAATTACTGTATATTCATCATCGTAGCCTTCATCTGAATCTGGAACGCCAGTAGCTGGGTCACAATCCTTGACGACAAAACGCAAAACGGCACTCAGTGAGGCTATAAAACAGTTAAAAATTAGGAAAAAAGAAGGAAAAAAAGAACTTACACAAACACTTACTAACTGACAGCATCATATCTTCAGGAAATTCCATGACAATGTAAGCGTTGTGTGTCTCATTGTATGGTAGGACTGGGATAGGAACTTCCCTTAAAACTGTGAACCCTTCTGGAGGTTCTAGTTGCACGTAGACCTTTTCTAACAGTTGATCATTGAGAGTATTCTTGCACTCAAACTGAAATCGAACATTTACGATTTTTAAATGAAGAAAGCGATATTGATTTCTATAAATACCTGAAAGACAATATGCTTTGGAAAGCAGTATTTGATGCACGTGACGACATATTCTGTTTCAGATTCTGTAAGTTCGACTGGCTCAGACATATGGATCAGCTGTCCAGGAACGTTTTGCAGCTCTGGAACTTGGCGCAGTTTCTCTGCGCAGGCGGTGAGGGAATTTGTATGAACAGATTTGCTGTATTTCTTTGTAGTAGTCTCACCTGAACAAATTACATAGTGATTATTATGCAACAAACAAAACAGGATAAAGAACTAAGAGAAATGTTCTTAAATATCAAAAGAACCTGAATGTTAAACTAAAAAAGAATGATTACATTCAAAGTAAAATAAGTAGCAATTTTAATGCCATTTTATGTAAATATTGTGATAATAATATAATAGTATTAATATAATTACTAGTACTAAGAGGTCCTTCGGGTTGACTTGTATTCTGAGTGTCTTCAGAAGTCACAACTGGTGCTAGAGGAACAGACTTGATGTCAAATGTTTCTTCCGGGTATTCAGCTAGGTGTTGTGCAAGAGCTTTTTCCAGGCTAACCAAACAAACCTATAAAATTAAACGAGAATAAAAATAATGTTCATAACTTTTATTATTCAAAGAATCCAAACCTGGATTGGTTCGACAACGTATTCAACAATTAGAAGTCTGTCCTGATTATTCAGAATGTTGTAGTAGTATGTTGCACGGTCCCTGACTTCATCGTCTGTATCCATCTGACATCTCGCCAAAAGCACCTAAATAAGTCAGTATTTGATTATGTATTTATGTCAAATGTGAATTTAATTTATTGGTGATTTACCAATATGTTGGCAAGAAGGTCGGGGCTCTGAGCACCAAATTGTGCCAAAGCTGAAACCGCAGCAGCCCGAATAACCGCAGGTTCAAGAATAACTCTGTTGTAAATAAATCGTATGTACCTGAAAGAAAATAAATACAATTAAACAATTAGTCTAGGATGTAAAATTCAGGTTTTAAAAATTACCTGGAAGGCTGTACTGTTTTAGGACCTTCTTTTCCTAACAGATGTAAAATCCTAACAGCCAGACTGACATGTTCGCAGTCCTCAATAAATTCACATAAGTGTGCTAGGCCGATTTCTTTGGCATCAGGATTATCTTCGATGATTGTTATAATGGTGTCAACTATTGAAGTTTTGTAATCAAGGCCACCCTCGTCTCTGAGCATCGCTGACAGAAATGTCATAAGGGTGCTGTGTTTCCTGGGAAATTTGAGGCAGAGGGCTCTGATCGCTTGGACGACTACGATTTTGAACTCGTCGCTTATTTCTGATACGAATGATGCAATTTGTTTCATTAGCCTGTCGACTGCAGATTCGGCTCCTGTTTTCAGTAGGGTCGTGATGGCCAGGGTTGCGATAGAACGGTTCTGATCTGTGATGAGACATTCAAGGTCGAGGTTGCAAGAAGTCACGACCGGTGGGTGAGTCATGGCGACCTTGTTGAGTGTCCGGACTGCGGCGAATTTGAGTGTTGGCTTGGATGAACCGCAGAACAGCTGAAGGACACTCACGGCAGGCGATACCTGCCTTGCCGTCGTATTCCTGAGATTCACCATTGCAGCAGCAGCTTCATAAACGACCATTTCCGACTTATGATGAAGGCACGACTCGACAAAATTGAAAAGCGGGGAATCCGCGTAATCCCCTCCTTCTTTCTCAAGTTGCTTGCAAACAATTCTTATCTAAAATAACACAATTTTTAAAATACTCCCCATGGCATATTTTGTACTGAATGTAATGTTTTTGGCTTACAAGCAAGCAGGCAGCAAAAGATGACGTCAAACGTGACTTAGTTTGTCTGGCTACAAGCTTAGAGACAGCAAGCCTGTCTGATTTCCTTATGTGATAAAGAAGACCCAATGCGTGATACTGTACCATTACACTGCAGCAAAAAAAAAAAAAAAAGAATAAAAAATTTAAATACTTTACTGAAGACACATTTCCTCAGGAAAAACGGAAAAAGTACCTATCAGAATTGGTAGCTTCTTGTGCTTCATTTGCCCATCTTTTGACGACATCACCTGCAATTTTACTCATGTGAAGACTGCTCACAAGAGCAGCGCTTGCAACCGACGGGTTCTTATCAACAATAGCCTGTTTCATGTATCGTTCAATAGTCTGAAGCTGCGTCGCCTAGAATTTATACAGATTTTAAATAAAAGCTAATAAGATGACTAAATAAACAGCTTACATCTGTGATGCTGCACAAAGCCCTGATGGCAGCAGCCCTGTACAGGTCTTCCTTTCCTGTCATGTCTTTCGTAAGGCTCGAAGTCACTATTATAACATCCTCGGCTATTGTGGACAGTTCCTTTATACCAAGGTAGACCATTCTTCTTAAGACGGCGTTCTTTGACTGAAAAAGCTTTGTCATGGCAAAAAACGTCTCAGTTGCCTCTGTCGTACCAAGTTGCTCTCCCTATCAACACAATTTAATCCTATATTTCTAACCTAAACAACCAGCTTGAAGCAATACATTGTCAACTGATAATACCATTTTTTATTTTATTATTATTATTATTTTTTTTTACAAAATATTTATTAAATCTGTATAAAATAATAGTAATAAAGTAATATAAAATAGTAGTAATATGTTGAGGGGAGTTTAGTTGAGAGGAAATTTTTGTTGTTCTCCCAACTTTACTCAAGGACTAGTCCTTGGCGAGGAGGTCCCGAGGCCATCTCAGCTTTAGCCATCTGGAGGGATAATAGGGATGGGTTATTTTGGACATGGATTGGCCTAATGGGTTGGGGTGAATGGGAAGTTTATTTTAAAATTTAGAAAATTTGGTGGGGATTAAAACAACATTGAGACAAAAGGTATTTTGAGGTTCTTGGTTGGTATTGGAGACATAACTATGACTATGATTCTATGGAATTTAGATTAGAAAAGCTGAATTGGTTGGATATTGGTAGTCCGCTTGTCCAAATTGGTTCCAGAAGTGTTATGTAGAGACTTTTCCGTGACTGAACCACCCTCAGAACACCCACCCAATACCACCTCTACTATACCAAATACGCCCTCGAATATTCCTTTCTATCCTATACCATTATCCTGCAGAGATAAACAAAGTCTAGTACACATATGTTGGCATAAGACTATTTTTTAAGAAGAAAAAACTTGGTTATTATTGCTATTATTGGCTCTGAGGACAGGACATTGCCACTGGCAGGATCATGAGAAGACTATCTTTTCAAGAACAAAAATTTATCAGGAAAAATAAAAATTGTTAATCAGAAATATGAGATTTAATTGTATGGCTTTTTTATTGTAATTGTAATTTTGTTTTATATTCAGAATTTTTGATGAATTCACATAGGGTTCAATAATTTTTGGTTATTTCCAAACGTTGTGAGGAGACTATTTTTTAAATAGATAATTAGTTGTGTAATTAATTAATAATTAATTGTGAAAAGATTGTTGTATTAACTGTATTGAATGATTAGAATGAGGATATGTAAAAATCAAAGAAACACATTTTATGTCTTCCTTGGATGTTTGATAACACCCTCGAAAGAAAAGCTCAAAATATGCAAAATATTGAAGCCAGAGGATAGTTGTTTCCACGGGTAAGACAAAACCACAAACCGTCTGGGGAGGTTTACAAACAGCTCGTGCTATAAGAAGGATAGTTGCTGGTGAGTCAGTGGTTGAGAAGACTACAGAGTAGAGAGCGGTTGATGGAGTTAAGTTGATACTGGTCTGTTGCTCAGGAGTCAGTAACTCTAGAGTTAGTCACTTCTCAGTGCCCAGTGAATTATTAGTTGGATTTTGAATGTGACAATAGTTGGTTGCAAAAATTGAGACAAGTGGTCTAAACCAGCTATTCTAAAACTGTTTTGGTTTCCAGCACCCTTAATGTATCAGAATTTTTCTGCAATTTTGCTATCTAAGGGCAAACTTTATGTTAATAGTTGTTTTTCTTCATTTCCAATTTAGAAAATTATTGGTATACCTATCTCTGCAACATGAGATATGTTTCTTGGCCCTAGTGAAAAAGTTAAAAGAATAATAATAACATTTTTATAGAAAATTTTTGCGGCGCCCCTCTGCGCAGCTGTGGCACCCAAGGCACCGTGGTGCTCATGGCTAGACATACATTAGATTGTTATGGAGTAAGCAAGCTTTGAAATGAGAATATCTAGCTTTGGCTTACAATTAGTTACCAAATTTGTAGATTTTTTTTAACGAGACTATATGAACCCATGGGGTACTGGTGTTTTTGAACAAAAAAAAAGCTCATTGTAAGTATATTGGGTTTGAATGCAGGGTCGCTGGGACCTTTAACTTAACTTATATACTGGACCTATACCTTAAGCACTGATGAGTGCTTAAACTATTGCAGCCACCAACACCCCTTTTGTGGATTTTAAGCAGATAATAAACGTTGTTTTGAAATGTGAAGACTTAATGTACTTTTTTTATCACCCTTATGACAAAATATATATTTCTACATTGTTCAAGAGATGCAAGGTTTTGTAGTTTTCCTGTGTAATAATACCCTTCGCTGCGTATATTCTATCCAGCAAAATTTTTCTCTCTTCCATACCTAGAGCAAGCCATCACTTTTTTTTTTTTTTTAAATAAAATAAGGTGTAAGCCAGTCCCCATCGTAGAATAAGTTGTACTTATTAAAGTAAGAAAAAAAAAATAGTTTAAACGATCATAGAAAAATGAATGTAAATTAGAAGGGGGTGATCACTAAAAAGGTGATGAAACCGGAAAGGCACTGGGGATGCTATGCTATGGACACTAGTCGTGTGAACGTCATTTGGTGTAAGTCCCTTTTTTTAATAGTCTCATCCCTGATTTAGAATTACGAGTGACTTTTTACATTAATTACGATTTTCTATACATTTAAAAGACTTAGCTAGCCAGAGCCAGCAAGGACCAACCGTTACAATCCATTGGGTCAAATCGACAGTGGAAGAACCAGAAAGGCATTGGGGATGCTGTGGACACTTGTCGTAGTGAGTGTCATTTAGGGTGTCCCTTTGTTAATAGACTCATCCCTGATTTATAATTGGGGCTAATTGATTAAGATTTTGTGTTGTTTGTGTATATTTAAAAGACAGCAGTGTGTTAAAATAAATTTCGAATTATATACTCTCTGGTTAATTAAATCCTAGAACCTCACAAGAATAAGTAGCGAAGCTTTTACTACTCTCTTATTACTTAGAGAAAAGCAAGCAAATATAGAGATTATTCATCGCTGCTTACACCGGAATACCTTAAATACGCCATGGCATGACCTAAGACTGGTATTATTTGGACTGTCACTTAAAACCTTAATTAATTGAATGATATTAATTGGTCAAGCGGACCATGAAAAATAGTGAATATTAATGATCATTGAAACATAATAGGTTATTTGACCTGAATGAACAAAATTTTGGTCTTATTGAAACATCCTAACAAAAAATTGTGACCCTTCAGATCAAATCGACGGTGGGGAAACCGGAAAGGCACTGGGGATACTCTGGACACTACTTGTGCTGAACATCAGCGCCTTTCTGGTTTCTACACTGTCGATTTGATCCAAAGGGTCACAAAATAATAAACAACCTAATAAAAACAGTGTTTATTAGCTTCTGAGGGATTTGTACCAGTAAATTTCATAGGGATTCAGATGCAATGTAACCACTTTCTTCGCAACCTTGATGCATGTCTCACCTGGTTGAGCAAGTACAGGATCCTAGTGAGTATGGGCGTGCACTTCTTCGGGTTGACCGGAGTCTCGTTGAAGGTCCTCGCATCCTGGAGGACGCTCGTCTTGTCCATGCTCTGGAATGGGTTTGCACCTGAAACCATAGATTTTCTCTTAAATGCCATTTTCGTATCGGGACTGGGCCTGTTATCAGCAAGTGGCAGATTGACAGTACGCCTACACCACCAGACGCTTACCGTCTTCCTCCTCCTTTTTATCTCGTTTTATCGCCATTGTTTATACAAGTTTTTACAGCCCGAGGAGGTCCGGTTTTTATGGTATTTTTACACTTTTTCTAGATCTGACAAACGCCGCCGATGGATTTCAACGTTTGCTAACACGTCAACACTCCAAGGGATAACAAATGTAAAACCTCACGTCTGTAATTATTTGGGGCGGTCCTCATTCCTCCTGCTGGCCAAGCAAAACATCAAAAATCAGAATAATAACTAATAATGTATTTGTAATTAATAACATACCGTTTATGAACATTAAATTATCTCAGCAATCAATTTTATGAAAAGATTTAAATTCTAACAAAATTTCAACGTTGATTAATGACTAAATTCAAATATCAAATTATCCTTAATTATTATTCACTATTTTAAGTCACAACAGTTTTAACAACTTATTAAATAAGTTTATGAATTAAACACACATCTAATATGATTAATTAAGATATAATTATTAATTGTATTCCAGTATAGAACAATCGATATAATTCCGGGTAACCAGTTTGTAACCTCTCAAGTAGAAAACGTGTTCTTCCCGGGGACAGTACATTATTTACACTCTTTGTAGACCACAAAAAACGGTCCAAAATGATGAACCAGGATGATGTGAGTTTTAAAAAGTTTTATAAAATTTTTAAACAATTTGTTCGATTACAGTAAGAAATCGTATGTTTTTCAGCTCGTTTGGGGCATCATCAACAGGACGTTCTGTTCGTTTAAAGTCAAGTGAGTAGTCATATACGAACAGGGTAAACGAACAGACAATTAAATAATATAAACTGTTTTTGTGTTTTAGCACAAAGGGCCAACAGTTTTGTAGGAATGAGAACAATTTGACTGGTCTCTGCTCCAGGTTGTCGTGCCCGTTGGCAAACAGCAAGTATGCCACCGTTAGAGAGGAGGGTGGGATCATCTACCTTTATTTGAAAACTGCCGAACGGTAATAACATTCAACCACCATAATTTAACTATTTGTTTATTTTCAATTTATTTTGGTCCCACAACATTAACCCTGCAATAATACTTAAGGTCTTGGTTGAAAAGAAAAAGTTGGTGTCACGAGCAGGATTCGAACCCACGACCTTCGGCTCAATATGCCGCTGCCCTAACCGTTTTTTGATTTGACCATTTGGAAAAATTTTTTGATGATTTTAAAGAAAAAAATGTTTATTAAAAATTTTCCTGTCCTTTGTGAGAGTTTACAAATCAGAGCCATAACAGAAGTGTTAATAGAAACAACACAGTTTAGAATATTTTCATAATTTCAGCGCTTGCTTTCCTGACAAACAATGGGAGAGGGTCAAACTGTCGAGAAACTTTGACAAAGCGATTCACCAGATTAACGAAAACCTCCTTTTCTGGTCCAACTTCATCCGGTCGAAATGTAAACAGCGGTTTGTGAAGATCACGCAATATTTGATCCGTATGAGAAAGCTCAGGCTGAGACGGCAGAAGAAGATAGTACCACTCCAGAGGAAGATTGAAAGGAGAACAAGACGCAGGGAAGAAAAGGCGCTGATTGCTGCACAGCTTGATTCGGCCATCGAGAAGCAGCTCGTCGAGAGGTTGAAACAAGGAACGGTATGTGCATATAAATATATCATTACTCATAAATGTATGTATACAATCCAGATTTCCATTGTATTTTAAGTATTTTTAGATAAAGTCAAAAAGGAAAAGACGTCATTTCTTTTCACTTTAAATTGTTTTTCCAATCTCTCTCGACAATTTTTTTTCTTCTAACAATAGATATTTAAATTTTAAGCATTATCGAGATTTCTAGTCAAGTTATCAACAAATACAGTTTAACTAAATGTAAGCGGGCTCCCAGGATTTAATTTTTTTTAAATTTATTTATTTTTTGTTTTTGTTAAATATGTATTAGGTATATAAAGTAAAAGTAAAAAATGAATTAAAGAAGAATAAGAGTACGTACCCTTCTTTTCTTTTACTCATGGTCTTAAAGACTTTGACATTTCCTTTGACAGTAAAAATCTTCTTTTCATCCCCTGGATTCATCTCCTAATTGGTTTTACAACGAACTAACTTAGCAAGTGCTGACTTGACACATTGTTTGCAAGAACATAAGAGTCATTTGTGGAATTCTGAGTTCTTTTTCGTTCTGCTGTCCAATTATAAGGGACTTTGTCATTTAAAAATGTACACACACGTACTCGGTGTTCGGGACCACGGTGGCAGAATGGTTAGGGCGTCTGACTTGTATTTGCCATTCTAATGGTTCTGGGGTTCAAATCCTAGCTTTTTAATTTATTATGTATGCTGTGAAGTGGTATGACCCCTAATTCATGATACCCAGTGGGTAGTTGGGGGACACAAAAAAGTGCACTAAGTCTCTTTTTTAAGAAAATACACTGAAAAAGATGATTTTATTAAATGTTTTCCTAGCTTCAGTCATTCATCAGTAAATTCAAAAATTCGGGAAAATGTTAATTTTTGCACATTTTACAAAAACTTCAAATTGAGCTGTGGAGCCAGGAAATCGCCTTTGGTGAGGCCTCCTATAGCAATCAATAGGAAATTTTAATAAGCTTTCATTGGTCACCTTCTATTTTGCCCGATTTCTCAGCCGTTTTACATTATTCCCGATTTTTGGGCAAAAATATGGATTTTATGTGTTCATGGGAAAAAAAACCTCGATCATTCACTCTCTCTCTCCGTCTCCCGATTTTTAAGAATGCATAAATTTTGAACCGGCATGTTTTCGCAAATTTGATGCTCCACTACAACTTTTGTTCCGAGGACTTTTTCAAAAAGTAAACGGAAGTGACAATTATTACTTTTTTTTTTGGGGGGGGGGTAAAAATGTTACTTTTAAGGGTTTTTCAATTAAAAAAAAAAAATCCAGCATCAGTACCTGGTGACAAGGCATGCGATTTGCCCCACAATGGGGATGGAATTAAGGTCTGGACTGCGTAAAATTTTCTAAAAACTGAGACCTAGTGTAGATCTGTGACTTAAAAGGCTTAGAAAATATGCATTTCCAAAGTGGCCATTTTTTGTGACTGGGTGGTCAGGTTTTTTTGATGAGCAGTTTATTTTATACTGTCTGACTTATATTTTTCTTAGTTAAATAACAATGGAAGTATGCCATTTCAGTAAATTTATTGCATTTATATTTAGGCCTTCTAAACATGAAATGAATAATGTAAAAGTTCAAAAATGTGAACAAAGCACAAATTACTAATTTATTTTATTTATTGCAAAACTCGTAAATGTATGATTGTTCAACTAATGAAAATATTATTTTATAAAAAAAAAACACTTTTACAGTATGGAGACATTTATAATTTCCCGCAAACCGTATTTGACAAAGCCCTAGAAGCAGAGGAAATAGAAAAAGACGACGAGATGGAAGAATCAGAAGAAAGCGTAAGTACTCCGCTGTAAGCGTCTCAACTTCATTAGTTTTATTTTTCCATTTATTATTATTAAAGGAGGATGAAACAGAAGTCGAGAAAGAGCTTGAAATGGAGCTGAATACAGAAGATAATGAAGAAGTCGACGAATACATTGAAGGCGATAGTGAAGATGTAAGTACATACTTTTGAACAAATTTCAAACAATTTGTAACGAAAAATTCTTTCGCAGGAGTCTGACGATGAAAGCGGCATCAGAGAAAGAATGGGCTCTGACTTCGAACTCTCCGAACACGAAAGCGACATAGAGGTAATTGCCGCAAACATAATTTCAGTCTTGTATATATTCTTAATCATAATTTTTATTTTTCGCTTCTAGGACATGGAAAATCAAACGGAGACGTGCTCTTCATCAAAGAGGCCACTTTCAAAGAAGAAAAGGCCAAAGGTGGAGATCGAATATGAATATGATGAACATGAAAGTACAGAAGTCGCCTAATATTAAAAATATATTTTAATTAAATTTTTACTTGCTCTTTTATTTCTCCCTTGTCAACCTTTTTTTTAAACATAAATCTTAATTATTGTTAACATAAAATTGACTGAAGACAATCAAGCTACCCATTTTATTTATTTATTAATATGCATATGTATTTTCCTAGTATTTTTACTAGGAAATTCTTTCTTTTCTTCCTAGTATTATTTTCTTATATTTTCTTGTGAGGATTTTACTAAGGATTGGCAGTTAGAGACGTACAAATGTTTCTCAGCACTTTCACTCTCGTATCGAAGATCGAAACGTTGGCAAGATAAAGAAATTATTTTTCTAAAGCTACACACACCAGATAGCATCTCACTTTCCAAATAATCATTTATTTAAATTAATTTTCTTAAAACAAAGTAATCTTCATGTTTAAAAAAAAAATGGTATAAAATAAAAATGTTCTTGCTGATGCAGCAGGTCTGGATAAATCGAGTCTCTTTGGAAGACTCTCACCTTTATCAAGAGAACAATTTGGGAAAATTGGTGTAATGAATGGCATGAAATGCCCAAGATGTAAATTGATGGGCTGCTGCCATTAGAACCTCCAATAAGGTAGAAATGATCGTAGCTCGCCTCAGAATAGATCATTGCAGACGTATGGTTTTTTCATGGCGAGAGAACCTCCACTGGTCTGCCAAGTTTGTCAGGAACCGCTAATAAATGTATGCTTACTGTCTGAAGTCTAGTTGAGCTGTTAAAGGCTGGACCCCACTGGGCCCGTGCCACATGGTGTCCGATAGTCGGCCGACTTGCGGAGTCGGTGACAGAGGACCCCACTTGTCTGCACCATGTTGGACAACACACTCAGTAGTTTGGTAGCTTTATCAAAGCTACATCGTTTCGTTTAGAAAAAATATTCGGAAGTTTTAAAAATAGTGAATTAGGGATGATAGCACTTGCTTTAGAGGAAGATGCTAATTGGAAATCGTTGCAGAAGGAGAAGAATGTGGGTTCACGAGGTGTGGAAAAAGAGGTGTTGAAGGAGAGGGAATTTCACTCGCTCCTTCCACGTCTAAAGTGCGATGAGACAAGGTTTTATATAAAATTGTACTAAGATTATAAAAAGACAATAAAGAATAGATAGATAAACGAAATATTTAAAAAAAGTAAAAAATAGACTCTTCACTGGAGTTCATATGATCCGTGTCTGTCAAAAACTAAACCAAACTAGTCGGGCATGCGGTTTATAGGTATGGAGTCGGTGAGGACTAACCGATTCACTTCCATTGTCCTAATCACTCTGCACGTTACACTAGACCGACGCGATGTGGGGTCCAGCCTGAAGGAGGTGCATATGGTGTTTTGGGTAGTTTGAGATAGATTTTGTCAGATGATGGTGAGAGTGTAGAAAATCTTTTTAATATCTTGAGGATGGCTGGCTGGCTTGGTGTGGTTTTGGTTGGGCAGGGAGCCGGAATGTGCTGGCATGAAGCAAGTTTACAGTTATTAAAAAAAAAATTAAAACTATTCATAAGAGAAAGCTACAGGAGAGGCAATTGACTGCTTGGATTGGTATTAATTTCTGCAGAAGTTCAAGATTGGAAAAAAGCATTCTATCAGAGTTAAGAATCTACAATCAGCCAATGCAGTCATAAATCACAAATTAGTTGGCAACTGGTTTACGATTATGTGTTGGAACAAACCTTTTGTTTGCACAAACAGTTGTCCTAAAGGCAAGGATAGATCTCATTATGAAGTCGTACATTCAGGAATAATTAATTTTAAAAAAACTATTAAACAACAAGAAGAAAAATTAAACTTTTGATATTGTATTTTGAAAAGAATGACTATTATGATTACATCATTAGAAATACACTTAGGAGGCTTGGAAAATAAATTTATATGCTATAACATATAAAATTTAAAAATAACAACTAAATAAAAATATGGGGGGGATCATCATTGGCTGTCGTTTCTTTCGAGTAATACAAAAATATACATCAGTTATGGTACATCCATCAGGTTGGGTTTTTATAGTTTTAACGTTGGACGGCTATCTTGATCTGCTCTATGACGGAATCAAACTTATTTGCTTCGATTATTAAGACACGCCTGTAAGGTATCATTGTGTCATCGCCCGAGAGCCAGTTTCCGCTGAGACCGGAGTCAACTTCATCCTTAACACAAAACTCAAACTTGTAGTCGGCCAT
Source organism: Cimex lectularius (assembly GCF_000648675.2). Classification (NCBI taxonomy): domain Eukaryota; kingdom Metazoa; phylum Arthropoda; class Insecta; order Hemiptera; family Cimicidae; genus Cimex; species Cimex lectularius. Next base: position 4,768,145 of record NW_019392688.1, on the reverse strand, counting down.
CTGAAAAAAAGGTTAATTCATGTAATGTTTTTATTAATCAGTAGTGATGGTGGATATTAGTGGAACCAAACCAAAGAGGATATGCAGTCTAATATGATTGCAAACTACTAAATAAAGATTAATTTAGTTCTTGATTTTTTTATATTTTTTTTTAAGTATTTCACCTACAAGGTTATATGAATCCTTGTAGTGCTGGTGTTTTTGGGAAAAAAACGTTTGCAAGAATGGCAGTGGATTTGTACCCAGGACCTTTACCTTGCCGTGATCAGCATCCTATCAGTACCTTAACCAATGGGACACTGACGGTCGTGTCTTTATTCATGCAAACATCTTACGTAACAGCAAGTTTGTGGGGGGGGGGAAATTTTAACTAATTTTGTCTTTATTTATAAACTACTAGTAAAACTAAATATTTATCTTACTTGATCAATGATTTCCTCCTCAGGATTTGACCAGATGACATCATCCTGCATCTTCTTCCTCTTTCCTTTCCGTTCTTCGTCTTTGTACAGTTTACAGATGAATATTAGGTGTGAGAAATTGTATGGCTCTTTCTTCTCGACAGCCTTCTTAAGCTCATTGCTGGAAATAGTCGATCCGTTATAACTAGAATATCCAATTTGGGAGATTAACTAACCTTAAGTTTTGTAGAATTGGCACAGCAAGCTGTGGTGGAATGTTAATGAACCTCTCATTTATAATCAAGCCAAGAGGCGCGTCTGCATCTTCGATAGCTGTTTTGATAAACGTCTTACATTCCTCCGTGGCATGACTTGAACTCAGCTCCACCAGCAATGACCGCAGTTGCTGAACTACTTCAACTTTCTAAAATTTGAAACACAAGCCTATTAATTTTTGCTTCCAAACAACCGAAAGTAGGGAAGCCTTGTATTCATGCAAGAAGTCGAAAAAAATTTTGTCCTCCAAAATCAAAATTGCACTTGCACTTTGAATTTCAGACCTTTATAAACAAATTTGGTTCCATGTCGTCAATTCCTTGTAACCGGAAAAACTGAAAAACCATTACATGTATTTTGATGAAATTTGCAGGGATTATGCGAGTTGGTTTACAGATAGTCCCATATGAATTTCATTTCATTTGTCTCAATGGTATCATATTGCCTGCACATGCATAAACATACAATTGCATATAACAGCTATATCCCTATAACTGTTTGTCAGATTCTTATCTAATTTGCTGGGTTGCTTTCTAGATGATTCCTTATGAATTTTATTCCAAATGGATTAACATATGCGCATGCACAAAATGTGAGGAAGCTATACTGACCACACACTTGGTACTTTTTTTAAAGAATAATTCATATATGTGCAACCCCTGGTAAATTGAAGATGGAAAAAAAATATTTGGCTAGATAAAATTAATAACCAACCTTTTTTGAAGATAGGCTAACAGCGCTTGTAACTGCAAACACTCCCATCAAGTCATCATCGTCGTCATCATCATCATCTTCATTTATCTCACCTGCACCACTTTGCTACAACAGATAATCGGGGATGAAATTCAATTTTTTTTTTTTAAGAGTAGTTGGATGCTAAAGAAATTGTTGGGACAGACACCTAAGATTTAAGTTTGAAGTACTTTTAAAATGGGCCAATTTTATTTTCAATTATACTTCTTCACAAAATAGTTGACTATTCGCACTTTAACGGGTGCATTGTTGAAAAATATTTGGCAAACGTTAGTTAATATCCAGTTAAAGTAAAAAAATATTCAAGTTCAGTGAAATTTGTAGATCTGATAAAACCTTATTTTCTCAAAAAAGGAAAAAAAATTCTCATAAATTTGGATGAAATTTTAAAATTTAACAAAATATTATCAGATAAAATGCAATTTTCCTCATGTATAATCTTAAAAAGTAATAAGATTCTTGGAATTTATTTCATTGCGTTTATTTCCCTTCCCCTGATAAATCAGTTATATTAGTCCAAAATAGCAAAATACTAATTAATATTATTTCATGTAAAATATTGCGATGTTTTGTTCAGAAGTAAAATCATCACTTGCATCAAGTTTTGCGCGATTAAATAGGTTTGTTTTTTAAATTATGGGTCTTGGCCTCATAAATTTCATTTAACATTAAAATTATGATACAAAAAGATACGGATTATAATTTGCTCAGTATTGTTTCTATATAAAAATCCAAAAGCCACATCTTATTTTCAATTCAATGTTTTATAGGTTTGGAGTGAACTGTAGAGGGGTTGATAAAAGCAAGGTAACCAATTATATAATACTATAAGATTACATTTATGGTAATTTAATATTTTAATAGTTATTGAAATTTTAGTTTTGTTTTTCCTTTTAATAAAAATGTGAATAACTTGTATCTATCTGCATAATTAATGCTAAATTTATCCAAAGATGGGAAAAAAATCCTTTGCCATTATTCTAGAATTAAGACCTTTAAATTAATATAACTTGACAATTTAATATGCATAACATTTATTTGTCAAAAAGCAAGACTTTACAAAGATTTTTAACGAACAATAATTTAAATTACTCCAGCAATGACGATAATGCCTTACTTTAAATGACGTGAAAATAAGATACCGACAGCAGTTGTTATGGGATAGTGAAAAAAAGTGGGAGATGCTGGAATAACCCGAGATCCGACAAATAAATTCAGATATTTCATGGTGAATAGAAGCTTCTTTATTCGATGATTTTTCACATAAATGCCAAAAGAGAATAAGGTCATAGTTGACTAAAAATCCGAAGAGTTATTTTCAAAATTACCTCACATTGGGAAACACTGGCCTAGATGTTTTGCCAGGATTACTGACATCTTCTGTGACAGGTCCATGCTGAAGACTAGAGATATCAGAAGTTTAGGACAAAATGCTATAATTGTTGTGAGTTATTAAATAATTTATAAATTGGTAGATTTATTCTTGAAGTTAAGAGTCTAGATGTTTTGCCCGGACTACTGACATCTTCAGCAATGCACTTTTTGTTTATTATTTTTATACCATCAGAGATGGGTTTGCACTGAAGACTGGCAATATAGGAGTCTAAAGTAAAATGTTATAATTGTTGTGAGATGATTAGATAATTTATAAATTGGGAGATTTATTCTTCAAGTTGCAGGGTGATGAACCCATAATCTAGATGGTTTGCCAGGAGTACTGACATCTTCATAGGTCGGTTTGTGATGATGACTGAAGGCATTAAAAGCCTGGCAGGTAAAAGAAGCAAGTATAGGCGGACCAGGATGATCGGGAAAGGTAAAATTCAATTTTATAATTTATAAACCGTTAATTTACTTTGACCACGCTTCCGATGTTGCTCTGGCCGATGATGATGTCCGTCAGTTCGCTCAGGTTAAGATGAGCCTTCAGGAACAATTGGGCCAGGAGCTGCTTGATGCCGTGGTAGTCGGAGTCGGTCGGGCTTCGGCCTTCGAAGTCCACCTGGATCTCCTGGACGTCAAACAGTCAAAATTACTGGAGGGAAGGATTTGGAAAATTACCGGTGACCGCCGTCAAGAGCACGTGGCTCACCTCGTCACCCGTGTACTCCATCCCTTCCTCGTTCTCGCTTTGATCTTCGTCCGAGTCGCTACCGCTCTCCTCATAGCCCAACGTCTGTTTTTTCGGTGGAGCTGACATCTTTTCGATTCGATGGGAAAATCAAAAAGGCACAAAACCGGAAAAATAAGTCAACGGGGAGAATAAGGAGTTGTTTACTGACTGGAGGTTACTTGAAGGTAGATTGCCGGTTAAATGATGGTGCTTTCATCGCTCTATGTTGACTCTCGTGACGTCATTTTAAGGGTTCAGGAGACTTCAAACCAAAATTGTATAAACTGCAATACATGATATATTTTGCACATATTAAATTTAATTTTTAAGTAATATTAAGTGCAGTTTGTTATAAATAAACTTTTTCATCTATCGACCCAACAACAATAAATATTACAGTGGGTCGAAAAATTATTTCTTCTTCTTTATTCTTTCTCATTCTTTCTTCTTCCCCAATTTTATTTTGTATCTTTTTTATGCAGTAAACAATACGATTGCTCAACTTGTTTCATAAGTTAAACAAATGTTATGTGTTACATTAAAATATACAACTTGACTTTTTTGAACGTCGAAAAATTATTCACACTAATAGACTATTCACTAATAGACCGTTTGAAAAACAGAGATTTCAGTATTATGGGAGAGTAAAAAGAAAACAATCAATAATATTAAAAAGAAATGAATGCGGTTTTATTTAGAAACGCAGGAATGACTAGAGATTAATCGATAGAATGAGCAAGGTAAAATGAAACGAAGAGAGAGAAAGAGAGCATGAAAGAAAGAGAGACAGAAAGAAAGAGAGAGAGCTCAGAGAATGAATGAATGCTTTTTGTATTTTGAGTCGCAGAAGAAACTAGTCATTGATCGAAAGAATGAGCATGAAAGAATGCGATAAACAGATAGATAGACAGATGGTATTTGTTATTTATTTTGTTTTTGTTCTATTTTGTTCTCTTAACTGCAACCGATTTATAAGGTACCGTTTGAGTACAGTCGTCTGAGAATGCATTTAACACGAACAAGATTAAACCAGTCTAAGGGCGGCTCTATTGGTTATGTCAAATGTTCAATAAGTGGGATGGCATGTTGGACTGCACTGTTGGTTAACTCATTAGTTGTTTTTAAATTTTAAAATATTTTTAGTTTGGTCGTTTCCGATCATCCCGGTCTGCATTATCTTGTTTTTTGCAGAAGAAGGAATCAAGCATCTTCTGCACCTAAACTGATCTGCTCCTTAAGACAACCACCTTCTTTAGAGCGATGGCTCACTTTCAACAATGAAAATTTTTTTTATAGTATATATCACATAGGAACACTGTACTAATGGTATCCAGATGATAGTAGGTTAAAAACATTTAGTAAAGTTATCAGAATCAGGTGCATTTGCTTCACGTCTGAAAGAGTATGTGAATACCATAGTAAAGAAGCCAAGAAAGTGATATTAGGGCAAGCGACAGATTTGACAGAGATGGTTAAAGAGAAGGCAGATACAGATTTTCTGTTTTACAATTACGTTTGTCGTATTAAATGTTAAAATTGTACAGAGATTAACGGTAGGTCTGATTTAGGGATTTTAGTGGTCGGATGCTATTTTTAAAATGAAATATTCGCTTTCAAGGAGAAAACATCGCTGCAATCTCACACAAACCATTACATCATTCCAAATGAAACTAAGTGCTGGTCAAATTAGTGCTAAGAGCAATAACTATCTGGCTAGAAACATTGCATAAAGCAACTTTAAACTTGACTAATTATTGAGGTTCATTGTAGCCTGGTAAATTTCCTTTAAATGATGTGCTTTGTTTCTTGTACTTTTTATTTTTTTATTTTATTTGCCTACCAGACTGCTCGATGAATTTTCGCTTTATGTATATTTTTTCTGTATACAATGTTATGCCAAACCGTAATGTCATAGCCCTGAGCACACAATTTTAAAGCTAAAAGACGTGCAAAAAGTTACGCGAAATGATCTCGACAACACTAAAAAATCCATACATCGTTTTCTTGATAACAATTTCAAAAAATTAACGTTAAAATAAAGCCTTACGAAAGCAATAGACCACCGGGTCAAATAAACTTACTCAAAAGCTTAAAAGATCACGCTGACCAACCATTGATGATGAAGAAATACAGAAACGTTTCTTACAGCTTAGAAAAGTAGCGACACCAGGCGGACCAGGTTAATCGGAAACCATCAACGTACATTTTCAGTCCTCACCTTAATGTTTCGTAAAATATATCACCAAAGTGTTTTTTTGATCCGATTCCGCTACATTTCCCTGGGTTTTATAATTATTGATAATTATAATTAGTTCATTATGTTTAGTGGTCTGATTGACAAAATTACTTCTGTCAATTAATTATCCTGTTTATGTAAGGTCTTGGTTGAAAATGAAAAAGTTAGGGTCACGAGCGGGATTCGAACCCACGACCTTCGGCTCAATACGCCGCTGCTCTAACCACTTGAGCTATCGTGACATCGATCCACTCGGACACCAACTCCCCATTTCAACCTACAACTAATGAACTATAATTTGTGTTTGTCATATATATCATATTGGACACCTCCATTGCCGACGAAACTTTTAACATAGAAACATAAAGACCAAATCAGGCTTTGACGAGAACCCGTTACCCGGGACGCGTCTGTCAGACCAAAGCAGTGAGGATAGACTTGTTGGTGCATTCGAAGAAAATATTGTGCAAGGCAGTATGAAAACGGACAAAGGGCCAGAGTATTGTGGAGCTGTTAAGAACCGTGGATACTGATCACTCCCGTTGGAAAAACAGTCCGCAGTGACGTGGAGCCAGATGGTGGTGAGAAAGCGTTAGTGTCTAATAATTCCCCTGGTAGCTGCAAGCCAAATCTGCCGTCAAATAAACGATGAGTGAGAGCTGTTCAGAGGATCCTGTTTTTTTGTGGCTTTTCATACTGTTTGCTCCTAGACGAGTGCTACATGCTCAATGGCTGTTGTTTAGAAGGCATTGTCGAAGTGACGTTACCACCATATGACATAAACATAAGCCATAAACGACAGAGAGTTTATCTTTCCGCAGACCTCAAGAAGAATCTCAAAATAAAAACATGTTTCCCTTCAAATTTGTTGGTATTTTTTATTGTAAACCTAGGCAGGACCGTTACGGTTCTATTTTGGCAAAGCAGGGATGCACGGTTTTGGTGTAATAAAACAGACGCAAAGTTAACCAGCGGGAAATGCTGAGGATCAAAATTCAAAATATTTCACACTTCGCAGAGTAGTGGACATCAAAATGGTTGAAAGATTAACTTCAACGTTAACTATCTTCATTGCAATTTTTGACCATTTGCTCACGGTGAAAGATTGTGCAGTAAAAAGATAGATGCATATAATGGTGTTGATCCAGAGACTATTTGCACTTTTCATCAAGGCATGTTCAACCGCGTTTGTAATTCTTTCGGTAAAAAAGCAATTCTCAGCTTATGGACATGTTAATTTTCTCACGTAAACGAAGGAGATAAACTATGCTTTAGGTCTTCTTATCTTCTGAGAAGGCAATTAAATTTCCACTAGGAAATTGAAAACTGCACACAAACCGTACATCCATTTATTTCAAGCAACTCCTTCAGAAGAGTCGATGCGACGGAGAAACGCGCACAGAAGACTCGAATCGAAATATGATCTCTAGTGATGATGACAACGTAACGGGACGTGTCACTTGTGAGTTCTGGACCGAAATCGAAAGCGGTCGCGAAGAAAGTCGTCGTGCCCGATGGTACACTTCGAACGTGTGGGTTCTTTTAAACGACCCGAGAGAAAACCAGAAAAACCACAATTATGTTTTCACCTCGGCCCCTTCTAAAGAGGGTCAACTATCATATGCTGTCCGAGTTTCGCTTCATTTTGTTTATGAAGGAATTAGTTTAACTACTCTACTCTTGGAGGATTTCGTGTTTTAATCACTTTTGCTCGTCTAAAAGGCAGAAACTTCTTCTTTGTACTGAACCACATCCTCCTTTTTTTCCTTCAGCTCTTTGTTGTATTATATGATAATATTAAAATAATCTATCAAATTGGACAGTTTAAACATTGAAAATATAAATCTCGGAAGATGACATATAAGATAATAGACATTTTTCACTTGCTAATGGGAAGTATTAAATTTACATTTTTTGGTATGATGCTGGGTGTTAGTCTGCAATTGGGTGAACTCATAATGGACAGGCATTAGGTCCGTTATTGGGTATCTTCACTACGCAATTGCGCCATCTTCAGTGAGGAACTTTTCCAAATGGTTCCAACACTATTTATTATTTCGTCAGTCCAAATGCTTGACTTTAATGTTCTTACTATCGCCACGACTTCTTTTACTTTTGGTTCTTCCCTAATCACTTTATTATCTTCTCTCCTAATTTCCAACATCGACCAATGCACCTTATCGTAGACATGGGACTGAAAATCATACCAAAAACTTTTGTTTTTATATGGACAGGATACCTTTATATATGTATCTCAGAGACCAGTATTTCTCCCAGTAAAAAAAATTCCCTAAAAGTTGATCATATGACCTAGGTATGCTGTTGACTGGGAATAATTTTTCTTGGGCCAACTGTTTTTTTACTTTTTGCTCCCTTTGGCTTAATCTTCCTTTTGTTTATTTTGGGTCCTGGTTTTCTTCCTCCCAATCCCAGGCTAATCAACACGTCTGCCAGCCTTGTGCAAGCTCGTGCAATCATGAGGACATCGTCCGCTAAACCGCAGATTCTTCCACCTGGTTATGTTTTATACTTCTTGCTACCGTTTTATGTCTCTTAAAACTTGTTCTAGGACACAGTATATATTTGGTGATAACAGATTGCCTTTCACTATTCATTTTTTAAATGAGACGAATAGTCTAGTTAAATCCAATGTTATTTACCACTATCATAGTTTAAGTCAGTTACAAAGCCGAAACGGAAGTAGTTAATAAACTCGCGAGTGAAGACGGTCCCAATAACTGACTCAAATGATTTTTTGGTCTGTTTGAGATCCCTCTTCATTTGGCTTGCGTACATTATTGTTATGAAGCAAACGTTTTTACATGTAGTTTTCTACAATAAACGCACCTACGAAGGACAGCATAAACTCAACAGATTTCATACAGGACAAGGAGAATTTATTTTAAATCAAAAAGATGCTAAGACTAATAAAAACATTTAGTTCATAAAAATTTACACAAACCATATAAAGATGCATGTCAAGTGGATCAAAAATGTATAAAACAAGTCAGATAGGAATTTTTGAGTAAACGCTCGAAAGCGCACATACACTCGAATATCAAACGTCTTCTAATTCATCAAGTCTCTTTCTAAATAGTGTGTACCTTTATTCGGGTCATCTTCAGGGCATAAAGTGTGATGCTATTCTTGTGGTTGTTGGTAGTTTTTGGTTTTGTGTGGCACAGCACTTTCACATAAAACCAATATGACACCACAAAAAACGGCTAATAAATTTACCTATTAAACTTGCTTACTTAACTTCCAACTGTTTAATCTAATACAGTTTTTGTTATTCTTTATGAAAAATGTAGATTTAATCTGGCTAAGGTCCACATGAGTTTATTAAAAAAAATAGTGAACACCAGAAGAATTTGTTCGCGCCTTCAAAATTAACTCAGTGCTTTAACGACGCTTTATTTTTTTTAAGCATGTCGAAATTTGATATCCAAACTCATTTTCAGAGTAATTTCGAATGATTTCGTTCCTGCGAGATGATTGGCACATGTCACAAACGTTTGGTCGGTTTGATCCGAGTCCAAATTTCAGGGCGGAGGCCTGAACAAGGGCCAACTTGACAGTTTTAATGTTTAGTCGGACTAGATATAAAACTGTCCATTTTATTAGACATTTCTTCCACGCCCTCGGCCAACGCGTGTCCCTTGAGTTGAAATGGTCGTATATCATTTAATTAGTGAACTTCAGACCGTTTGAACCATGCCCTTGGGCCCCAATTCGCCCCCGGGTGGCCTTTTTTTTCATTTTTGGAATAGGTCTATTGCCACGCCAGGGCGAGGGCCAAATCTGCCGAAATAATTCTGGCTTTCTTGGACCAGCGGGCGTGGTGAAAACGCAAAACGGGCTCGGCCTTGCCGAGGCCGACACGCGATGTGTTCTTGCCCTTTTCGAATTTATTTTCGGCGTGGGTCAAGCGGTAAGCGGTATTTGCGGAGAATGGAGAATGGAGCAAGGGCAGAGATTCACTTTAATATATTTGATTATGAGAGAGAGAGAGAGAGAGAGAGAGAGAGAGAGAGAGAGAGAGAGAGAGAAGAGAGAAGAAAAAGAAGAGATTAATAGATAGAGTGAGAGAGAAGAGATAGACAGAGAGAATGAGTGAGTGAGAAAGAGAGGGAGATAGCGAGAGAGAAAAAGAAGAGATTAATAGATAGATAGAGTGAGAGAGAAGAGTACACAGAGAGAATGAGTGAGTGAGAAAGAGAAGGAGAGAGCGAGAGAGAAAAACAGAGAGAGAGAGAGAAAAAGAGAGAGAGAGAGAAAAGAGAGAGAGAGAGAGAGAGAGAGAGAGAGAGAGAGAGAGAGAGAGAGAATAATGCGATAAAAAGCTAGATAGAAATCCAGGTAGGATAGGGTTTTGGAATAGTCAAGAGGAATTTCTTCAACTAATACTTTGTGGGGCATGGGTCTGCATTTAGTAAAGTTAAGCTTAAGAGTAAATTATGTTAGAGGTAATTAACTCTAATTTTAAAAAGGAGTAAACAGGGCGGCCCGATCTCCCAAGTATATGGAACCGTGTCCTCGAACAAATGTTAAGAGATAAAACAGAAGCAAGAAGTATAAAAGATAACCAGGAGTAGGTTGAAGAATCTGCGGTTTGCGGACGATGTCCTCATGATAGCGAGTTCGCAAAAGATTTGGCAGACGTGTTGATTAGCCTGGGATTGAGAGGAAGAAAGCAGGTCCCAAAAAAACAAAAAAAAGATTAAGCTAATGACAAAAAGGCAAAAAAAGTAAAAGGCCATTGTTGGGCCAAGAAAAACTTATCCAGGCTAACAGCATACCTAGGTCAGTTGATCTACTTTAAGGGAAAAATAGAAACTTTTGTGCTGCGATAAACACTGATCACTGAGACATATATGTAACCTGTCAGTAATGAAGGGAAAAATGTTTTTGTATGATTTGTAGTGTATAAGCTTGGTCGATGACGAAACTAAACGTTAAGTCCAAATTGGCACAACAGGAAATGAAGAAACGTGTATTGGGGATTAGGATAGAAGACAGCAAAGTGATTATGGAAGAATCAAAAGTAAAAGAAGTCATGACGTCTGTTAGAACATTAAAAAAGCTTTTTAACCATATGGAACAGTGTGGACCCCAAAACTACAAAATCGAAGTCCTGGGAGACTGTCAACATAGTTGACTGACGAAACAGTGCAAAGTGCTGGAACCATTTGGAGAAGTTCCTACTGATGGCGCTATGCCGAAACGCGTTCGAGTAGTGAGGAGAACCAATAAGTGACCTAATGACGGTTCAGCATGATTTCACCCACTCACAGGCCAACACCCAGCATCATCCATTTAGAGAAGGATTGCCTTTAACAAGAAAAAAAGGAATAAAGTTATAAAGGCCTTGTCAAACCTTATCCAATAATACAACTTTCAATCACAAGACAATAAAAAAGAGTAAATTTATCGTTTTACCAATGGCACAATTCATTGAAAAATAGTACATTTAAGCATAATTACTGTATATTAGGGTTATAGAGCTTTTTAAGACCTCATGACATGAATACGAGTCCTCGCGTTTCTAAGTTGGTTTATTAAAGAGCGCGTCGATTTCACCGTCGGCCGGTTCGCTCGAAAAAAGTCAAGAGAACGTCTTCCTCCGTGAAATGCGACATATGCCACAGTAGTTTCGGTGAAATGTTTCTACCTTTACGGTCCTGCATTCCGCCCATCTCTACATCTCGGTCTACTTTCTACTCCCGGTTTTTAAACTTTGGAGGTCGGCCGAAGTTTCCACTATTTACAGTTTACAGAAAACCAGCGACATTCAAATAGCTAGATAATTAAATGTTTGTTTTTATTCCTGGTAAAATAAAATACTCCCCTCCCCAGAGTATATTGACTAGATAAGCTTATTTGTTTATGCCAATTTAGTCAATGTCAAGGTCGTTCTATTAAAATAAGAATGTTTTTCTGTCTTCTTTCAATGTAACGGTAAGTAGAACGTACCTTAATTAATTCAATTGCGATGTACAATACCTTCAAAATTAATACCTCATGTGCAAACCACCCTCTAACCAAAACTAAAAGAGTACAAATTAATTGATTCAGTAATACTGATGACTAATGCCTGTGTAATGCTTGACGTTTCGTCCAATCGAAACCAGTCCAAATCTTTATAATTTTGTTTTCTTGTATCAACGCATTCCTGAAGTTAGGAATGATTTCAGTCCGTCCGCATATATATAATTTGGTAGGTGTAGTTGTACTAACACGAATTTTAATTTCATAATGCTATTTATTACCGCGACAAAAAAAGAAAAAATAATAAGAGACAATGGATGAGAGACCGCAGACGCCCGCTACAACAGTGTAACCACAAACTAAAAGAAAACCTCAAAAACTACACAAATAAAGTTGTTTTATAACGTCCTGGAAGAATTCTAAAATGTTGTCGAAATATAAATCGTAAAGAAACTTCAGGATGTTCCTTGTTCAAAAAATCGAACGCTGCACAGGTAAGGTCCGTAATTTGGCAATCCACAGAGAGTTGAGGATCCATCCGTAGTGAACTCCTTGGACAAACTTACAAAGGAACCAATCAATAATATTAGAAAGATAGAGGGAGTGGAAAACACAAACAAGAGGGTGAGGGTGTGACTGAAAGATGGTGAGGGGAAAGAGGGTAAAATTTGTATGTGCGTGAGATAGAGAAGGGGATTGGCAGAAAGAGAAAAAGAAAGAATGAATGAATATTGTTTTATTTAAAAAAACTCAAATTTAAAAAACCTCTCTTATAATTAATGAGTGAGTGAGAGAGAGAGAGAGAGAGAGAGAGAGAGAGAGAGAGAGAGATAGAGAGAGCGGTGTTATTTAGAATCGCACAAGTAAGTAGAATGATCGAAAGAATGAGCAAGAGAAAATGAAACGAAGAGAGAAAGAGAGAACGAAAGAAAAGAGAGAGAGAATGAATGAATGAATGAGGTTTTATTTAGTATCGCAGAAGTGACTAGAGATAGATCAAAAGTATGAGAGAGAGAGAGAGAGAGAGAGAGAGAGAGAGAGTGAGAGAGAGAGTGTGAGAGAGAGAGAGAGAGAGAGAGAGAGAAATAAAAGAGGTTTTATTTAGAATCGCAGAAGTGCCTAGACCAAGAAAGTGTTAAGAAAATGATAAAGAAAAAGAGAAGGGGGAAAGATAAACTAAGGTAGTGAAAGTGAATGAGAGAGAACGAGACGAAGGAAAAGGGGGTGAGAGGAAGGAAGAGTTAAACTGATAAGTAAGTGAAAAGAAGAAGTGTGTGAGAGTGAGAAAGAGAAAAAATGCGAGAGAGAGGAGAGAGAGAGATTGTTTGATATAAATAGATAGGGTGGAACACAGACAGAGGTATAAATGACAGTATTTCTACAAATGATGTCAACAGATCAACTGTAATTATCCCTTTTATTGCAAATGTCGTAAAAAAATAGTTTGGTATTATAAGTATTATGTAAATTGAAATATATTTAATAGTTCGAAAGTTCATCCAAAGAGGATCAATATTGGCGAACCGTTTGGCTAGAAGGTCGCAGGGTACGCATGTAAACTGATAAAAGGTGCAGAGGTGGAGGGGTCCGGCGGTCGTAGTGCGAAGTGGGAGGGTGCCGTTCCTCGTATCCGCTCCTCAGTCCTCACATCTTCACGAAGACTCGGCCTAACGAGACGGAAATGCTGAAGACAGGAGCACGCACCCACGGACAGCGAGTCTCCAGGCTCACCCTGGAGCAGGAGGCCACCCTCGAGACGGAATTCAGCAAGGGGAAGACACTACACGAAACGGACCTGGCACTACTCGCAGCCGAAATAGGTGCCAACGAGACCGACGTCAGGGCAAGTCGACCACTTTATTTAAATAACTATAAAATCATAATATAAGAAGGATTTATAGGTGATTTTTACGGGTCGATGTTGATTTAGATCTTTCTTTGATACTATTTTTTCCTAGGTTCTTAAAGTGAAATTTTGCAATTTACATCCATTGTAAAGTTTTAAGAATTTTCACGGATATTGAGCATAATCTTCGTCCACCGACCTCAAATTTGAAGCATGATAGACTATCGTCTCTAGACGTTCGTGTCTAGGTTTATTAGATCCCTTTAGAAAAACACAAAACAAACTTAAACTCATCATTACAAAACATTTCGTAATTTTTTTATAAATTGTGACAGGAATATAATGCGTAATCATAAAATAATTGCCAGAATAGTGAAAAGATACTACAATTTTAGTTAAATTTGGAAATTTATTTTTCAACTTTATCACCTAACGTAACAGTTGTGTACTATATAATTTTAAAATTTTAAAGCTACAGGAGAAAAAATCTAAAAACCCAAGACAATTTGTAATGTCTTTACAAAAATAAATAATTATAAAACTAATAAATAAAGAGTAATAATTACGAATGATACAAACAATCAAAATTTATGAGCTAGTCAGATCAGAATTTTTAATAATAGTCAAATCACAACACTATAAAAAATTTGAAAATAGATAATCTAGATCATAGGAAGATTGACGAGAACGAGTTGAAATTTGATCATGAATAATCTAATAAAATTTGGAATTAAAATTGAATTATTACCGACCTTGATGTATTTTAATGCTATGTTGGGCACGTATTTCACTGAAGATGGCGAGAAGTCGCGCGAGTGAAACTTAAGAACCCAGTGAGAATCAAGTAAAGATCAATGGCGTTCAATTCAAAGTGACTTTTCACGTAGTGTTTGCCATAAACGGAGGATGCTCACTGAAGATGGCGTGAAGCCGATACGATTATGAATGGACCAGAGAGTAAACCAGCGAGAATGAACGGACTGAGTACAGTGTCTATTTGTTTCAGTCTGAAAATAACAGTTTTACCGTTTTTGGACTTTTTTTAAATTAAACGTGGCCCACATTAGCCAGTTGATATTTAAAACCTGAAAATAGCCTTACAAATGGTTGAACTGATAAGGTGATTATAAAAAAAAAGCAGTGGGATATGTTAAATTTGACAAAACTTTTTATACGAAAAACATTGTATAATTTACGTTTAATTTCCGCGGATGCAGGGGAAAATTCATCGAGCCGGCTGACAGGCGAGCTTAGTCCGCGTGAGAAAATCATAAAACCCAGGCAAAAGTAGCAGACTCCTGGAAGAAAAAATACTTCATGATTTATAAAACGTTTTGGTCTGAAAGTTGGACCTTAATCGCCTCCGATCAACCTGGTACTTGAGGTCAAGATGTTCGGTCGTTGCGTTTCCTCACTGCCTTGTTCTGTCAGACGCGCCCGGTTTCTCGCCATCTTCAATGATGGATTTGTCAATCGTGTACATAAGCTAGACCAAGCGACTTTATGCTGTGAAAATTCCACAGCGTTGGAGTTTTCCTGGATGGCATATTACACGACATTGTGTTATTTTTAAAAAATGCATTTATTTATTTAAAAACTTCTTTTTAAAAATGCAACAAGCAAAAATGTTGAAATTGTCAACACACAAGGTTGTATGCACTGATACACAAAAGGTCGTGGAACGCAAGAACGGCGTCCGTCCAGTGACTACGTTGTGAAATTAAGTTGTCCAACGAGGATTGGTGGGTAATGCTGTGATGATAATTGGGGGATTAAGGGGTTTAAGTGTTCGGGCAATGTAATGTAACACACAACCAACAACATGCTCAACATAGAAGGGAGCGATAACTATTGATCGAAGAATATTAGTTGTAGGGTTTGTAGGATTGGAACGGAACGGTTCCGTACAGTTCAAGTCCGTATGTCCTTAGGGGGGCAAGCAGAATAGTGTCTGTTTTTGTTGGTTAATGTAAGTTTGGATCGTTTGTCTAGTACTCTTTTGAACGGTCTGAATCTTGTATTTCAATTTTTACGTTTGAGTCTGGAATGTTATGTTTCATCAGCAAACGTAAAAATGAAAGTGTTAGGGTGAGTGGGTAGATCAACAGTGTAAATTGTGTAGATGAGGGAAGCGAGTGCACTACCCTGTGCATTATATTAATAATAATAAAGTGGAAAGTTTACGGGCCGACATACAGCTGAGGTCATCGCCGGCCCTCTGTGGTTCCTTCTTTTTCTTTTCTTTCGCGCGTATTTTGTTTTAAACTGCAGCCATCTGGTTTCTGACTCTCTACTTGTAAATGTGTACCAGGACGACATCCTAAAATACTAGCCTCTCGATTGTACCTCAGGTCGTCAAATACAGAATAGAAACAAAACAGATGTCACAAAACATCACCACAAACATAGATGTCTGGTCACATTCATTCCCCAGAGTAATCGATATTCCTCGCAGCGGGATTGATCCCACTTCATTTTCGCTAATAACTTACTTTTACCCTGTATACGTCACATATTCACCCTAGAGTGCTCGATATTCCAATGGGCGGGGGTTAAATAACCTCTTCCTTTCACGCTATTAAACTACATTCATTCCAATAAATTAACACAAACACAACACTCGATAGAAACATAGAAGTCTGGTCACATTACTCCTCCAGAGATATTTCAACACACTCACCCCAGAGTACTCGATATTTCAAGGGGCGGGGTTAAATAACCTCTTCCTTTCACGCTAATAAATTACATTCATTCCAATAAATTAACATAAAGTCAACACAGACACAACACAAACACACATAAAAAACTCTATATACATATAAAAATCCCTGTAGCCTTGACGTAAAGGAACTGCGATCTGTGCCCGCAGCAGTGCCCCAAGACTACGCACAGGTCCGATGATATGCCAAAATATTGTCTGCATTATATTAAAATTAGAAATAATTATAAAACCGAAGCAAATGTATCAAAGTCCGACCATTGGATGAAAATTGTTTTTATATTCCTTTCAATTAATTATTCTTTTTATCTAAGTCTTGGTCGAGAAGAAAAAGTTAGTGTCACGAGCGGGATTCGAACCCACGACCTTCGGCTTTCATCTCGACCAAGACCTTAGATAAAAAGAATAATTAATTGAAGTAATTCATATAATCAATTCTGACCGCTGAACATTATGGATTTTTTATTTATGAAACACGGTCTGCAAGATGTATCGATGTATGTATGTGATCGTCTATGATCAACCTGGTCCGGTAGCTCTCACATATAAATTATTTTTTTGCCTATTAGAAACAGTGAACAATCCCTCACTGAAGATGGCGTGTTGCCGAAGCGTATAAGTGTAATTTAGGAACCCGGCAAGAATAGACTCAGTAAGATCCGTGTCGTTCACAAGTTCTTTTCTGCATGAGTAACGGTTGTATATGACGTAAATTGGATTTTAAGTAATCTCTGTTTTTTTTTTTTTAAATTAAACTGCATTTGCTAGTTGATATTCAAGACCTGAAAGTAGTCTGAAAATGGCGAACTGATAAGGAGAGTAGAAAAACAGTTGAGTACGGTAAATTGCCTTTTTGGCATATTTCATTTTGATTGTTCCGCTCTATTTTTCTATTTATCTCGAGATTCCGGCCGTACTCTGTCCGAGTGAAAGTCGACGCCATATCTGCAATGTGGTTTTTGCCAGAATTGTGACTTATTTTTTTTATTGTGTGTAATTTACCGATTTTATGGGCCATTCTAACCGAGAAACTTCCATAAGGGTCGAATGTTCATCGCGCACGTTCCGAACACAATAACCAATCAACTTAAAGCCTTGAAAAAGCCACGTTTAGAATGATGTGAACATTTAAACATTTTGTTTTCGACCCTCAGATTTTTTTTCCAATGGAATTTTACAAAAACAACGTGCGCGTTACTTTAAAACTAAAACACACTGAAGAATTAATAGAAAAACAAGAATAGAACCACTGAGTATAATATATTCAATACTGAGTATAATTTATTCAGTAAGTGCAAGAAAATACAAAGAAACATAAAATGCGCTTACTAGATTAGATAAGACATAAAGACTTAATTAATTCAATAATTAAAAAATGACGATGGGATTTCTTTTTTTCGTTCATTTTCTATTTAATCTTTTCATCTTCCCAGCAGATTGCCTCAGCTTTTACAATTCGGCACGCAGTTATTGAACGTTGAAGTTCTTACGAGATTAAATCATTAATTACCACGGTTCGGAGATCGGCAAAAAATTCCGACTAAATTTCCCAACAAGTGTGGTTTATTGTCTTAAAGCATAAACTTATTTTTCTATATCTTGAATGTACTCCGAACTACATCATATAAGCATGATACGATGGTACGATTCCGCTCCACCAGTACAAAAAAAAGTGAAGGAATTCCTGGCTATCGATACCAAATAAAATAATGTTTTACAATCACATTATTGGGCAGTTTCTCATGAAATGTCCGATTTTATAATTTCAGAAATTCAGAGAGGATATAGCGATATTCTGTTGTTTACTTCCAATTGTTTACAAATTACAACTGTGCAGTAATTAATCTTCCACTTTTGTTTAAAATGATGAGCTCCCCAAGTAGTATACCTACTAGATTAGTGTACCTCCGAATATGAATATGGAAACACGCGATTTTCGTGTACAAATTTAAACTTGGTCATTCGGCAGCTGAGGCTGCTAGAAACATCAGCAATGAGTTTGGGGAATGGAGTATAAATGACCATTCGTAAATTTTCGGAAGGGAATACCGAATTGGAAAACAATTCCGAGGAAGACCTCCAACTTTAATTGACAACTATGTCCTTAAGCTTCAGGTGGAATAAGAGCCACTATCAATCAGTCTGAGGACTCGCAGCATAACTAAATGCAAGTGCAGCTACCTTGTCAAGACTATTAAGGACCATAGGGAATGTCAAAAAACTTGGGTCCTCATGAGCTCACTGAGCGACAGGAGTTAAAGCGCCGTGAGACGTGCGTTTCGTTCCTCGCCAGACAAAAAACCGAGCCTTTTCTTGAAGGAATAATCACTTGCGATGAAAAATGGATTTCACGTGACAATCAGCGTCGGTCAGGGCATTGGTTAAACATCGACGGAAGACCAGGACACATGCCAAAACCAAATTTACACCAAAAAAATTGACGGTAACCGTATGGTCGACCATGGCTGGAATTATTCACTACTCCTTTTTGCCTCTATTAGGCCATTACCTATACATCGTACTGCAAGGAAATTGACGAAATGCGTAATTACTCGAAAATCATCCTGCATTGGTAAATCGGAAAGGCCCTATACTCCTCCACGACCACGCCAGGCCTCATGTTTCAAATTGAAGGAGCTACGATGTTCATCATCATCCACCTTATTCTCCAGACTTGTCTCACAGATTTTCACTCGTTTAGGAATTTATGAAAAAATTTCGAAAATGATGTTCAAATTCAAAAAGCGTTTTCAGATTTTGTTTCATTTCAAAGCTCATCCTGTAGATACTCAACTAGATAAACTATGACATTAATGAATGGACTAAAGATTTCTAAATTAGTCATTGTAAAATTAATAGTCAGTCTCAGTTGGCCATTTTAATTAAAAAATAAATAAACAAATCCACTCCACCAAATTTATAAATCTCCAACATGCATTTAAAAATTAACGGTAATCCTTTTTTGTTTAACTCCGTTGGGAAATTGCGTAGAAACAATGCGACACAAAACTAGTTCGTGCTCATTCCCGAGACCGGACGCGGGCTGCAGAAAGCTTTAGAAGACGACGCCACTTTCGAATCCGACACGACAGTTAGCAGTGCCATGGAGAAACACACCCGGCTGTGATCTTCACACGTTTTCTCCCAGATGGGTGTTGATACCGTCTGTTGAAAATTTTAAATCGAAATAGACAGAAAGAAAAAAACAAACAGAAAGCTGCGGTGGCGAATGGGCGAATCAAAGCTCGTAGAATCGTGGAAAAATCCGACAAAATCACGATCATAGGGGTGGCAGCAAATTATAAATATCTAGGTGTTCAGTTTCTACACTAAACTTCAGATCAAACACTGCTTGAGGAAAACGGCGTATCGGAACTGTTTGGAAGGATTTTCAGCATGAATAGAGACATCGGTTTAGTAGCTAAATATAAAGTGTTTGATGCTGTTTTGTGCGAAGTGATGAGCTACGGTCAGGTCTTGGGTGAAGCTTACAGGTCGAAAAACTACGTTTCTTTACAAAAAGGCTATTCAGACTGCCAATGCACCAAACTATAGGGTTTAATTAAAAACAGGGGCACAATTTTGTTTTTCTTACACTCTGAAACTTCAGTTCTCTTATTATTTAATTAATCACAGCCAGTAAAGATTAATGTAAATAGTAGCTAGGGAAAAACGAGTATAAAATGTTTTGATTTAAAAATTGGCTGCAGTTAATGGGAAGATACGATGTACATCTAGATGCACACCCCATTTTAAATTGGGCGAATCAACTAACTATTGAGTAAAATTGCGCTGGGTCAAAGAAAGAAGTTAGAAAGAAAGATGTGTAACCTTTCACGTTGAAATTATGACGTTATAAAAAATTTATATTATTAATATATACAGATTACTTTCAAAGTACGGGGGAGGGGACGCAGTGTCACAATTACAAACCCTGGCTGACAAGCGTAATTTATATGTTCTTTACGCAATATAAATAAAGTGAACAACACATTCCACTCTTTAGCAGAGAACCCGTTCAGTTGATGATGTTATTTCATTACTTAATGATAGTAACTGGAAAGATTCGGTTCTGTATAAAAAAGCGTCTTTATTATACAAAAAACATATTTGTTTTAATTATTAGTTTATTTTTTTCGTTGGGGTTTTTTAAACTTTTCTAATTGTTGAATTTTTATTTTTAATTACCGTTCAGTTCATCTTTTCTTTTTTCCTTAATTGTTAATTGTTGATATTTAAAATTCTGAAGACTATGGAAGACGGTCAAATGACCATGCATTAGATCTGAAGAAAAAAAGAATTTTATATTTTATAATTATTCAGAAATCGTGAGATGCGGTCTGGTGTGATGTAGGTTTCAGAAAAACATTTTCTTTATCGTGCCAACGTTTCTATCTTTATTGACATCTTCTTCAGGGCCTTGTGTTGTCTGCATTTCAGCAAAAAAGTTCTCTGGTTGATAGCCGATGCGAGTTTCTTCTCATTGTTGGCGATGTCCTTCAGAGTACTTTTAGTTGTGTGTCCATATGTAGTTGAAATTTGTTCATAGAATCCCATGTTCTTCGTTCTTCTTGTGTAGAAATGTGTGGTGTCATCTCACGATTTCTGAATAATTATCGATTAACGGTCACTAATCACCACACATTTATATTTTATTGTGTATTTTTTTATATATAAATATGACTGTATGTAAATGAAAGCATAAAACATTCATTCATTCAATATCTACTTTCCCCTTTTTTTGGGGGGGGGGGGGCGGATGATTTTTCCCAGTTTTAACAGGTTAATTTAGGCTTTATTTAATATTTAGATAATTTTTATATAAAATTTACAGAATAGAAATAGTTTCAGGTGGGGTATGGCAATTTAATTTTTGCATGATGATGATTATTTAATACTCGAAGTCCGGATAGCTTAAACTTCTGTGAGTAGAACTATCTTTCCAAAAGGTGGAAAAAAGGTGTAAAATTTACTACAAAGCTCTTGGAATCAGACGGTTGAAATTTTATGCCGCTTCAAAACATAAACATCATAAACAAAACAAAAATTCAGGTATCGTTTTTACGAGCGCAATTTAACACTTCGGATAAAAATTGAGCCCAAATGACAAACAAGGATAGGAATTAAAGTTGAAACCAGGCCACAACCATTTGGCCAGATAACAAGCAATTAGGGACCGTATTACTCTATTTTTCGTATTTGTTCGGCAAACTGAAAATATTTTTGAATAACAACTCTTATCGCGTTTGTATAATGAACAGGTTTGAAATGATCGTTCATAAAAATGTCTGAAAAATAAACAACGGAGGGTAAAATTGTGTCCGTGCTTCTT
The DNA here is from genome assembly GCF_000648675.2 of Cimex lectularius. NCBI lineage: Eukaryota > Metazoa > Arthropoda > Insecta > Hemiptera > Cimicidae > Cimex > Cimex lectularius. The sequence goes on along the minus strand of NW_019392688.1, from coordinate 4,746,481 downwards.
TTGTTGATGTTCGGTTCTGTCTAACCGTCTCTCTCCCTCGCTCTCTTCCTTATGAAACTTCATCCGTCCCTAATCCGAGCTATGCTTATTATCAACTGACAATGATTTTCAACTGTTCCAACTGATTAAGAGAGATTCGCAACATGTACGTGTCGAAAATGGACGAACGCTGAAAATAATGAAAAGGGAAAAACTTCAAAATTGTGCGAATTTCCTGCAAACGTGTTTTTTTTCAAGTTGAATATTTTGGAACTAAAGCTTTCCTTCACTACAGAAAAAAATCTCAATTCAGAAATAATCGAGCTTATCACTTGCAGACTGTATATGCAAATTTCCTTTCGCAGAATTACGCTTTTGGCTTACAGCTTCAGGGTTTATTGCACCAAAGACCGAAAAGGTTGGTGAGCACGATTGTTATCTTTAAATGGAAACCATGCGACTCCATTGCTGTTACACTATTCAAATTTTAAACTCAAGATTTTTCTCCTATTTTGGGCGTCATGGAAACAAATAGAAAAATATAAAGTGCTGATTTGAGAAATCCTTCAAATCGATTTGTAAAGTAAAAATGCATACGAGGAATAAAACCTTGCCTTTTATTTCACCATTTTTTACAATATTTGGAGGAAAGGAACTGGAGAACGCCGAAGGTCTTCAAACGACCGGTTAAAATATTCTTAAGACGTCTTGTGAATTTCAAATAGAAAATTGCTCTTTAGCCGTGTCTTTTTATTAACTTTGTATTAAAATTTCAATAAATCCGATTCATTATTAAAATTTCTCCAGAATCCTTCATAGGTAGGTATGTATGTAAAAGTCAAAAGTCGGCCAAAAGCTTTCTGAATTTTTCATTTTAACCGGTGACACGTTTTAGCATTTTGCACGCTAATAGCTCGTTTAAAAAGGAGATCATTTAAATTTTTTTACACTTTTTGTTGGTTTTTAAAGAAATGGCACGTTTTCGGCGAAGATAAGCCACACCACAAACGGGTTTCTTGCGTGTCCCTCGACCTACGACTTTTTTCCTCACCATCCTGGATACTAGGACTATCTGATTTTGAAAATATTATATTATAAAAAAAATACACATGGCTGTAAAGAATTATAAACAGAGTATAAGAATCAATGTTTCAACTACGATGAGCGCACTATATCAATTAGGTTCTTTCCGATTTAGTGTTTTGGTCTGTCAGACTGGTTTTTGATAATTCTGACAAATTAACGCACAGACCAACTACCTAAGAAGGCCTGATACAACAAAGCAGCTAGGGGTGTTATTTTAACTTAAATTACCAATAGCCCTCGCGACAGCAGGACCGGAATCTTAAAATAAACCAAAAAAATAGATTGGAGCAAATAAAATAGAAAATTATCAAGAGGCAATTTAGCATACTCCACTGTTTTTTTTTTGTCCACGTTATCAGTCCAACCATTTTACGACTACTTTCAGGTCTTTGATATCAACTGGAACATGCCACGTTTAATTTTAAAAAAGCTGAGATAACTTAATCATTGAATTTACGTCATGTATTTCCGTACAAAAACAGAAGAACTGTTATTTTCAGGCTGAACCGGATCGACACTGATGACTCTACTGGGTCCATCGATTCTCGCTGGTTTCTCACATTCCACTCATACGCGTGTAGGCTACACGCCATCTTCAATGTGCGATTGTTTCTAACAGACAAAACAATAAAAGAAAATATACGTGAGAGCTGACGGATCAGGTTATCGTAGACGTAACCTTTTTTAGAACTCAATGTTCCATAAATCAAAACATATTTTCATCCAGCGGTTTGACGTTTTACTCTTATTTCTAAATTTAATAGCAGAACCTCTAACCCGATTGAGAAGTGGCCATACGCGGTTGACCCACGAACACATGTCCAACATGATTGAAGGGTTTCATTACTTAGCTCCATATAGGGAGCGAGTAAGAAGCCGCCCAACATAAGAATCGTGCTCGAGCATGGCAGCGAATCCCTGTTTCCTCTTTTCGTCAAAACATATTTTATGACATTTTATTATATTACTTATAGTTTTGTGTACCCAATATGTGTTGAGAGTGAATGTATTTATTGTGTAGTGTAAGAGGGTTGATGTCGGAATATTTAGAACCCCATCGACCCACAATTAAGTGTAAAAGGTGATGAAAGAATATCAAGTACTCCACCACCCTAATTGAGTGAAAGGTATGTAGCTAGGAAAGAATGTATGCAGAATGAGCGAGTGTAAATGATCTAGGAACTGCATGCGCGGGTGCTGAATTGACCTAGCAACTGGCAGCATCCAGAGCCCAACCTCGGTTGCTGGAAGGATAAGATCGAGGTCTGACCCCGGATTGCCAACACCTGAGTTGGGTAATTCTCGAGGTCTGCGCATAATTTATATTATAAATTACAAAAGCTGGAATTCCCGGTGGACTGGAAGGAGTACTTGTCAGCTATGCACATGTGTAATTTGGGCGTATAAAAATCCAATTGAAAATATAAATTTAATATAATAAGTTTTGTCAAGATATTTCATACTTGATAACTCGATCGCCATCGACTTTTCTTAGCATGTATCAAGCAAAACACATGTACGGTCTGGCTTATGAACATACTTCTACCACAGAATACGGCGAGAAGCCGAAACACGTCTGAAGACCTAGACAACAAGGAAACGGAACGACCAAACATGCTCACCTGTAGGAGGGATTTCTCAAAAAATAATTTTTGTTTTATTTGCAAGAAGAGAAGATTGCACGATATATGGTGGATAGAAGGTACGATTCTTAGTGATTTAATGATGACCTCAACCAGAATTTATTCGAGAGGTAGAGAGAGTAAAAACATTAAATGTGAATAAGATTGGACTTGCTTTCTAATTTTTTAATTTATAGAAAATGAGAATTCAAGTAAAAAACGCATTCTGCATTTCTGCTTCGATCGAAGTTTCGACTAGTGTCGTTGTCTGTAGTTCTTCGAACCTAATAAAAATTTTCTTAGCCGGTGGGTCCAATTAGTTTCGCCGCGATAGCTCCGGATATCTCAAAGGCCACCTGCTCTATAACGACTTTTCTTCTGCAAAACTGACCGGGAAATACAGCCTTTTCGACTGGAGCTCGGCGAGTAGCAGTTATTACCCCGTTGGGAAAAACCTGAATGATTTTCGACGATGAACCGTTTTCTTTTGTTATGGGTAAATTGAGGCAATGGGAACCTATTAAAAGCGATTCTAACTGCCTCTTTTTTTTTCCCAATTACTTCCTCTTTTATTCTTTGTAAAAGATTCCGCATAAATATGCTTTCGTACGTATTTGGTAAGAGTTAAATTTGTCCGGAGGAAAGATAAATAAATATATTTTGTAGGAATAGTGGCGGTTTTTCAAACTCGATTCAAAAGAATTCTCCACTTTTCATAAACTGTTTACGCCCGCCGAGTTTACTCAGCTAGGAAGGAATTCGAGCGTTTCGCCTAACACCTGCCAGGAAAGCACAACTTTCAACAGCCAGCATAAATATATAAATAATTATGTGAATGCTGAAATTCCAGGTTCAAAAACTTATTTGTATTCAGCATCTATGTTTTTTCTTTTTCCGTGATCCTGCAAGCTACAAGGGCTTGGTTATCAGCGTGGGCGACGATAATGGCGAAAACCCATTTTTGAGTCTAAATGTCGAGAATACCTAATGCAGGTACGAGTTGAATCATAACGAAGTACGTCTTGGACTTAACACAAGGAGAGCAATTGAAACGATTTTCTCTTACTTCATTTTAGACATAAAAAGCAAAGCACATCATAAACTGTTCCTACCTTTCCTTCCACTGTGATAATAAAATCCTCAGTTCTTTATTGAATTTTAATCAACTTAAAAAAATAAAGCAGCAATATGATGATTAAAGGTATAATTTAAAATTATTATAAGTTAAGCAGTAACGAATAATAGTAATGAGTGAATATTGATGAGGGACGCCATGAAAGGAAAACAGACCAATTGAAATTCTAAGCTTTATTTTTATCGTTACATTGCTTATTGATTACTAGTACTGAAGGTCTGTAGACCCAAACATTTCAAAATGAATGAATCTGTGTTTATTTCAAACTGTAATATTCTACATTATGTTTTTTAGGGTTTAAAAGTAACACCAATCGGAGGACTTTTGGACCATAGTCTGACCATTTGAGTTGAATAAATTAATTATTTTGTTTCAAAGCTTTCTCTGAAGGAGTTTTTATGCAAAAATTCATCTTTTTCTAAAAATAGTAGTTGTATGATACTTGAATCTTGGAAAAACTACTAAACGCCTTTGAACCAAAACAAATGAGTCTTTACGACAAACTTAGCTTAAATGCGTAAACTAGTGGATAAGGATCAAACTGTAAACTATTTTGAAGTGTTTTTATATTTGCATTTTAGTTTAAAGGCATACATGCAGATAATCTCGATCTGCCCTGATCCAAATGGCAGAGGGATTTAGTTTTACATTTATTTTAATTCACCGTTAAATTCCGTAGTGATTTATATTCTTCCAGCCTATTTATTACCATCGGCATTTAAATTTCTATCGAAACCTAGTTCAAATCATCAGTCAAAACATTCCTTTCTTTTATCCACACAAATTAATTTTTGTACAAATATGCACTTATTTATGAGATTTCTCTGTGCGGTAATGGCCCTGTAATTTGGTCGTTCCGATTTTCTTTATCTGCCTATCTTAACTGTGTTGATCCGCCGTCAACCCGTGCTGAGTCTGTGTTTGTGTTAGCCTTTATACAGTTAAAGTGTTTTTTTTAAAATAATTAGTTTTGTCATTGTAGTCTTATTTTTTATGACTTACTTTAATCTACTCTTTTGATGATTGAGTCATTTTTCCTTAGTTCGTGTTTTAGTTTTTGAATGAGTTTTTCGTCGTTGTGTGCAGTTAGGTGTCTTATGGGTCCATGTTGTTCTGTGGGTAAAATGTTTCTCGCTGTATCTACGTTTATTACTGCTTGGATGAGGTGTTGTTATGTGTTAGATGACTTGATGTTGTGTTTAAGTCCTTTTTGTAATAATTCTTTTTCATATTTGTTCCATGTTAGGTTTGTTTAGGTATAATTTATGAAGTGTTGTATGAATTGGTTTTTCGTCGTGTTTGTGACTTGTGTTCGTGATAATTTACGGTGATCTCTTCTTGTAGGTGCTTTTTTCAGTCTTTCACAATACTTAAATTTCTTATTAACTTATAAACTCAACTTTTGCCCAGCGACAATTTTTTTTTTTTTTTTTTTTTTTAATCATAATTTTAATAGAGAAGAATTTTTGTAGCCCGCAATTCATAGCCTATATCTCTTTAAGTCCTCAAAATTTCTTTATGTTTTCATTTGAATTTTTTGGCCTAGTACTCTATGTTTTCATTTCATCTGGCAATGAAAAAACACGATTCTCTTTATGCAAACAATCAAACTGTTCCTGTTTATATGTTTGCTTAACAAAATATACACTCAAATCTGACAAAATCTCATTTATATCTTTAGAATCTGTATAATATTGGTTATAATATTTGTACTATTTGATAATGTTCTGTGTTTGATTTCGTACCAAGAACCATTTTATTAATCTAGGGATAATGTTTCGTAGTTCAATGAAATTTTGTTATTTAACGTGAAAAAAAAGAAATCTTAAAATACATATAATATTCGCACAGCTCATATCTTATTTTAGCTTCCTTACGTAAACAACATAATTTATAGACATGTACATAGCAATATAACATACTGCAGAGTCGAGTTGAACCCGGTTTGCGAAGTTTATGCTTACTCCAGGCTGTTATTAGTCGCAAGAAGAAATTAGTGAAAGTCTTATTATAAATCTATCGATTGGAAAGGCGGATTTGAAAATAGAAACCGGCCTCTTTGATCATTTTTTTTAAATTGTTACATATTCACTTTTCAACAATACAAAGTTAAAACTTAATGATAACCTAACGTACACCAAATATTATGTAATGTAAATGCTTAAGTACCTACTTAATTTAGACAAAATATTTAGTACTATAAAATAATGACAAATATTATTACCTCCCAAAATTTACATAACTTGCGATATTCTCTGTGTTGTCTCGGATTGAGGAATCTGTAATTTGGTCGTAGCCATCATTTTGGTCCGCCTATCCTCACTGGATTGGTCAGTCAGACTTTTGGCATTTCAGAAATGGCGTTCTGCGTACAAAATTGCAATTATCAAACTTTTCTAGTTGTCCATTTATATTTATTTCATAGTGTTATTCATGGTCAGTCGTGTGACTCTGTATAGACACGCTACTGATTTAATCAGGACCTTCCGTCTCAATGTAAATAGGATTACCAAGGATTACAGAAATTCCAAATCCCGGGTCCATTTCATCATTTAGTCCCAGTGCTTATTCAGTTTAGCGTTATATTTTTTTGGCTTTGTATCACATTTGCGGTCATGGACGGTCGTTCTAGGACTTGACATTGTTTTAAAAAAAATCTATTTGAAAATATCCCCGGAGCCTGGGTCGGATTTATAACAGTCGTAAGGCCTTGATAAGGAAAGAGGGACAGATAGACTTTTCATTTCCCTTGGGACGTGGCCACAATTGGCCCTTTGTGCCTCAGCCGGATCGTGTTAAATGTGGTCCAGTTAGCGGCGGATCCGACCACGCGATAACGAGCCATCATTTATCCACAAAAACCCCTTCATTTTCCTAAATGCTGTTTGATGAAATCGAAATTGAGAACGAATTGGCGTTACGTCAACGCTGACCATTGTCCTCATTCGAGGTCCGTCAAGCATCGCTGTTCAACCTTGTTCGACTCGACCTAATGCTTAATTACATTCTGACGTCAATTTGTATTTACGATGAATTAAAGAGCCGGTTAATTAACTGATCAAATTCGATTTACTCGTTTGATATTAGTCATACGATATCCTCTGACCGACTATGACATCATGTAATTACAATATTTTGCATATTCAACATCAACCAGAATAATTTTTTCTTAACACTAGAACTTTCCGTTTTCAGTTTTCTCATTATACCATAAGGATCATACAGGCGCACAAGAACAACAAGCTAATTTAACAACCGTTTATGTTACAGGCAAATAAATAATATTTGTCAATTGCCATTATTTTCTAACCGGGTGACGTTATGTTCCAAGAAAAAAATTTAACTGTAGCTTTTATCGCTCCGAGGTCTTCGAGGGTATCGTGAAAGATCATTAAATGCAGTTTAGAAAAAAATGCGATATCTTTGTGACCCATGAGAATTTCGATTTTGCCAATTGAATAGCCTGAAACTAAGCCTATAGCAAATGGTATTTATCAGTTTTAAAAATTCCAAAGAGAAGAAGTGTTACAAATTGATTCACTTTCACAAACAAAAAATAATTTCTAAAGTTTATAAGAATATAATGTTTTTCTGATTTTGTAAAATTTATTTCTAGTAGATTTTCTGTCCCTTCCTCCTCAATTTCCTGAACTTTTGGCTAAAATTTTCCAGCAATACGTATTACTGATTTTGTTGATACAAATTATTTACGTATTCATGTCTAATATATTATTTCAAGTACAAAAATAAAATAAATAATTTTGCACAAGCAAATCTATGACCAATCATGATCTGAGATCAAATATTTTCAGGCGTCTTCAACGAAGTAACAATGATGCAGTTTGTTTTTTACTGGTAGTACATATATAGGGTGGTCCATCATAAATCCGAAAAAAATTAGGTTATAGTACATCCTAAATAGAGTAAAATGCAACCAACCGAACTGTTCTATCTCGGTCCGGTCGGGATTATGAACCTTTTGAATTTTGTTGAATACACGAAAGTTTTTTTTTATTATTTAACTTTCCTTTAAGGAAGGCTAATTTATGGCCTTATGTACATGTAAGTTTATTACCCAATACAAAGAATTTTAAAAAAGGAGAAACGTTTGATAAATTTCTAAAAAATAACTGTTTTTCAACATTACAAACATATTGGGTTGTCCGGAAAATAATGCAGGATTTTGGTATTAAACAAAAAAAAAGAAACTAGTTACTTTAAAGCAATGTTCTTTAATCAAAATAATTTCCCATACTCTCAATACATTTCTCCCAACGTGTTGGTAACTTATTAATTCCGTCTGAGTAGAATTCAGAATTTTTAGAATTGATAAAGTCAATAAATGCATTTTCCAGTTCCGTTTGATTTTTGAATATTATGTGTTGTAAGTAGTGGTCCAGGTGTCTAAAAAAATGGTAGTCAGTAGGCGAGAGGTCCGGAGAGTAGGGTGGGTGAGGCAAAGTTTCATAGCCAAGCTCCAATAATTTTTGTGACGTTACACGTGACACATGTGGTCGAGCGTTGTCATGCAACAAAATGGGCCCTTTCCGATTGACCAAAGAGGGCTTCATTACTGCCAATTTCTGATGCATGGTATTAATTTGGTTACAGTATGATTCAGCATTGATGGTTTCGCCAGGATTTAAGAAGCTGTAGTGTATTAAACCAAATGAAGCCCACCATACCGTAACCATTACCTTTTTTTGATGAGTTGGGGGCTTTGGAGCTTCTCCTTTGTCGAGCCACTGTCCAGAACGTCTAGTGTTATCGTAGAGAATCCACTTTTCGTCACATGTAACAATTCTGGCCAGAAATGGGTCATTTTTGTTTCGACAAAGAAGTGATGCACAAACATCAAAGCGCTGATTTTTTGGCGATCGTTTAATGAGTGTGGAACCCAATTTTCGAGTTTTTTCACTTTTCCAATCGCCTTGAGGTGGTCAGCGACGGTCGTTTTACTGACTTTGAGTTGCTCTGCAAGTTCTCGAACAGTTGTTTTGGGGTTTTCTTCCACCACTGATCGCAGAACATCATCATTAAGAGAGGAAGGCCTTCCACGACCTTCTTCATCTTCAAGGCTGAAATCTCCCTCCCGAAATTTTTTAAACCACCTTTGCACAGTGCACTCATTAACACAACCCTCGCCCCAGACTTGGTTAATGTTTCTAGCCGTTTGGGCTCCGCTTCGGCCGAGTTTAAACTCGTAAAAGAAAATCGTACGAAATTCTCGCTTTGACATTATAAGGATGACTGAATTATTTCCAAGTAGCGGAATGCTACAGAGGTAAACAAACAATATCATTTGGAAGAGGATTAATAAGTGTTGACATTCATACAAATGAGTAATCCTGTAAACGTAAACAGAATATTTTATATAGATTTTTTTTAATGAAAACTTAAAATCCTGCATTATTTTCCGGACAACCCAATATTTGTAGGGGTACCAAACATAAAAACTTCATTTAATAAGCCTTCCTAAGGTGTACTCGAAATTCCAAAAACGTCAACCCTTCAACGGTAAAATCAACCTGGAATGTTAAAAAACATGGTTCAAACGTGCAAATTTAACGCTTACAGAAGTGGAGTGAACTGTGCAATTTCGAAAATTTTAAACAGCAGTGTGGATGATGCAGAATTTAAAAAAAAAGAAAGAAAGAAATGACTTGTGTAATATTATTAAGTCAAATCTCTTTATTACGAAATAAAATACTAAAAAAAGAAGAGAAACAACAAATGTTCAAAATGCCTTCCGTGGTGTCTAACGCATGCTCGTACCGTTTTCTCATTTGTCCAACGGTGACTTTTGTACGATTCTATTTTCTTATAGGAAATTTGATGCAGAATTCAAAAATATGGTTAAAAATTGGAACAGATGCTATAGATCTTGAAAAAATGCCAATTTATGGCTTAAGATTGGGATATTTCGAACACATGTAAAAATTCATAACTTCCGGCCGGATTGAAATACGTTGGTTCCGTTGATTACATTTTAATCTATTTAGGATGTACTATAACCCAATTTTTTTCGGGTTTATGCTGGATTACCCTGTACACATGGAAAGTTCAGGAGCCGACAAACAGAAGTCTGGTAACATTCACACCCCAGAGCACTCGATATTCCAAGGGGCGGGGTTGAACCCACTCCATTCTCGCGAATAACTTACTTTTACTCACCAGTCGTCAGACACTAACCCCAGAGTTCTCGATATCCCAAGGGGCGGGGTTAAGAAACCCCTTTCTTTCACGGTAATAAATTACATTCATTCCTATAAATTTACATAAGCATACAAACAGACGTCTGGTCATTTCACTCTCCCAGCATTCGATATTTTTCGGGGCGGGGTTGAACCCACTCCATTCTCGCTAATAACTTACTTTTACTCTCCAGTCGAAACAACACCCCAAAGTACTCCATATTCCTCGAGGCGGGGTTAAGAAACCCTTTCCTTCAGCAGTTCTGAATAATGCAGGAACTGGAGGTAGGTGCAGCCGGCAGGGTATTGACTACGAGGTCTTTATTGCTCAGGAATGGATTTCAGGCGGAAGCACAGAATATGCCCTATTGCCACAGTCTCTTTTTGTCATAGTCGACACCGGGATCTTTTAATAATCCCATTTGTCTTTAGGTGGTATTTTAATATACCTGCTAGCCAAAGTGTTGTTGGTAACTTTCTTCTTTTAAGTTAAATGGATCAGGTTTGACAAGTGGATTCACCAGGCTTCTCCATTGTTTGACAAAATATTTGTGAACCAACTCGCAACATTTTACTTTGGTCGAAGCAGTATGGTTTATCTTGTTGGGCGTACTGAGTCTGGAGAAAGAAAGTATTTCGCTCACGAAATATAAAAAAGGTCCTAGATGACTGACGATTTATATATATAGGATTTATAGTGTCACACAGAACTATCTTTCCATCTACAAAAATTTCTTATTTTGGTCCTTCGAAAACAAAAACCTATATAAATTAATTGATTGGGATTAGTTTTCTGTAAATTGGAAAATTAACTACCCTGCTTTATGAGCTGTAGCTCCCCCTCCACCCCCAAAGTGATACACTGTGGGCTATTTCATTGGCTATTTTAAGTTGGTCGTCGACCTTCCAGAATGTTGACTGCCAGAGAAATCACATTCGCTAAACCCGGCAAACGAGGGAAACAGCACCTTCACCAATCTAATCTTTCTGCTAAACTTAAATTTATATTTTTACGATATAAAACAGTACTAAGCAACAAATAGACTATTTTATTCCGAACTGGCAAGCATGTTTGGATTATCTCTTTTACGACAAGTTTATTTAGAATATGTTTTACTTATTAATTATTTGGCGGTTTTTCTGTTTCAGGAGTGGTATATCCAGAGGGTGGCGACCTGGAGGAGAAGTCAAGGGCTGTCAGACTGCTTTGGACAGATTTAAAAGCAACCTATTTATATTTTTTAAACGCCAATACCAATGCAAACCAACTGTAAATTGTTCAAAAGTTAACCAACCACATCTACCGCCGAGTACGAAATGGTTATTATTATTAGGATTGGCACCCTACGCCTAAATCGGTGCCCGAGGTGGAAACGTTGAGTCTCAAAATTATTTTTAGAGCATTTGTTTACAATCGACTCTCGAGAATCTGTCCCAATGCCAATTTCACCTTTTAAAATAAAGCACTCCGGAAACGTTTCCACCTTTTCCCCTCAACCCTACACCAAAAATTCACTCTTAGTTTTCATTTTTATTAACAAATTATTTATATTGTGTATATAATGTTATTTTTGATTAAAAACTATTTAAAGTACTTTTTATTTGTACCATTTGTACCTTTACAATTTTGTTTTTACAATATATAAATATTTTTCAGAATTATTTTGGGTCTACATGTTCTTGCTATAGAACAATAATGCCTATTGCCTCTTAATGGTGATCTTCCATTTTTAACTTAATGTTTTATTTTGTCTTCCCATCCTCACTCTTTTGATTCATCAGCTTTTCGCCATCTTCAATGGAGCGATTCCTGTTTAGTTGAGTACCTGGTGTTATCTTTATCTACTGAACCCCTTCACATATAAAGTCTGGGTTCAGAACAATAAATAAAAAAACAGACCAGATTACACAGGTCCACCACTGAAGATGGAAAGCTGAAATGTGTCCGATAGACCAATCAGCTTAAACATTCAACACCCCAGAACATGGGAATTCATTAATTCCAAGAGGAAATTTTACATAAAGTGTATATTGCTAACAGAAAAGGGCACCACTTGAATGAAACAGAAAGTCCAGGGGATGCATGATCTTTTGAACCTGAAACGGTTTGGGTACGTCATTTCACACTGAATGCATGATTCATTTTAATCACCACATTCACATATGTTTTTATAATGCATTCTACAACTATTTGACTTACTTCTAGACTGTTGTGGTTACCATAAAAAATATAATTTATATTCATTTGGACAACTAAGCAAAATCTGACCCTTCTCCTTACCACACGTTTTGAGTGTTACAAATTTTTTTATGATTACTACTAATCAATGTAATTTAGATAATGCTCAAAAACTACTCATATATTGGAAAATATCACAATGGTTTTCTTAATTTGGCCATATATGGTGGACAACTTTATTCAATTAAGGCCTAATGTAAATTGAACACAAAAATCAATAACTTCATCAAATCAAAAATATTGAATCAATACAGTTTATCAATTTATTTATTACTTTATTGCTGAATTGTGATAACCACAGAAGTGAACGAAGTTTCTCTTTGTTTTCAAGCCACCAATCTACAAATCCTAGCAGAAGAAATTTTATGCATGCTGAGGGAGAAAATTGAGATGAGCAAATCATTAAAATAAATTAATATATTAAAAACTTAAAAATCAACAGATGTCATACACCAATAGTCTAGTGTAACTTATGGCAGAGAAATTATTTTTGCTACAAAAACCTTTGGCAAAAGTTAAGGTGGGTTGACATTATTTTCTTCTATTAAAGTAAGTTTGATAGTTGGCTATAAAAATGAACCAAGGAGGAAATTTAATTTCTTGTAAATTATACTTGCTCTTTAACTTATCTTCTGCAGGTATGCTGGGTTATATCTAAATAAACAATTTTCCAATTATATTGTTCGTTTTGTACAAGGTACATAAAGTTTGTTCTTATAGCCTGGTGTTTGAACATTCTGTCTCACCATCCCACTGCAGTTAAATTTCAGAGTGACTAAAATACAGGTCATTTAAGCCCCCAAACCATGCAGATTATAAACAAATGGTAAATCACAGGTCATGACTCATGTTGGCCCTCCAAAACATTCAATTCTACCCACAGACTATTTATTACAGTGGGTCAAAAATATAAACAAATAGTTGGTTTATTTCAACAACAGGATAATAAATATATTCACTTTAATTAATTTTTAAATAATACCTTAGTTTAGAAAACAAAATGGGGAACCTCAAATACTGGCCTGGTCCTCTATGCTTACTTACTTTTATATTTATATTTAAAATTTAAGGTATAACCCAAAACTAGCAATACATACAAAAGTGACAAAGGTTGCTTTTCAAACTTACTTTAATAGAAGAAAATAAAGTCAACCCACCTTAACTTTTGCCAAAGGTGATTTTCTAATGTATGAGTGCTAAGAATAAACTGTTCTCCTGAACACAGAAAATTTCTAGCATAACAAAATATAAATATTTGTCCATTAAATAATCAGGATAGTTCTTGACAACGGTGAAGAAGAATGTAAAAGCAAATTTTAAAAAAATGGAGCTGGAAAGCCTGGACATAGGAGATATTGTTAAAAGTGATGAAGATAGCAAAAACAAGGTTATTAAAAAAAAGGAGATGAAAACCCTGTAGAAAAGTAGAAGACATTATCCAAAGTGAAGAAGATTGTAAAAACAAGGTTATTAAAAAAATTGGAGATGGAAAAACCTTGCAGTAAAGACAGTGTTAAACCTGAAGAAGATTGTAAAAACAAGGCTATTAAAAAAAATGAAGATGGAAAAACCTAGAAGTTAAAAGTGAAGAAGAATTTAAAAACAAGGTTATTTAAAAAAAGGAGATGAAAAACTTAGAGGTAGAGAAATTGTTAGAAGTGTAGAAGATTGTAAAAACAAGGTTATTAAAATAATGGAGATGAAAACCCTGAAAGTAGAGACATTGTTACAAGTGAAGATTCTAAAACCAAGGTTATTAAAAAACGCTTGGACGTAGTCTTATGAGAACATGATTTACCTACTTCCAAAGAAAATTTCACTACACGGTAAACATTTTAGTGATTAATTGTTACATTTTAGATGCCTAAAAATATTTTCTATATGCTAATATATGCTAATAATTTAACTTGCAAAATTGAGGTGAGCGAGGTGATGAACTCAAATCATTCTATTCTAGTTTGTTGTGTCTGTCAGATGTATTTTGGCGTTCTGCCACCTTAAGTGGTTAGTCCAGGTATTGTTTTGTTAGTTTGTTAAGACCACGTCAAAGATAACGGAATGGCAAAATGTGTCTGACATACAAAACCTGTGAAAACAGGCATACTGGAGAAAAACAAGCTACATATAAATTACCCGTTAGATCGAATAACTTTTTCATTGGCTAGTTTTTATGGCCTGTCTCTTTTTTTCACCCTTTACAAAGATGACTACAACCACTGTATTTGTTAAATGTATAATAAAATCTAAACTACCTTTAGCTTAGTAAATTATTTTCTTGTTCAAAAATTTATACACCTGTCATCCATTTCCAAAACATTTTTATGTTTCTTTTAAATTGAAAATCTGCATGTTATGGAAGACAGTAAATGGGTTTCTATCTCAAAAGAAGTTGATGTATTGACAACTATGAGAAAAACTGTAAAAACTGCAAACACTAAGTAATCTGAAATTACCAAGTACATACATTTTCATCGCACTGCAGGCAGGAGAAATTGAAACAGAAAGTAGGAAAAGGAAAAAGAAAAGGAAAAAGAAAAGGAGGACAGAACAAGCCAGCGAGGAAGCAAATTCCATTGTCTTGACCCTAAAATCTGAAGGATAAGGCTAAAGTTTAGAGAAGTGTTGAAGGCTTGGGATATAATTGGTGCATTTGAATAAGAACATTGGATAATGTGGGAAAAGTTGATAAATATTGAGGATGTTTTTATATTTAATTATAAATATAAACATTTCAACTCTAAGTTTATAAGTGCTTGGAATGTTAAGGATGCTGAAGGAGTTAGGGATGGTTAAGGATGAATTTTTTTAAAATTTTTTAGGGGGGTGGATGCA
Organism: Cimex lectularius; assembly: GCF_000648675.2. Taxonomy (NCBI): domain Eukaryota; kingdom Metazoa; phylum Arthropoda; class Insecta; order Hemiptera; family Cimicidae; genus Cimex; species Cimex lectularius. The sequence goes on along the minus strand of NW_019392688.1, from coordinate 4,731,394 downwards.
AAAAACAATTCTTTCCACTATTGCAACCTAAACAGCTCTATTGGTGCCTCTTTGTAGATCTCCTTGGGTAAGAGAAATGTCCTACCAAAGTGGCTGTACCGTAAACAGACTAACGCTTTACATTTGCAAAGGATAGGTGCCTATGTCTCTTGTTCCTCCTGACAGAGTTTGCATTTTTCCATCTTAGCCTTGTCCATCTTCTTTAGGTGATAATTAAGAGGGCAATGGTTGGTATAGAGGCTCATAATTCTCCTCAAATCCTGCCTGCTGAGAGAGAGAGAGTTTTTCACTTTTCATTTTGAGATATTTATAAATCTCTTAGCTTGCCTCATACCTGGAGTGTTTGATTTTTTCTTTCTCAATCAAGTTTTCCAGTTCCAACATAAGCACATACTCCGGAGTACTTAGTTGTGATTCTAGTCACGTGGGGGGGTGCCCCTTTTTTGGCTAGTTGGTCAGCCTGTTCTTCTATGCCTTCATGTCCGGAAACAAGATATTAATATAGGAAGAAATATGACCCCCTAGTTTAAGATCAGAACAATATCTAATGCAAGAATGATAATCAACATGAAGACGTTGAGCAGATTGAGAGACTAAGAAAAGTGACACAATACCACTACAGTAAGAGAATAAAGGAATTATAAGGATTGAATAAGTAGAACTGAAGTTTTCTGTTTAAGTCACGATAGCTCAAGTGATGACAGCAGCACTAACTTTTTTATCTCAACCAAGACCTTACATAAAAAGAATAATTAATTGAAAGAAGTAATTTGGTCAATTAGACCACTAAACAGAATGGATTTCTTGGGCAGAGAGATAGCTTTAGAGATGTTGTGTGTAGGATAGTGATTGAATGTAAAGCAGATTGTCATCAGCATCAAGATTGAAAGCAATTAACAACTGTTGGAAGATTATTTAGAAATGTGTGGTGAGTAGTGTCCATTAGTCGACAATTATTCAGAAATCGTGAGATGCGGTCTGGTGTGATGTAAATTTCAGAAAAACATTTTCTTTATTGTGCCAACGTTTCAATCTTTATTGAGATCATCTTCAGGGCTCAAAGTGTCTGTCTTTTGTGTAATTGTGCCATTCTTGCGTGTCGTGTTGAGAGGAAAAATTTTTTCTACCATTGTATACATTCATTTTTTTCACATCCTACATGTATTTGTAAAATTTATTTATAAATCCCAGGCCCTGAAGATGATCTCAATAAAGAAACGTTGGCACGATAAAGAATATGTTTTTCTGAAATCTACATCACACCAGACCGCATCTCACAATTTCTGAATAATTATTTAGAAACATAAAAAATAGTAAAGGTCCAAGAATAAAGCCCTAGGGTAGACCAGCTGATATTGTAGGAGATGAGATTAGATCTAATATCTGACTGACAGAACTAAGTTTAAGCTTCATATTCTGTCTTCGATCCTTTCTCAATTTCAGCTGGTGTACCCCAAGGCTCTCTTCTTGGACCTTTACTCTTTTTCTTGTTTCTAAATGATCTTACATTAATTCTTAATTTCTCCCAATTGCATCTTTTAGGAGACTGGTAGCAGTAGAATAAAAAATACGCGTCAGTTGTCAAATAAGCAAATTATGATATATATAATGACTTTTGGCTATTGCAGGATGGTTTTTAGTCCTGCACTCATTAACCTTTCAACAATGAAAAACTAAACTCCAGTAGTATAAATTCAACGATTTAAACTATTATTTTTTTAATTTATTGTGTAAAATAAAATTATATTAATTTTTACAATAAATAATTGAATAATTACCTCTTTTTAAGTGAAAATGATCTGCGACTGGTTCCGGTTGTAAAACGGGTGGATCGGATTTCATAACCTCCCCGTGCGGTTATCCGTCCGTAAAAAGGCGGACCGACGGGTCGAAGAGGGCAGCAGCGTTTATACCGAAGGCGGAGGTGGCAGGTTCGGCCGTTCGGACAGTGCGGCCGTTGACAGTTGGGAGGAAATAGCCCTCGGCCGTCGCCTCGCAGCTCGCTCATCGGCCTTTCGCATCCGAACGACGATGAACGAGAGCAGACACGCGATCCTTTTCAAGGCGTCGGACGACGAAGGACTCGGCGAAAGGGACCCGTACGCGAGGCAACTCGAGTCCATCGGCATCCACAGCCACATCCTGCCGGTTGTACAGTTCGAATTCGTCAACCTGGATGAACTCAACACACGCCTCGACCATCCCGACCTTTATTCCGGTAATTTACACTCGATTCAAAAATACATAAAAATTTTTATGACGTTTCGCTGTGACATACAGATACAGGACGCCATACACCATAGTACAGTTGCTTCCATATGTCATAACTGATAAATAATATCAATACATTTGCAGGTTATTCAAGGGTTGGAAGGTTCGCAAAATAGACAAAGTAACACTAGATTTCTCCATAATTTAATAAGATAAGAATTGTTTATTTTCGATTTATGATAAAATATAAACACTATCAAACCAACATTATTGGTACTAATGATGTTTTATTAGCCAGAATACAACATGACTTCTTCAGAACAGAAATTCTACATAAGTGAAAAAAAGGCATAACAACTTTTCATTTGATCTTTCATTCCTTATATATTCAGAATGACGCAGAGTTTTGACAGTTGTTTTCCATATGACATAAGTGTGATAAATATACGATGATATTTTCAAATTATACTAGAATTGGAATTTCGCAAAATAGACAATGAACTAACACTCAACAATTCTACATAATTTAATTAGATAACAATTGTTTCTTTTCAAATTATGATAAACTGTAAACACTATCAAACCAACATTATTAGTTTGACATACAAATACAAGACTCCATACACCATGGTACAGTTGCTTCCATATGTCAACTGTGATAAATAATATCAATACATTTGCAGGTTATACAAGGATTGGAATGTTCACAAAATAGACAAAGTAACATACTAGATTTCTACATAATTTAATAAGATAAGAATTGTTTATTTTCGATTGATGATAAAGTTAAACACTATCAAACCAACATTATTGGTACTAATGATGTTTTATTAGCCAGAATACAACAAGACTGTTCTTCAGAACAGAAATTCTACATAAGTGAACAAAAATGGCACAACAGCTTTTCATTTGATCTTACATTCCTTATACATTCAGAATGATGCAGAGTTTTGACAGTTGTTTTCCCTAAGTGTGACATAAGTGTGATAAATATACGATGATATTTTCAAATTATACTAGAGTTGGAATTTCGCAAAATAGACAATAAACTAACACAACAATTCTAAGAATTGTTTATTTTCAATTTATGATAAACTATAAACACTATCAAACCAACATTATTGGTACCAATAATGAAGCCAGTATTAGCCAGAATACAACATGACTGAGTCCCCTAATTCTAAGTGTATTTATTCTTCACAAAGAAAAATTCTGCATAAGTAAAAAAAAAAGGCGCAACAACTCTTCATTTTATCTTGCAGTCATCAATCCGAAGAGTTTTGACTGTCGTTTCTATATGACATAAGTATGATAAATAATATTGATATATTCAAGTTATACTAGGGTTGGAGAGTCGCAAAATAGGCAATAAACTAACATTCAACAATTCTACATAATTAAACGAGATAAAGAATGTTTATTTTTAATTTATGATAAACTGTAAACTCTATCAAACCAACATTATTAATTTTTTATCCAAGAACTTCTAAAAGCCTGAGTACAACATCACTGACTTCCCAAATCCAAAGTGTAATTCTTCAGAACAGAAATTTTACATAAGTGAAACAGGCACAGCAGCTTTTCATTGAGTCTTACAATCATTAATCCTTATACATTCAGAATGATGCAGTTTTGACTGTTGTTTCCACATGTCATAATTATGATAAATATCGTGGTATTTTCAAGTCATACTAGGGTAGGAGGCTCGCAGAATAGACATTTTAATAAGGTAAATATTGTTTTTTGTTTCATTTCGAGGGACAGCCAGTTGCGTTTGTCGTCAGAAAAGTTCTAACAGCTTGAATACAATGCGACTGAGTTCCAAAATCATAAGTGTAATTAAACTTCAGAACAGAACTTCTATACAAACTGCTCAAAAATGAAAAGGGATTTGCCAATTTTGTAGTATTTACTTTCTTTATTTTTATTATAAATAATTAAAATTTATTAAACATAATTATGTTATGAAGGAAAATTTAATTAAGAGATTTTGAAAAATAACAAAAGGTTTTAATTCCATAATTTTGTTTATTGGACACAATAATTTTTTTAAGCAATTAATACGGTGCATACTGTCTTCTATTAACTAAAATATCTGAGCACCTGTTAGGCATACTTTAAATCCCTGCCAGTGAGATCTCTGGTTTGAGGGATGTATTCCTCAATAATTTCTTGGACATAACGGACTTGCGGTGAGGTCGCCTTCGACAATATGGAATCCAGTTCGTCCTCCAGTGTCCCTTACATCCCTGCCCAGACCATTACACTGCCTCCTCCAAACTGCACTGAAGGGAGCACGAACGGGCATAATATGCATCCCCTTTTCTTGGTAGACTCTTCAGTGCCTGCTATCGCTATACAGACAGAAACGTGTCTCAACAGTAAATGTAGCTGCATTCCAATTGATGATCTCTTCCAGGTGTCTGCTGCACCATATTCTTCTGAGTTGCGGTGGTGGGCTGTTGCAGGTTGTCTCAAAGGGGCATGCGATGTGAGGCCAACTGATGATAAAGGCCTTGCCAAAACATCTTGTACTTCCTTTAGGATCTAGCTGGCACTATGAAAAGGGTTCCGTCTTGCAGCAATGACAATATTTCTGCCCTCCCTTAGCATCATAATACCAGGACTCCGATTGGCAATTCCACTCTCTCTGAATCGGGCTAAATCCCGGGAGACCATACTCTGAGAAATGCCAACTGCTTCTTTGATATCCACATACCGTAGACCTTGATGACTTATTCTCACAATAATATCGTGAACTTCTGGTCCAAGATGTCTTTCCATGGTTAAAGAGAATACAACTGGATTAAATTGGAGAAAAGACAAGAAAAGGTGTTGGTCTACAAAATAAGTAATTTCATAATTTACAAAAAAGTAAATCTGTTATTAAAATTAACGATTAACGTTTATTTTTGGTTTTGTTTTGTCCCACCTACAATATTATATTGGTTAATTTAATTAAAACTAATATAATAAGAATAAATTGCAAATATCCCTATTCATTTTTGAGCAGTTTAATTTAACATGCAAAAAGGCAAGACATATTTTCATTGAGTTTTACATCATTAATCCTTACACATTCAGAATGACGCACAATGTTGACAGTTGTTTTCATATGCCATAATATATTACAAAAGAAATTTAAGAAAACAAAAAAAAACATCCTTTACAAAAATACAGGACTGACTGAACAGAGGTAAATTAAAGAATCTTAAATGGAAACAAATAAGTCACTATACAAGGAATCTACAATCCAATCATTTTAAGTTACTGCAAGTATGCTCCCTTGACCTCTGTTGACATTGGAAACACATGTACAAATACTTTTTAAGTGATAAATGCTGTAGTTTTATAGAAACAATCTTTGAAGTATTATTGTCAATTTTAATTCAGATCCTGAATTTAAAGTTTAATTATATTTATTGTATACTATTTTGAAATATATGATTCTTTTGGGTGACCAAAATTTTTTTGTTCTATTTCCTTTCAAAATGACAAAAAATATATCTACTTGAAAAATTAATTATTCATTATGTGCATTTTAATGTTTGTTGTGATACATTTATGGTTTTTAAGCTGGGTTTCCACTATGCAAAACTCACTCATGCAACTGTTTCATGAAATGTGTCTCACTGTCTCGTGTTGTAAAGACGTAGCTGGTATTGCGAAACTTTTGACGTGAGGATGTATTGGATTGAGCCGACAGGCTGTTGGTTTTTCAATGCACATCAAAGTGTTTTGTGTTATTTATTTTGCTCTGTGTAAATGCACTTGTCTCGGGTGTAAGAAGGACTGCATTCGACTTATCTGAATGTATTACAACTACTGATTTTTGTGGGATGCTAAAGATAAAACTCATAAGAACAAGAGAGAGTATGTGTGGAAGGAAATTAGCATCAAAATGGGACATACTGTCAGTACTCTCAAAGTGAAAATGAAATCCCTAATGAGGTACACTGACGAAATAATAATTTTTATCCACCAACGGTGTTTTCTTTGTTTGTTTTCTTTTTAACATAAAGTTTTGCTATGATAGCAAACGCTGATGCAGCAGTTTGTGTAATTATAAATAAGCTTGCTTGTCTTCCGAAACTGATGGCTCACCTTTTGCGCCCATATGTTGCACAAGGTTTCGCCTCGTGGAAATGGTTAACCCGAGATAGCATTCCCCGAGTAATTCCTGTATTTAGTTGTGTGACTGATTTTTTTGCAAAGTGAAAACCCAGCTTTAGGGCAAATAATATTGCATATAAATCCAGGCTCTACCCATGATTGTATTGGTCACAGTAAGTGATAAAGAATGGCATACATGTTTGCACAAAATGTAAAGCTAAAAATCCAAATGTATATCTTTTCCAGAAGTTGAATTAGTAATAATTCTAATGTTTCTATGAAAATATGATTGTACTATTTAGGGTTGGAGAATTTGGTTGGATTTTATTTAACAGATCTGCATAATGGTCTTTAATTTTTTTTTTATGACGTGTAGCACCTGTCACATGCTTTACATTCCTGTCAATTACCCGTTGGGTGTTGCAGACAAGGGGGTCAAACTTATTCTACAATATTTTTCATATGATTAATTAAAAGCCAACCCAAAACTGATAGCGTGGCAAATACGAGTCAACCACCTTGATTCAGCTATTGCGATGTCCCTCTCTTGTTTTACGTATAACATGGATGAAGAACTTGATAATTGAAAATAAAATTTATTTTTATTAATAAGTAACTTTTTTAATCCATGGTTAATCTTTGGACAATTATAACTTTATAGTTTAGTGATGGTCTTGCATGCTAAATATATCAGTCATAATTATACTTTTTGTACTTTGTGTAATGTTACAGGTCTAGTTAGATTTTAATTTCTTTAGCTAAAGATTTTGAATTTGTCAGGTATCATATTTTCAAGCCCACGATGCGTGGAAGCTGTCAAGATGAGCATAAACGACGCCTCGCTGTGGACGAATCACAGGGCTTTTGTCGTGGGTGAGAAAACGGCGAAGGATGTTTACGTACAGCTCGGGATGATTCCTGAAGGCCAGGCAAGCGGCAACGGAAAAGACTTGTCCAAGTTCATCCTCGAGCAAGGTAACGACTCGAATAATAAATATGAAAAATAGTGTTACATTTTAAAAAATTTTTGTCAGATATAACCAAACCTTTGCTCCTGCCTGTCGGCAATTTATCGACAGACACGATAGTAACCGCCCTGCGAGCGGGTGGCCTCAAGGTGGATCAACTCGTCGTTTATAATACAATTACCAATCCAAAATTGGAGATGCTCTTTAGACCGATATTTGACGAATTTGAAGTTTCTTTTTTATTATACTTCAGCCCTTCCGGCGTCGACTCGACTATTCCTCTGTTTGAAAAATTGAAAATTGATCTCAACGGATTAAAGGTTGTTTTCTATAGTTTTTAAACTGTACTAATAGTTTTTCTTTAAACAAATATTTTTGTTTTATTATTTTGTTCAGATTGGTGCCATAGGGAAGACGACCGAAGAAGCGTTAATTAGACATTCTATTCAGCCAGCGTTTGTGGCGGAAAAGCCGAATCCTGCCTGTTATGCGAAAGCACTGCAAGAGATATTATAGAGAATTATAAGAATTTCATTCTGTGCTTTTATGAAAGATAATTGCTAGTCGAAAAAAAACTAACCTGTGTTATACTGTTCGAATTTAAAATTATCTTGAAGAATCGTTATCTAGTTTTTGTAATCAAGAATTTTAAAATGGTTATTTTTTGAAATAAAGTTTTTTTTTTACTTCTTGTTAATTATTCATTTTTTTAATCACCTACCAATACTAATGCTCTCTTTATAATGATCTTGAGCTGTGATATTAATAAAACGAAATTTTTTTAGTGGAATTTAAACTGAAGTTACAATGAAAAATTACTAATTGCAGACAGGGTTATTGGACTTAATTTTAAGTAAAATATGCAAGTAGTTTTATCTTATTGATTAAAAAACAAGCCTTGGTTGTTTAATTTTTTACAGTCTTTTTTTTACATGTTTGACAAGGAATAAATAATTACTACTAAATAAAAACTAGTAAGGCACTTAAATTATATTTATTAATAACTATTAACTTAAAAAAATAATAATAATAACTAACCTTATTGTTTTGGGAAAAAATATAACTTATTTAATATTTGGATGATATTTTTTGACTGTTATTTACAAAACTGACTCTTGTATTTTAATATTTATTCAACAACTTTATTGCATGTTTAATATTTATCAAAAGTATTTATATTTTATTTTTGGTTAAATTTTATTATTTGCTTGAATAGAAAGGGTTAAGCCAATTTTAACATGTTATAAGCAGCCTTTTCCAACATAAATTTACAACTGGGGAACGGGCGGATTTAAAGAAACACGACCAAAATATCTCAATGGTAACAAGAGTCGGTGAAGGAAGGGGACTCCCTGACCCAAGCAATTATAGTGCTGACCTAATCCCAAAAGGTTTCTTTGTGGTCACTACTTTGATAACGGTTCAACTTGCAAACGGTGAATTATGGGTTCGTATTTAATAATAGCAGTCTTGTTCGTTTTAAAAACGTCCAATGCAGGTAAATCAGAGAGCATTTATGATTTGAATCCTTAATAAAATGTCTTGTGACTTATAAAGCGTTGGTGTTCGACTTCCTGGAGGACCTCAGTTGCCCACCGGGCGGTAACCACATAAATTCAACTTTGGTGCCGTACTATATCGACTACTTGACGGACGATTATCCGATTGATATGCACAACCACATGCTTTCTTCACTCCAGGTAATCGGTCTTTCCCAAATTTTATTAGAGATGGATCTGTTCTTTGATCAGCAAGTTAATGTAAAATACTTGATAAAATGACAAAAATTAATTTATATTATAAAACAGTAACAGTAAAATAAGTCCTATCATACAGGGGATTCAGCTAACCATAGGGTAGTGAACAAAGGGCTAAACTGCTTTTTTCATACAATTTTTATTAAAATTTTGTGGTCTATTTTATTTAGGGTATTCAATCCCAGAACCACGAATTGCCTTAACCACTCGGCCACTGCAGTCACCCTGAAAAACCACTAATGTGCAGCAATCATTTCTTGTTTTTCTAATTTGATCTGTACCGATCATTTTAATCTGCCTATTCTTGCTGATTCGATCTGACAAACCAAAATAACCATTAACAACAAAATTACCAGTTCATGTCCCCAAAGTCTGGACAAATCTCATAAAAATTCTGATTTTTCCCCCCAGGATTTTCTGTACAAGGATTTTAAATATGTGACGCTTGCGGTCGACCATAAACTCCATCTGCCGTACGGGACCAAGGTGTGCATCCCGGCGATGAACCACCACTACCTCAAGTTCATTAACTTTGAAATTAGAGATACGAGCGAAGAACTGGACTCTAGAGGCTACGAACAGTTTAATGTTTTTGTCAGTTCTAAAAAAGACACTTATGATAAGGTGATGAATCGAGATGTTGGTCTATTTATTTATTTCTAGCAGAGTACTCCAAAGGTACAAAGTTCTGTATTTTAATTTTTATTCACTTTAAATAATTTTTATCTTCTTATCCTCTTGCTTTATGAGCAATTACTTTGTACTAATACTTAATTAGGAATTTCTTGTAAGAATATTTTATGTATCAGTATTTCTTTATATATAATTTGCTCTAAAATAAATAAATCATAAGTGTAAATTAAGAAATTATTTTTTCCACAATAGTCTAGATTATATTTGTCAACTTGTAAATAAAAATAATAATGCCATTTTCTTCCTTCAAATTCCCATATTCAACTCTGAAAACTTAATTCCAAACCATCAATTTGGATTCCGATCTCTCCATTGTTCAGCAGAGCTTCAGAGAAGTCGAGATATCCTCTCTCTGATGACATCATGATCAGACTGTAGAAAACCTGTATTTCTGTACATTACAGAAGCATTTAACCAAGTGTGGCACCCGCTTCCTTTATAAGTTGAAACATATCCTCCCTCATACCTACTATCTTAACTTCCTCTCGGATCGATGGTTTAAAGTGAGAATCAACTCTGATTTTTTACCCATCATGCCAATCAAAGCTGGTGTTCCACAAGGAAGAATCCTAGGCCCAATGCTCTACACCATCTACACGACTGACTTACCCATACATCCAAACACACAACTCACAACCTACGCAAACTATAGAAATTTTATCAACACACTCCAATCCTATCCTAGCCACAGAAGCAATGAAACATCTGAACATCATTACCGACTGGTGCATCAGTGGCAGATCAGATTGAATGAGCAAAAATGCCAAGCTCAAATGTCAAACCTGACCACCTGCGCACAACAGCAAGATAATACCACCATTGAATCAAGTCCCCTAACTTGGCCTTTACTTAGATAGCAGACTTACAAAGAACCCATGTACAAGATTAAAACGACAAGAACTTAACGAATGATGTAGACTACTCAAACACCCACTGGATCCAAAATCAACACTAAGCAAGCATAACAAACTAAACTTTTACAATACACTGATCATGCCTATTTGGACTTACGGAGTCGAACTGTGGGGCTCAGCCAAATCGTCAAGGTTGAATTCAACCTATCTGCCATTCCCTCAATGCTCTCTTCTACATCACCAATCAAACGATTCATAAAGATCTTAAAATCCCTTTCGTGAAAGATCTTATTTGCACATGCTTCCTCAATTTCCATTCTAAACTATCCCTCCACCGTAACCCACTAGCCCTAACTTTTTACTCAATATCTTTTCCACAATTTAAAACGATGATCTTGTGACCTATCTTAGCCCACCCAATAGACAATTTTCTTGTTTTTCAAGGGATTATTAACTACGTTTTTGAATTTAACTATTTAGACAAGTGCACAAAGGCAAATATGTATGTAAGGTGTGTATGATTTTTTTCTACACATTGCTGAGGCAATTTTTAACTTAATTTCAGTGAATTAGATCAATGAATATTTTCCAAACTACTTCTTTTAAAGTTTTTCAAATAAAAAAGCAAAAACTAAACTAATTAAATTTAATTATATAATTTATGAACACAAGACTATCTTGTTCATCTTGAAAACGAGAAATAATTAGCAGCCAAGTTTAAAATAGTTAATTTGAGCAATGAGCAGTACTTCGATTTTGTTTAGAAGAGTAGTCTTTCTTTTCACACAAGGTTGCTGCATATTTGATTATACGATCTGCTTCTCTGATGCCGCTTTTCCTAGCACCGACCATTGTTCCGAAATATTCCGGTATTGTGCCGTCTCCTGCAAATAGGAGAGGATGGGGAACCCCGTTCACAGGGCATTTTCCATCGCTGCTCAAGGTTTTGAAGTGCCCGACGGTCGTCTCGGTTGACATAAAGACTGTGCTGCCGAGTGATTCCGGGGTGGTGCCCCAACGCGACATCAAAACGTTCTGCGGGTAAGGGATCGAGCTGTCGCCGGTGAACTTTCGCAAGAATTTCGTGAACTCGATGGCTATCTCCATTTCGGAGGTCCTTTCCAAAAGAAGAGCTTCGTCGCCTCCGGTGACCAGGCCTAGGACTGTTTTTGATCCAAGCACCTCGCATATTCTTCCAATTCCTTTTGTCCAGTCTTTTCTAAAACTCAATTCATCGCCTGACCATGCGAGCTTTATCGTACCGCTTCCGGGTGACCACCAGGGTGAACTGTATTCAAAATAAACCTTATTGATGTGACCTACACCAATCTTATTAATTGCCGTACTAACTTCTTCAGGTAACTCATTACTAAACAATGTGTCTGCTTTTGCTTTAAGGACTCCAATCGGTAAAGTGACTATTACAAAGTCGCCCTCATACTCTTCGCAGTCTGCGGTTTTAACTATCACACGACTTCCTAGGTACTGTTTCATACAAATGGCAATCTCAGTTACCGGTTTATTCAAAATAATTTTATTCTCAGGGATGTTGATCAGCAAAGGGGTAAAGATAGAATTGAATCCAGTTGAAATTTTAATGTTTGGACCAGGTAGCGATCCAGAATTGGCTAGCGCCTGTGCGCTGACCTGGCTAAGGTTTGCTCCATAAACTGATTTAAGTCCATTAACAAGGCCATATAAAATCCTCTCAGAGTCGTACCTCAATGCAGGAGGAAATTGTAACAATTCTTGTTGTATTCGAAGGCTGATGAATTGCATGAGATTGCCCTTGTTCGGATTTAACTGGTTCAACTGGTTCTTTCCTAATTTCTTCCCCTGGTGTAGAATATGGTTGAAAATCATTTCTTCCAATTTGTATTCTGATATCGTCCTACCATCCCTGGTAAGAAAGAGGGTTTTCTTCAGCTGTCTGCTCTCCTGAAAGTCTTCTGGTTGGAGGACTTTGGCCACATTGGCAAGATTGAAAACCGGATTTGCAAGTGACGCACCGTTGATTCTACTAGGGCCGAGTTCTACTGTAGCATCTCCCATCCAGCAAGTGTTTATTCGGCCCCCAATCCTGAAAAATAAGGTAATTAAATATAAATATATTTTTAAATATTAAACGCTCAACTTTTTTTTTTAAACTAAAGGCACTGAATGATAAAAATATTTTCCCATTTACAGTTTTAAAACTTAAAATAGTTTATATGAAAGAGAATGTTGAAGGATGTTTTACAAAAATAAAATTATTCCTTTCGAACTAGTTACCTGTTACTGGCCTCTAAGACAGTGATGTCAGTGATGCCTCTGCAGTGAAGATGACATGCTGCGGTGAGCCCGGCCATTCCTGCGCCTATAATGATCACTTTGGGACAATTATTGCCCAGTTTCAGTTTGCCCGAGTCGCCGTTGCTGGATAGGCATGGCTTTTTGACCTGATCAAAGCACTGCTTGATAGAGTTCTGATTTTGTCCATCGGGATTCTTCGTTCCCCAAAAATTGAATGCCCTGAAACTTTAAAAATTAAATTCAATGTAGGTTTGGTTAGTGTTTCCTTCATATTTCCGACAAAAGTATGTTATGCATTTACAAATAATATAATTAAGTTTTTAGTTTTGATATAAATAGTTTACCTATGTGCCTCTAAATATTTAAATCGGGAAAGTAACTTCAAATTTGATATCATTTTCTTAAGAGGTGTATTTCACTTGTACAATTTTGAGCCTACTTGTGCTAATCTGTCACAAATTTCGTTGTCATGGTTGCGGTCTGAAATAGTAAAATAATAGCAAACCAATACCAAACAAAACCAACACTTTTGTAATAACTGAACACAGAAATCCAGCCGCTAGGTATATAAGAAGCGCAGATAAAATCACAATCACTGATGTTTTCATGTTTAACATTTGTCATTTTCAGCCGGTGTCGGTGAATCAAAAGATCTCTTTTATTTTAGACCTGATTACATAATAATGTTCAAGAATTAGTGTTCTGATGTTTTTGTCAGCTGAACATATTGCACTTTGGAGTTAGTTAACATTTTATTTTTATTCATAAATAAATGAAATATTGGAACAAAGTATTGTTTTCTACGATAAAAAAAATCTGATTTATTTATTTTAACCAAATATGCATATACTTAAGGACTTAAAAAAAACCCAGCAATCTTTGAAAACATAATTTAATGGGATTCGAAATCATATATACTGAGAAAACTTTACAGTTATTATATTTTTCATAATTGATTCATTTTGTTCTGTCAGACCAAAATATCGAGAATAGGCAGGTGAAAATGATCATCAATGACCAAATTACAGATTCATCACTCAGCAGGCCACAGAAAAATGTTACAAGATTAACGGATGGTTGAAATCTTTCCATCAAAACCAAGACTTTTTGGGATTTTTGTAATAAACTTTTTTTCGTGACTTTGTCAGTTATCAAGGCTTTATGGCCGCAACGGTTTAGTCGTTGACATGGTGCTGTAGCCTAATTTTGATGGCGGGGCAGACAAGACCTCGTATTGCCAAAACCCAAGTAGAAGATTCTCACTGTCGGTAATTTATTGGAAATTATATGAACGCGGGTGTTGTTAAATAAATAAGTTCTGTTTTGTACAAACATGTGTGGAATTGAGCTTATATGAATCAGTTTTTTGAAATTAATTTTTTTACTGCATGCAGTCTATGACCATTTTAACATAAAGTTTTGTCTACTGAATTATTTGGTTTGAGCAAAAAATAAGAAAAATTCTCAATCTTATTAACAAAAAAGGGCATCTATTGTCACACAAATAACAAAGGCACTATTGTATTTTTAACAATAAAAACTTGTAAAAATGTATTATAATAAAAACCCTATAAATAATGATGGGTTTCATATGAATCATTATGCTGCCTTTCATAATGTAATCCAAAATAGAAAGGAAGAACAAAACGCTCAATTTTCTTGACAGATCAATTATAACATTTTACTTTTTTTTTTTTTTGTTAATGTTAAAAATTAATGAAAGAATTTATGGTTTGGGCTAACCAGGTCTGAAAAACAGAAAGTGAAGCTGAAGAGTCTCTGATCTTTTTTTCCCATTAGTAAATCAGCCATTCCAGCAACCGATGATAACGCCTTCAAATAGCCCATTTTTTCTTTTATCCTTCCAGTTTGTTCAACAAATTGAACAGTAACCGTCATTATTGATGATTGTTATAAAATTTACTTTACTCACTCCCTCTTTGACTTTGATCGAATCAAAAATAAATATTTCACTCAAAAATCCCTTTCACATCATCAACCAATTATGTGTAAAACACAAATTTTTAATAAGTACTGTATTTATGTACAAACAACCTTTTATTATTTTATTTATTTTATTTTATTTATTTTTTTTTTTACAAGGGTTCGCAACAGCAGAGATTATATCAACCCTTGGGGTGCCGGTGCTTTTGAAAAAAAAAGCCCATTTGTAAGCATGTCGGGTTCGAATGCAGGGCCGCTGGATTCGAACCCAGGACCTTTACCTTACAGTGATGAGCGCAGTGTCAACGCCTAAACCGTTGCAGCCACCGATGCCCCCTCAACCTTTTATTGACAGATTGAAAAGTCAGTACGGAGTAAAATAGAATTTTTTTTTCTAAGTTCTTCTTTTAATTCTTAAAAAAAAACCTAAGTTTATTGCGTTAAAATAAGACCAAATAAGGGTTTTGTGGTGCTGAGTCATTTGAGGATCAGACTTGTAGTACCATATTAGAGGTTCTAAGTTCAAATCCTGACATACCCTAAGGATTTTTTTGCCTTGCTTTGATTATGGTCTAGAGCAGTGGTTCCCAAAGTGGTCCTTACGGACCCCCAGGGGTCTCTGGTATCATTCAGGGGGTCCGCGGAAAATTAAAATTGATTTGGGGGTCTCTGAACAAGGTCAGGGGGTCCGCGCAAGGTTTAATATAAAATAATATAATATAAATAATAATATAAAATAATATAATATAAAACAGAAGTACGTTGGTTTTCTAAAAGTGCATGTTTAAATCGATTTTATGCACTCTTTGATTCAATGTTGGAATTCCTGGAAACCAGACAATGATTTGCGACAATTTAATTAACTCAAAAAATGACATAGCCTAAATGTCTGATTTAACGAAACTAATTTGAAACGACAAGGTGACCAATTAAATAAAACAATAAAACTAAAAGCTTAATATCTGCGTTTTTTGTAAAATTTTTTCTTTACAAACAAAACTTGGGAAGAGGAGAATGCTCTCAATTTCCAAATCTTTTGAAATTGCAAATTAGAGGTGAAGATTTGGTTGCTTACTCTCAACACTTAACATCTCTTCATACAGACCTCATCCAAAGATTTGAAGATATTCTTGGATATTCCCGACTCGGTGTTGAACCCTTTTGCGCGTGGACAAACTCAGCTCCCAAACACAGATGAATCCATACTAATACAGGAGCAGCTTATTGAAATATCCACAAATGAGGAACTTAATCCAATGTTTGAACAGGGATACCATAAATTCTGGTTACAAAAACAGATCCCAATTTTATATCCTGCATTATGGGTTATTGTACAGAAGTTGTTGACTGCTTTCCCGTCTTTCTATTTGGTAGAACGTGGATTCATTGCCGTTTTGAAGCAAATCACAAAAGAAAGAAACCGATTAGAAATTTTTATTTTATTTTATTTTTTTATATTATGGCTTTTTCACTCGGGGGTTTTGACTATAAAAAGGGGTCCATGGGTCAAAAAAGTTTGGGAACGTTGGTCTAGAGTGCTTTTAGACTTTACATTTTTTAACATTTGAAAATTTCACATTCTATAGATGCATTGGGATGATGTGGATAAAAACCCTTACATCGCTTTACAGTTCTGCGGAAAAATCTATATCCACCTCGCACTTGGGGTTAGAATTCACCTCGAGCACTTTATTTTTTTACCCGAAGGCACAGTGGAATTATATTTGAGAATAATTTGGAAAATGCATTTGTCCTCTCGTCCAAAAGAAACAATGGCTCGTCGAATGTTATGATGAAAGATTTTGGGTTTTGTGTATAAATCTGTATATTGGGTTTGTTAAGGATTGTTGTTGTAAAATTAAATTGCCATGTTCATCATGAATCCACATTATTGGATATTGAGGGTTTTGGGTACAAAAAAAGACATCTTATGACTGATTTTCTGAAGTTTGCAGCTAGACAGTGCAGGCTCTTCAGCCATCTCAAATGAATCTTAATCTTTTCGTTTTTCTATTCAATCTTTCAAAATTTTAAAAATGATGGTCTTTCAAAGAGAAAAACTGGGAAAAAATACAGTAACACCACAAACAAAATAATACACAATTTATTTTTTTGATAATGTTAAATTATAAAATGCACAGAATTCTTGAATAGATGATATTCAAAAATATTTTGATAAAGAAGGAGAACAAATGTAAATATTAGTAAAATCTGTCCTGGTCCTCTCTTCCAGTTCTGACGCATCTTTCTCACTAATTAAAAATATAATAAAAACCCAACTGGATGGAACAAGTCTCAACGATCAATAGGTACTCTACAAAGAGAGTAATTATTTACAATATAACTCTTTTAAAAATTGAATCTTTCTCCTATTTAACATTTTAATTTCTATGTTACAAAAGTTGTGTATTTTGTATTTTGACAATTCTTTGAGGTCACAGCTAAAATTAAAATAAAAACATTCATCACATATAAAAATAGGCACTAGACAATATTTATATACAAGACATTTTTTTAATAAAAAAAAATTAATCACTTTTTACTAAGATGCAAAAAGTAATAAATTATATACAAATCAAAATAAGTAACCCTATAGTTGCACTAGAGCAACATCGACCTTCGAGTCTCGAAAGTTCTATCAGTCATTGAGCACAGGTAATACAACAGGAGGTTTCATGTGAAGCGGTGGTCGTAGGAACGTCTCCAAGGTCGTACATCCTCGTCACTCAAATACCCGCCGTTGTGGTATGAGTGAGAACGTATGTGCGACGGCCTCCTCCAGCCGTCGAGGTATCTTTGCCTCTGACGCTCGTCTTCGTCCTCGACCTGCCTTCTCTGGGACTTGGACGAGCTCGACTCGCTCGAGTCTTCCCCCGAGGTGCCGAGGCCTAGGTCTCTGTCATCCGTAATATATTTCCCAGGCAGGGCATCGCTTTCGTAAGTGACCATATGCTTGCTGAACTGAGGATGCGGAATGCAGTACGGGTGAGGAAATTTCTCGGCGATCACTAAGTCGACTTTTTTCCTCTTGCAGCTCCCGGGGCCAAAGAGCGACAGCAGAACCGGCAATAGGAACATACCGTGCAAAGCTCCGAACAGTATTACGAGGAAGATCATTTTGAAAAATACAAAGAAAATATAACTGTCTGCTAAGACCAAAGCGATGACGCCGAGTATCGTGCTCATCGCTCCTTGAAATATCGGGAGACCGAGGGCATATAGTGACTCTTTAATCTTTTCATTTGAGGTCTCTGCTTTAGATGACATATAAGCATAGCATATATGGGCGGTAAAGTCTACTGAAAATCCGATGCACATAATTAGATTGATCATGGATATCGAGTCTAAGTTGACGTCCCAGAGAGCCATGTACCCGGCGACTCCCGTCTCTATGCTCACTATGCAAAACGCAACCCACAGAGAACATATAAAGTTTGGAATGAAGATAAAAGAAATTATCATCATAATCACAGCTCCTACTATCATCGATTGGATGGATGTCGGCTTTACAAGTTCAAACTGAAAAAAAAAAAAAAATAAAATAAAATAAAAAATAATAATCAAGTTATAATAGTTTAAAATGTTTACAATCCAAATAGTGCCAACCTGGTCAAAAAAGACAAAATAAGGATGGAACACGGTAACATTGAGATCTGACTCTCTTGCTATTCTTCTCAAATCCCTGACCATATCTTTCTCCATGTTTCCATCACTGATATTCACTGCCTGTACCATGAATCTCATTGCTACTATTCTCGTTTTGTTCTCATTGAATTTCACATCAAGAGAAAATGGGTTTGGCTTGAAAAGCCACAGCTGAAAAAAATAAATATAATGTTTTTTGTAATTTTATATAAATAAAGACCCTATAGGATATATAAATAGCATATAGGAGAAAAGAACTTACATCATTTAGAGCTTCAATAAATTCTGGCTCAGTGTCAATCGAAGTGTTCAGGTACTCTTTATTCCTATTTATGTAGCCGATAAAAGAACGGAGCCAAGATTCAGTATAAAGTGCATTTGAGATATACGGAGATGCTTCAAAAGCTTGAGTGAGATTCTCAATCTTTTCCTGAGTTTTCACATCAGAAAAATATAAATCTCCATTCACAACAACCTAGGAAAAAAAAGACGAATTTTTTAAATATTGGACAAATAATTTGTACAGAGAAATAAATCTGGATGGAATTAGAATTGATTCATGAAACCATCCAGATGAATATTTATGAATATTTATTTTATTTTAATTATTTCAGATTCATGGCTGAATTTGACATACTTGCATCCTATAAGGAAATTCTCTAAAGTAGAAGTCTTCTCTATCATAGAAGATGATCGAATACGAGTCTGCCTTTGAAAGCTTTCTACGCTGCAGGCCTTCTTGGAGCGTCGTTAGCCCGTAGCAGGCCCCGATGAGGTAGAGGATGAATGTTATCAGAACAAACATTTTGACAGGCCACCATGAAAGACAGGGTGCAAGTGAATCTCTGGAAACGTTTCATTCAGGGATGAACAAAAGTAATAATAATATATGAAGGAAAAAATAAAATAAAATACAAATGGCAAAATATTGTACCTGAAGTAATTCATGAGCATGTTTCCAGGGCTGTCAAGACGGTTGTTGGGGTCTTTCGGATTGATCCCTCCGGCACAGAACACCCTGTACAACCATGATTTGTCACCTGAAAAAAATTATGAATTGTGAAAACATTTTCAGACAATTTATTTCTTAGAAAGTTAAATATTGGGTTATTATGTTGTTTGTTAAGTTAAATTGTAACAAACTGAGAGTAAGAATTATCTTTTAAAGAAATTTATTTATTTATTTTCCCAAAATGGATTTGATCTAGAGTACCATCAATCATGCCTATATTGATTCTTTATTAGACAAGAATAATGCCAAACTATAAACAATTATAAAGTCAACTTCATAACCTAATGAAGATAGCCTTTCAAAGTACCAAATATAATTTTTTTAAAAATCAAAAATAGTTATGATTAGAGTCCGGAGTTGTATACACTTTTTGTTAACACTTACGATAATGGTGATCATTCGATGATTTATCCAAATCATCCACAGAGGTACAATGGTTCACATTTCATAATTTGAAGAATATTGCATAAATCTGTATATTTGAAAAATTAAGCAGATAAGAACACGAGGGAAAAATAAAAGCAAAGGACGAAAATTTGATTCAGATTTCATTTAAATTTCCAGCTCAAAGACAAATTGACACAATTGAATTCTTTTGAAATAATCGACATATTATTTGAGAACCCTATTTCCAAAATTTTGTAGTTGTATTTTTCTGCCTTTCCTAAAAAAAAAAATTGTTCAAAATAGTCGAGTTTTGGAAAATGCGAGTTATTTGAAACACAAAAATAATCAGTCTCACAATCTGTCCTCTTTAATATTTTCTACCTAATAAACGTAAAAATATTCTGAAAGCGGTAAGTTTTTCTTAAATAGCAGGTGGGATTTTTTCTTTCATTGTAAAACAGAAAGTAATAAAAATCCCCTTAAAATAAAATTAGCATGGTGATGAACTTCTCCATCACCCTTTACACCTATTATAAATAACTAGCCAAATTGAGGGTCAACAGGGTACTCAATTCCACCATCAACCTTCTTACACCACACATTCACACCAATAAATACATTTACTCTCAATGCTAGGGACACAAAACTATCAGTATTATGTACAATAAAACAACCTATTTCCTCTAAATTAGTGGAACAACGGATGCTCAGCAACAATTCTCCCATTGGGTAGTATTCCTACACGCTCTCTATATGGAGCCAAGGAACTGCATCCTCCAACTTGGTGGGACAGACCAAGCAACCCATCTCTACATGCCAGACATGCAGGCTTTGGCCCAAAAGTTTGTTGCTTGGCCTATTCTTAATTGGGTGAGGATGACCCCGCTTATTATTATTATTTTTGATTCCTTTCAAATCTTTGGAAAAATGCCTTTTTTTAAGCGTTCATTAAAGATAGAGAGGAATAGATTGGGAACAGATTTGGCTCTATTAATACCATACAAATTTTGTTTATTAAGTATTATTTTTTGTAATATATTTTGTAACCTTTTTGTTATTTAATTATTTTATAGTTTTCTACCCCCTTAAAGGGGCTGAGCCCTATTGTTAATTTTTTTTAATGATAAATATATTCCAATATCTATTTTTAAACAAAGTTTGTAGATCATCGAGTCATATTATTCCAAATAATGTTGTAAAAACAAATCAAACTTGTCTACATTTTGGAAATAAAACAAGAAGAAAAATATTTTAATTATGGCATAAGGTGAGTTCACTGGTTGTACAATGGAATATGTGCTTTGGAATTATTCATATTCACCGTTTGTGTTGAAAATCTGTTCTTTCAGCTCAAAAAAAATCTTTTGAATAAATTCATACAAATTTGAACATTTTTCAATTTAAAAACGTTAAGCGAAATCGGCCAGATTTCGAAAATTTATTAAAAGTCGGTCGAAATAATTAAATATTACATAAAACGTGTCGCTTCAGAAGGAGAATAGTTATGAGTCACTTAGATAGGAGTATAAAGCGGTTCGTATCGACGCCTGGATAGCTCAGTCGGTAGAGCATTAGACTTTTAATCTAAGGGTCCAGGGTTCGAGTCCCTGTTCGGGCGAAAATTTTTTTTTAGCTTTTTAAAATAAGTTTAATATTTTTATTTATTTAAAAATATGCACTCTCTTTTTCCGAGATGATATAATAAATCAATCAAAATATATTTGAATTACGATGAAAAACAAAAACAAGAAAATATCTGACATATGAGATAGCCAAGCAGTCATCAAAGCACGAAGTTTAAATGTGTGGTATTTAGATTATTTATATTTTTGTTCAAATGTAGAGATTTTCCTCATAGAAAAATGGATTTCTATCCCTTCATCCTTCTCCACTCCTTCAAAATCTAACGTACATATACAAAAAACATTAATATCTCACTGGCACTCTCAAACACGACACAACCGTGACATATATACACAGAAAACACACACTTTGAGTGAGTACAAATAATTTGATTAAACCTAAAATTTCTATTATTGCATAAATTCATTTTCACATCTTACACGTATTTGTATAATTTAAACAATGTTTATAAATCCCAGGCCCTGAAGATGATCTCAGTAAAGATCGAAACGTTGGCACGATAAAGAAAGTGTTTTTCTAAACCTACGTCACACCACACCGCATCTGACGATCTCTAAATAATCACTACGTTTAAATATCATTAGTTCAAAGATGGTGCTGAACTGCAAAATCAAACTGAACATATTAGATACGAAGATTGCTACGCATTGGCCCCTTACAGGGAGCTAGTAGGCATGAGCCCTCACATGAAGATGGTACTCGAGTGAGCGGATCAAACGTTGGGTCCCCTGTTCTTAAGAAAAAACGAGTTGTTTTCTCACATGCAAAAATTGTTTATACTGCGTCTATGTGTATATGTTTGTTTTATTTGTTCATGTATATATTATATTTGTAAATAATTAAATTATTGTGAGTGTGCGATTAAAGAGAGGCGGAATATCGATTAACCCATTGGTCATACAGTGGGGGCTGAACCCCGGTTAAAAAAAGGTAAAAAGTGACAGACGAAAACATCGAGGCTGGGCGGACCGGGGAGAAAAGAAACGACCTGCATCGATCCTCAGACCGCAACAAGAAATTTCTTAATCCATTGAAATATTTAGAATTAAATTGATTATCTGAACTTGGCGGAGGATATGTTAATCCGTTACTGCCTTAATTTAAAGTACAAAGTAAAGGTTTATTTTGTTCTAAGTAATCCACAAACCCTCCACGTAAGATGGCGAGAAGCCGAAAACGGTGTAGCTTAGAAAAAAAAAAAAAAAAAAAAAAAACCAGCGAGGTCAAACGGACCAATAAGATCGGAAACGACCATGATAAGTGAACGAAGAAATATTTCTATAATTAGGGAACTCAGCATGTCGTTTTTGATGTTAGCAATAAAACGAGCCTTAACAATGAAAATTGGAGAGTATCGTAAATACGTTAATTTTTTTTTTTTTTTGACATTTACAAATAAAGCCCAGATGGACTACCCAAGTTTTATGAAAACAACTTCACGATAAACAGTAAAATAGTGATTTCCTAATTCATTAAAAATCTTGGTTCATGGAGTTTGGTCGGATTTCCTGACAATCCAGTCGGACAAAAGTCGGTCTTACCTAATCATTTTGTTCTTTCTTTCCTATATGCTTTGGTCTCGCTATCTCCAGTGATGTGGTTTTTTGACACTGAAGTTAGCGAAAATTCGAAATACGTCTGGCAACCAAAACCACTAGGATAAGCAGACCAAAATCATCGAGGACGACCAAACAACATTGTGCGATTTATTTTACCAAAATCTCTTTTGCAAAAGATGACTTGAAATTAATAAAATATTTGTAAAGTTTAGAATAAGAATATTTATGGGGTTTATGTTTGTTTGATTAAATGAAAAATTTAGCATATAAAAAAAGCGCCTGATACACACCCTAGATTTCCATAATGTCATTCCTTACCAATTTGGTTTCCGTCCTCGTCATTTCACGATTCAGAAATGTTTCAGGGTATCTATTTCCTCTGATTTAGTAAACTGAGTACTGCTCGAGAGCATTCCTGGACATCTAGGTACATAGGTTCTGGTTCTCTTCAAACTAAAGCAGTTCCTATCCATCCCTTATTACCCAATCCTAAAATCCTATCTGACCGATCGCTGCTTCAGATGTGGCAAGGAGTTTTCCGATGTCAGACCGATCAGGCCGGCGTCGCACAAGGGAGCATTCTGGGTCCCATCCTATGCACAATTTATACTGCTGATCTGCCGATATCCCAGCACCAGCCTTACAATCTATGTAGGCGATACTGCTATTTCATCTCCTAACTCCAATCCTACTCAAGCCATCTGAATCCAGGAACATCTTGAGTTTATTGAAAAATAGTGCAAAACGCGGAAAACGAAGCTAAACGAGAATATATGCACTGAAATTACATTCACGCTAAACAGCCCACGTCAACAATAAAGAACTACGGACATCTACATGAGTAAAATACTTAGGGCTATACATAGTAGAATGACATGGAATACTCACACAAGACTCAAGCTACAAGAACTAAAAAGACGTATACAGATATGGACAACTACGAAGTACCAAAATTATACATGACAGTAAAGAACAAACTAATTCTATACCAAACATTACTTCGACCTGTTTGGACGTGCGTTGCGTAACTGTGGGGTATCACGAAGCCATCTAACATCCAACGTACCCGAGCTGTCCAACCAAAAGTCCTCAGACGAATTCTCCAATCTCCTTACTATCTCTCCATCTCACTATCCACAAAGACTTTAACATTCCCTGCTTCCACAAGTTTCACTCTAATCTTTGAACACATCCTAACCTTACTGCTCAAGCCCTCTCTATTTCTTACCACACCAAAAACCCTCCACGTCGCCTCAGACGACAATGGTCCCTTGTCGATGGTCCTCCTCGCCTGAATCCGATAACAAATAGAGTGCCAGCATTGGCCTTTCTGGCAGTAATGTTAGTGTTATGCCCAGCATTTTTATACCATTAGGACAATATGTAAGGTATGTAATTCATATACAGGATACAAAAATAAATAAATACAATAATAGGAGAAGGCAACTAATGGTTATTATCCTATAGTACATAATAATCTTGGCTTTTACAGTATATCATTGTCAAAAAATACTTCTAAAGTTGAGCAAATAAATTCGAGATGATTTATTACTACCTGATAGACAAAGAGAAAACAAAATATAATTACAATATTTTACGACCACACCGTTCAATAGCAGACTGTTGGATATCGAAGGGCCGACCCTTGTGTTTTTTTATCCCATTTCCATTCAGGGAACATCACAGAGGATAGTGTTTTTTGCCATTGGGTGTTCATAAAGATGAGCAAGCTGACGCGGCGTGGGCGTCTCGTCTGGGAGAAAGTCAATTTCTTTGGCCTCATAAAGCTGACGCAATGGTCTTTCTACGATATTTCCACCGATTATGAACGATTAGGTAACTGTAACAACCGGCCTTCGACCACACGCGGCTTTCACGAGCGGACCCAACCGGCCCAATATGCCGATCCCCATCTATCTTCACATTTAAATAGGGAAAAAGAAAAAGATGGGTTGATCGGCTGGAAAATGATGATGGCTTCTGAGGGAAATACACAAGTGAATCAACATATCAAATGTTTGGTTTTCTATGTTTAAAAACAATCTTTTAGAACTTGAAAAATAATTTAAAAAATGTTTTATTGTCAGTTCCTTGATATTCTGCTATGTAAAATTGGACGTAGATCTAAACTTACTACCAAACCTTGACAAATTGGATTTAGGCAACATCTCTCTTACACCCAACAGCTGCAATCGACACCATACTAAACACTTGCACAAAAAGAAGGTTCTAGGATTTTCTTTCGGCACAATAAATGACAGATATGAATTTCAGAGTTATTACACTATGATCACCTGCAGATACCTTGTTATCCACTAGGTGTCACCACCAATTAATCACATCTGCCTGAAACACAGGTCACCAGATCGTTCTTGGGCGGAAAGACCAAGCGTAGAGTAGCGGATACGAAAGGAATACAAATAAAAGATTTATAACAAGTAGAATAGTGTATTGTACATACTGTAAATTTATAGATTACAAAAGGTGAACAAGATCAACATGGAAAGACTTGTTGTTCGGTCGCAAGTCAGTGGGTGTACCAGGGTCGCCACAACACAAACTCAGACACTTTCTACAAACTCATCAGTCATCATTCATCACCATCTTACAGACTGAAAGTTTGAAGTAAAATACCGGTAGTAAAATATTTACTCTCTGATTTTTGCTTTATTTATTTTGGAGTCTAACAAGGCAGCGTGCTAGGACCATTTCTTTATCTTGTCTACATAAGTAACTTTTAGACACATCAAAACGTCACAATACCCCAATTTAAAGACGACGTAGCAGCTATAAGCTCGGGTAGAACTTGTAAAGAAGTTTAACGTAGACCTTAACAATTTTCAGTACTTACCAGACAGTCTAAGACTACACTTGTGCAATTCACGTGCCAGAAAAGAAGGGCGCTATGACAAGACACGCATGGTGCGAACTATTGAGCTGGTGCAAAATTAACGCAGGTTTTGAAAATTTGTTTTATTTTCGCAGGTGCTTTTCATGTAAACAAAGGTAATTCCTCAAATCTAATTCAATACAGTTTTGGGGGGAGGGAAGCGAATGCACGATGCAGCGATGGTTTCAGAGATTTCGATCTCGAAGACATGGAAGGTCGATGTAGACCCGTTGTGGACGACGACCGATACAAAACGTTGGCTGAAGAAAATTCAAATAAGACAACAAGGGTGACAACTCAACCGTGGTTAGCCATCTGGAGCCAATTGGTAAAGTAAAGAAGCTAGACAAGTGGGTACAGCACGAACTAATCGAAGCCCAAAGAAATCGATGCTTTGAAATTTGCACGTCTCTTCTGTTGCGCCACCAAATGATTCATTTCTCGCTCGAATCATCACGTGCGATGAGAAATGGATTCTGTGCGTTAACAGGTTAACAGAATGTACAGGTCAATGGTTGGACAAGGATGAAGCACCAAAACACTTCCCGAAACTAAATCTGCACCCAAAAAAGTTATGGTAATTGTTTGGCTGTGTACTGATGGGGTTGTTTACTATAATTTCCTGAAATAGTGAAATTATCACAGCGGAGAAATATTGCTAAGAAACTGACAAAATGCACGGGAAACTGCACCGTCTTTGTCCAGCACTGGTAACCATAACGGGCCGATTCTTCTTCACGATAACGCCAGGCCAAATGTCGCAATGCCAACCCTGAGGAAACTTAGACCTTACCTTAGGATATGAAACCTTACCGCAGCCTTCATATTCGCCTGACCTTTCGCCTACAGACTTCCACTTTTTTTCGGCATTTGGATCACTTCTTGAGGGATAATTTTTTTAGTGAATGCGGTGAAGCCGAAAACGCCTCCCGGGACTTTATTGTGAGTCGATTTTTATGCCAGCGGAATAAAGCTTATTACATATTGGCAAAGATGTATAGATACCACATCCTGATCCATACCTTGATCCAGAGTTCATCTGTCAACTCGCGTCTCAACGCTGATCCATTCAATTCCCTATAGCTTCCATTCCTCGCAAGGATTATACATGGCCCATGCACGTTAATTTTTAACACTGGTGATACAAAATAAATTATATCAATCTGTGATATGTGAAGTCCATTTAAAACCTATCGACTAAGACATATTGTTGACTCTAATTCGAAAAATTTCCATAGTTTTTATCTTTTCTGCTACTATTCCATAAATTATTTTTAAAAAGAACTTCAAAACATGCAGTTAAAATCTTGAGCTTTTACTGAAAATTCGACATGGTCATTATGTCTATTTGTGGTCTGAAAAAATGAGCGTTTTGTAAGACAGAATGATGATGGGCATGTCAGAAAAGATGCGACGCATTGGGCTTACTGATTTTGCCATAAAAGAAAGCTTATTCGAGGTCGTAAATTATGTTGAAATCGGGTCATTTCGGTTTATTCGGTGAACATCTATTAGCCTTTTTTCTATGATTCACATTTAAACGTCTAAAGGGTAGAAACCTCAAAAACCTTTGAGCCTTTTATTTTTGTATAAATTTATTATTTGCCCTGTTGCAACCCGTAATATTTTTCTACTGCGGAGGTGTGATTGTAGAAGCCGAAGTTGACGGAAAAGAGCGTAGGGCTAAGACAGTTACTTCGACAGTCGAATGTGCGATGATTGAGAGCAGTTGAGAAGAACCTGTAGTATTACTGCTGAGAATCCTCTGATTTAGTTGATTATAGAACAGTCTGATTTAATCCAGTTGAGCCCCGGCTGTCTGGAAGGCAGAAACATTGTCGAACTAGTGCTGAAAGCTGATAAATTCTTTGGGCTCTACAATACTAATCTTTTAGATGTTCTAGATGTTTTAGATGCTTAATAGTTAATCTGAAGTTAACTATTAAGAAAACTTAAGCAATTCTGAATCGCTTACTGCATCCTCTTATGCCTTGTTATATATCTTTCTTTGCTTATTTTTCTAGAGACTACCTGTGCCTAGTGAGAGCTTGTGCGTTTCACCTTGTCTTCTACTATAAAAATATCTTTTATAGAGTACATTACTATCTAAAGATTTATTTAAGACTTTCACCCCGAAGGGTTGTCACACCCTGTCATAAACATCAGGGAATTCACCCACCCACCATTAAGTGGCTGGGCTGCTAGTACCACCCTTAGCCAAATGCCCAGAAAATCGTCGCTTCTCTACCATAGGGGTTGGAGCTAGGGGGCTATCAACAGCTAGGTCATTTCATCCCCAAACGCACGCAAACTATAATCTAGCCTAATACTACTTAAATTGGATAAATCAGTCGCACAAATAAATACATTCATGCATTGCACATCTGATTAGTCGGTGGAGTACTGGATATTCCTCCACGGACCTATATACTGTATTAATAGCCTAACCTAAATTAGGGTGATGAGGTACTTCTATAAATATTCCGCCATTGACCGTAAGCACACACACTGCTGGAGGGACGCTGGTTACGCTATTAGATCATCACCCTTCTAAAGATTTTAAAATTAACCGCCATGTGTAGTCCTTTTGTTGCAATGGTATCTGCTTGGCCATTTTAAATTTTCGTTTGTTCTAGACCACAGCAGAGAGTGACTGTCTCGCAACCTCATTGTGTTGAGTTTGATTATTCAATTTTCATTATAATGTTATTTTCTTATTCAATTCGAATAATATTCGAGCTGATTAAGTTCAAATTCAAAGCTGTGATGACTGTTTGAACCAAGTTTTGTTTATCTTCTTCTCAGATGGAATTGTTCTAATCTCTCAAATGCGCGAACCTTTAAACGGATGTATGTTGTACACGTCCATGTATTCTTGTTATTTGGTTTTGATGTCCCATATCGTTAATAAAATGCATTTTATTTATCTTCTCTTTTCCGTCGGCTGTTTGAACTCACGAGTTAATTTTGGCCGTGGTCATCTACCGAATCGCGTACATGAGTTGGCGAAACAGATGACTGTCACATCCCAATTGGCCGTGCCAAATTTGAGCTCGATAGTGGTCATGAATACTTGTTTATTCAACATCTATATTTATTCATTGCTGTTTTCAAGTGTTTTAAAAGTCAGGAATTTAACTGCAGTCTCTTTCTTGTTCATCTACAAACTACATTACGATAAAGAACGGTCCCGTAGACCTTAAATCGTACATTTTGCTTATTAGAAACGTCAACTCTTATACACTCCTTAGTCCTTACGATAGATTGATGGACCTTGTTTACAAATATGTATATGCTTTTACTTTGGTAAAAGATATGTAAAATGCACGTTACAGTTGTTTACGGCTAAACTATCTATTAATAAGAGTAGTTTGGCGGTATTCTGTTATCTTTTAGCTTTGTGTATTATTTAAACAAATTCTTACCTGATTGAGACACAGGCAGGACTTTGACGCAGCAAATCGAGTGTCTGTTTTCTTGCTCCGAGTAGCCCGAGATGGCCATACATGCGGCGAAGAAGGTGATGTGCCAAGTGAAAATAAAAAAGACGGCAAAACCTGCAAAGAGGAAAAATTAAGAAAGGCGTGTAAAAATGGGTTGAAGGCCTGTAAAAGAAATTGTCACGTTCCGCGTCCGTCCGAACGAAAGTCGACTGTCTCCGGAGGATTAAAGAAGCGGAAAGGTCACAGTTGTACTTCGAACAAGAGAAACCAAGTTGGATTTGTCGACCGCCCCCTTTGTCTCTTCCGTTACATCACATCAGACACTGCATTACGACTTCCGCTCGGGATCGACAAGCAGAGGAGGAACAAGTTTACAACTATACTTTTCGAAAAAGTTACGCAAGTGAAAACATTTCGTTTTCAACCACCCGATGTCTTAATACAGTGCAAATTCAAGTATGTATAGAAAAAATAAGAACTATTACAGCTTTTCCCGACAAATTCACCGTTTTTAATTGAAAATTAATTGTCGTACCAAAATTACCCTTATTAATTTCAAATTAACCTCTTTTCCCGACAAATTAACTTTTTTTAAATTTTCAGTGAATTGCCGCATCAAATAACCCCTATTCCCGACAAATTAACCCTTTTTAATTTGTAATTAATTGTCGCATCAGATTAACCTATTAATTTCAGATTAACCTCCTTTTCCCGTCAAATTAACCCTTTATAATTTTCAATTAAGTGTGGCATTAAAGTAACCATTTTTAATTTCAAATTAACCCCTTTTCCAGTCAAATTAACTCTTTAATGGTCTCATAAAATTAACCCTATTAATTTGAAATTAATTGTCGCATCAAATAAACCCTTTATACTTTGCAATTAATTATCGCATCAAATTAACCCCTTTTCCCGTCAAATTGACCCTTTTTAATTGCAAATTAATTGTCGGACCAAATTGACTCTTTTAATTGTAAATTAATTGTCGTACGAAATTAACCTTTATTAATTTCAAACTAACCCCTTTTCCAGTCAAATTAACCCCTTTTCCAGTCAAATTAACTCTTTAATGGTCTCATAAAATTAACCCTATTAATTTGAAATTAATTGTCGCATCAAATAAACCCTTTATACTTTGCAATTAATTATCCCATCAAATTAACACCTTTTCACGTCAAATTGACCCTTTTTAATTGCAAATTAATTGTCGGACCGAATTGACTCTTTTAATTGTAAATTAATTGTCGTACGAAATGAACCTTTATTAATATCAAACTAACCCCTTTTCCAGTCAAATTATCTCTTTTCAATTTGCAACTAATGGTCTCATAAAATTTACCCTATTAATTTGAAATTAATTGTCGCATTAAATAAACCCTTTATACTTTGCAATTAATTATCCCATCACATTAACACCTTTTCACGTCAAATTGACCCTTTTTAATTGCAAATTAATTGTCGGACCAAATTGACCCTTTTAATTGTAAATTAATTGTCGTACGAAATTAACCTTTATTAATTTCAAATTAACCCCTTTTCCCGTAAAATTAACCTTTTTTAAATTTTCAATTAATTGTCTCATCACATTAACCCTTTTTAATTTCAAATTAACCCAATTCCAAGTCAAATAAACCCTTTATAATTTGCAATTAATTGTCGCATTAAATTAATCATTTTTAATTGCAATTTAATGGTCGCGCCAAATTTACCTTTTTTAATTTGAAATTAATTATCGCACAAAATACCATGTTAAATTTCCAATCAACCATTTTAACTTCGAATTAATTTTTTTTTAAATATCCAAAACTAGGAGATCGTAAAGTAAAATTCCTGCATTTGAAAAAAAGAATCAAATATAAAATAATTCTCTCTGACCCTTAGAAGATCGTATGCAAATTATTTTCATTATAATAAAAAATTATATAGTCATTATAATTACAACAACAAACGATTTTTCCTCTAATTTGAAATTTAAAAAATGAATTAGGATCTAAAAATCACAATTTCTTACATATCTCAAATAAAAAGAAGAATCTTTTACTATTAAATTTTATTTGATATAATTTTTAATTTAAGTTGTAAATAATTTTCATACGATTATTTAGAGCCGAATTATTTTGTATTTAAAAATCTCAAATTGAAAGAAATGATTTGTTTTTATATATAATTTTAACTAAAATTATATATTGTCTTCTAACAGCCCAATTATTTTATATTAAAAAAAATCAAATAAACAGAAAATTTTTTACATGTTTGTTTCATACCACCTCCTATGTTTTTTAATACTTAAAAAAAGGGATGATTTGAATTTAAAATGGGTAATTCGAAAAGAAGAAAAAAAAACAATTTGGAATTAAAACTGATTAATTTGGAACGAAAAAGTGTTAATTTTCACTGGGCCAAAGGGTGAATTTTACGTAAAAAAGCTATTCCACTGGAGCACCCGCATTACAGTAAAACCTGGCTTAACTCTGTCCGTTTAGAATGAGAATCGGAGAATCATTTTTTACATTTAGGACCGTCCAGAACCGCCGGCAGAATAAAAATGCACATTTTGCTATTAACAACGATTAGAATGAAAACTTTCGATTCTAAGACTTTTCTTTTAGACAGGCAGAGAGTCGCAGAATGGAACGGCATTACCACCGTATAAATTGAAATGAGGGATACGAGAAAAACAATATTCCAAACTTGAGTTGCATTGGAGTTGCACAAAATAGATTTAAGGTAATTTAAGGAATCGATAACATTTAAAACTTTCTATAAGAGCGTCAAATATGCCAAAATCAAAAAGGATTCCAATCGCGTCAGATTGGTTCTTTCTGAGTAGAGAGGAACCCTTCTATCATCGATATTCATATAGATAAGAAGATATCGGAAGATTCGTCCCTGGATCCTTTTTACCGTGTAAGAGGTCGAATAATACCTGGAGGACAGCAATAAATCTTCTAAATGGCCACGGGGATAGAAAGCCATAATGAGATATTTGTTCTTCAGGCCTGATATGTCTTTTGATGTAACCAAGATTTGTAGCCACTATGTCACAGTAACATTAAATTAAAAGTAACTCCGAAATTGGTGGTTGAGCTCATTTACAGCACAGGTTTATTATTTAACGTGTGTACTTCTAAATCTTCCTGGAGTGTGGTACAATGGTCCAGGTCGATCGATTAACTTATCATATGTATGAAATTTAAAGGTATTGCGAGTGCTTAATGTTGGATTTTATGGACTCACTGCTGTAGAGGCAGAATATCCTGATGCTGGGGAAAGGGCTGAGTATCCCGATCCAGAGCGAGATGATGTCCGTGACGGAGGTGATGGTGATCGAGAC
Organism: Cimex lectularius; assembly: GCF_000648675.2. Classification (NCBI taxonomy): domain Eukaryota; kingdom Metazoa; phylum Arthropoda; class Insecta; order Hemiptera; family Cimicidae; genus Cimex; species Cimex lectularius. The sequence goes on along the minus strand of NW_019392688.1, from coordinate 4,698,648 downwards.
GGCGGCTTCGGACATCGTCTTCCCTAGACGTTCCGCTACAGAATCCGTGACCGGCGTTCTCCTCCAAGACGCCAACATAACGAAAGTATCGTCGATCCCGATGCCTAAAGCGAAACATATCAGTAAATCGACAATCCGAGGAATCGGGATAAGACGACTTACTGCACATGAGGAGCGGCGAGACGAGGTTGATACCGATGAAGTCGATCCCGCAGTAGATGGCCAACCCGAATCCGGCCACGGTGCCCATGGCGGCCGAGACGTTGCCGAGGACCCCGAGAAGAGGTTTGCTGCGGACCCAGTCAGTCATCATGCACGTTATTGTCGAAAAGATCGCCATGATGACGAAAGTCGAGCCGAAGTAAGGCACCACGCTCTGGGTGTTTCGCTCTAGCTCAATGTCCAGCGTACGAGATGCGAAGCGTGCAGTCGAGATGTACTTGAAGACCCCGGAATCCTCAGCTGCACCGACCGCTTCGAGGAATGCCTCTTCCCACATAGCTCCTCTGAAACAATTTAGACACTCATAACATTTTTATATACACGAGGTTTAATAAATTTTCTTAACGACTAATAAAAGGCGTATTATAGAAACCAGCAAAGCACTCATCACTACCGGTTTAACATAAAGCGATATTGGGTCAAAACTGTCATGGTTATTTTTGTGAAAGAGAATTAATTTCTCAACCAGGAATTTGTTTATATTTTTGTATTATTGTCATATTTCAACTATCCTCGGGTAAAATTGAAGGTCAAACGGTTTGACTCGTCCTGGGAGGTCATCACCAATATAAAATTTCTCGTAAGAGCCTAGAAGAAATAACAACTTTATTTCTAAAGCACGGGAAATGACGAGCTTATGAAGAAATTTTAGTTGAATAATTTTTTCAAAAGCCCCGTGCTAAAACAGCATGACGTAAATCACGCAGTATTTTTGAACAAATAAATTTTTTATTATATTAATCTATTTATGTTAGTACTCTAATGGTCCATATTAATTATTTCAATTAATTATTCTTTATATGTAAGGTCTTGGCTGAGATGAAAAAGTCAGTGACATGAGCGGGATTCGAACCCACGACCTTCGGCTTAATAGGTTAAAGGTCTTGAGCTTTCGAGACTTCGATATCTATTCGGGTTATAGGCTGAAATGGAGAGTTGGTGTCCGAATGGATCGAAGTCACGATAGCTCAAGTGTAGGAGCAGCGGCGTATTTAGCCGAAGGACGTGGGTTCCTTCCATCCCGCTCGTGGCAATGACTTTTTCATCTGAACCAAGAACTTACAGTAAAAGAATAATTAATTGAAGTAATTAATATGGTCAATTAGACCACTAAACATAAATGGATTAATATAATAAGTAAATTATTCAGATATCGTGAGATGCGGTCGGACTTCTCACGATATCTGAATAACTATCGATTAACGGTCACTAATTTCTACACATAATAAGTAAAGAAGTAATCTAACAGCTCGCCGTGGCCATTTTCATAAATCGCTGAGACTCGAATCCTGATTACACATTTGACAAATGGCAAAAAAGAGGTAGAATGCGAAAAAATGCGAAAATACTGTAGGTTGAGATGGCGAGTAGGTGTCCGAGTGGATCGAAGTCACGATAGCACAAGTGGTTAGAACAGTGACGTATTGAGCCGAAGGTCGTGGGTTCGAATCCCGCTCGTGACGCTAACTTTTTCATCTCAACCAAGACCTTACACGAAAAGAATAAAAAATTTATTTTCGAAAAGTGTGTCAATCAAAAATTAATCCTAAAATCTTTGTAATAGTATTTATTAATGAAATTACCTGATATGTAACTGTTTATGTAAATTCGTAGTCTTTTACAGTCACGATTATTAACTGTAAAGCAAAGGTTAAAAGGGCAAAGTAATTTGCATTTTTTTGGGAAAGTATGAGAAAAGATATAGATATGGATGTTTCAAAACTGTTTTATGGTGTCACCATCAAGCCATTGAATAGTTTTATCAAGTTAATTTTAAGAAGTAATATTTAATACAGTACGAATCACAATCAATTATAAATTTATGTCAATATAATGGGCGTTTCTGTGATTTCGAAGTGTTAACACTGACGCAAAATGTAGAACTGTTGTTCTCTAATGTAAAAGTGCGAGACTTCGCGGGCAAAGGTTGTCCCAAATTCTATTGGCTTAAACGGCCGTTTTAGTGACAGTTATCACAAAATGAGCGGGCCGTAGTAGAAGAAGACGAGAAGGAAATTTCCCCGGGCTTTTTTCCACGGATGCTGTGCCAGTTTTGATAGGCCGACTCTGGTCCGGTTTGACTTTTACTCTTGTGCAAACTCTGACGCAACGAAGTGCGTTGATCTCTGAAGTTCTTGGTCAGCCTTTGAAACCGCCTCCGCCAGCTTGAGTCCTACCAGCTCAAAATATTTTTGGAAGTGAGAGAGAAAGCCAAAAAAATATGTAATACTTTAAAATATGTAACTTATTATACGCATACGCGAAATCGTTGTTCTCCCTCGGTGAAAAGACGAAAATTCACTTTTCTCTCTACATACATGTGCATTCTCCATGGACATAAACACTTTTCGTTCCGGTCTCATTCTTTACGAATTACGAAAGTAATTTCTAGTTGTTTATGGGCTGGCTATTGCGCAGTTAATGGGCTAGCCACAGGCCGATTTGGCTAATTGTCGATAACATCTCTCTTCCTGTGAAATCCTTGTAGGATTGTTTTAAAAATTTAATTGTCTAGACGTGTTTTATCAAGTAACAATTTGCGATAAGTAGATCATTAAACGGAACAATTAACGGTGCAAATATTGCCAAATCATCCTGGAGAGTTTAGCCGTTGAAAATTCCCGCCTGGTATGCTAAATAGCACGAGGATCGGAGAAATTGTCTTTTTCTTAATCATTCTGGCCAAGCCTGGGTCAAAACTGCCTTTTTCTAAGTCTGCCGAGCTATCCTACTTTTTACCTCCATCTCGACCCACTTTCTACTCCACAAATGCAATAGTAGGAAATTAAACAAAAGAAAAAGATTAGCTTATTATTGAGCCAAAGCTCTTGCTTGTTTATGTTGGTTGAATGAGTACAGAAATACCAACTGTGAAAGAAAATGTGTTTTTACTCTAAGTATGGAAGCAGTACAAAACAAATTGAGGCAATAAATTTAAAAATAAATAAAAATCCAAGAAACTCAATAGATATAAAGTGGCAAAACTGCCATTAAAACCATCATCAGTCTTACATTTTTATACATTTCACCCTTTGACAGTCTACAAGCTAATGTCCGTCTCTGTTTGTATTATTTATTAATTATTTAACAAAAACCAAACATTGATTTTGGATTATTGAAACGTCATTGTTACCTTGAAATTGAGTGGTTTGATCCACGAAGGTCTGGGTGAGGTTGAACTCTTCTTTGAGTACCTCTTTCCTCGTTTCTTTTGTCAAGTTAAGTAAACCGCTGAGGCCTATTGTTGTTTATCTCTGATTATAAAATTGTTTGCCCTTGTCAGAAGTGTTCTTTGCTTCCTCGTCTTAAGTGCATCCAGGTGTTCCGATAGTTCTGCCCGACCTTTTGAGCACTAAGACTTGAAGGACTTTACAGTTTAAATTCGGGTTTTTCTTGTTTGTTCCAAGATGAAAAGCTTGTGTGACTTAATAATACAAAACGATTAAGTATTCCGTGCTCTATTTCATGAAGATAATGGTGAAAAATGTCCGTAGATTTTTTCAGCAGGGCTAGTTATATTTTCATGTAAATTTAATCTATCCTTACTGATGTTCGAAATGAATGAAATTTTTGGAAGTAGAGAAGTCCAACTTTTCAGAAATAAAATTAATATGTGTCAGTTCTGTTCTTATCCATACTTATTTATTTTTTTATGAAATCATTGCATCTAAGACGTTATATGAACACCCCGTATTTTTGTAAGTATGTCGGGTTTGAATGAAGGTGCCGCTGGATTTGAACCCCGGGCCTTTACCGTGATAAACGCTGTATCATCGTCTAGCTGCGGTTCCACTGGATCCGAATTAAGAATGGTTGGTCGTATCAACTCGTAAGATTTTGTAAGAATCTGTCCGTAAGACTAGAGTTCTACAGGGAAAATCTTACTATTTTTTTAATACCGAAGAATCCGTCCTTCGAGTCATTAAAAAATCGTTTTCTACCCTTTTTCAAATTAAATTGTAAATTATAGTTACAATAGAAAATAGATAGATAGATAGACAGAGAGAGAGTGAGATAGAGGAGAGATAGATAGATAGATAGATAGATAGATAGAGAGAGAGAGAGTGAGATAGAGGAGAGATAGATAGATAGATAGATAGATAGATAGATAGATAGATAGATAGATAGATAGATAGAGAGAGAGAGTGAGAGAGAGAGAGAATGAGAGAGAGAGGAGAGAGATAGAGAGAGAGAGTGAGTGAGAGAGAGAATGAGAGAGAGAGGAGAGAGATAGAGAGAGAGAGTGAGAGAGAGAGAGGAGAGAGATAGAGAGAGTGAGTGAGAGAGAGGAGATATGTAGAGAGAGAGGAGAGAGATAGATAGAGAGAGAGAGAGAGAGAGAGTGGGAGAGAGGAGATATGTAGAGAGAGAGGAGAGAGATAGATAGAGAGAGAGAGAGAGAGTGGGAGAGAGGAGATATGTAGAGAGAGAGGAGATAGATAGATAGAGAGATAGAGAGATAGATAGAGAGAGAGAGAGATAGAGAGAGAGAGAGAGAGAGAGAGAGAGAGAGAGAGAGAGAGAGAGAGAGAGAGAGGAGAAATAGAGAGAGAGATAAATAGATAGATAGAGAGAGAGAGAGAGTGAGAGAGAGAGAGGGGAGAGAGAGGGGAGAGAGAGAAAGGAAAATGATCAAACTTTTTTCAATTTACCCGCATGGTAAGCTGCTCTATTAGATTATATTTTGAAGGTTGAGGTAAACAGAGAATATGTACACTTAGCATAAAACGCACAAATTCGATCTTTCGAATATGCTTTTCTCCACAGGTAAAACTTATTGTAGCTACACAGCACCCTAATAAATATAATAATAAAATAAATGTAATGAAACGACTATTTGATAAGACAAAACGGGAGATGTAAGGAGAGAAAAAATCGTACGATAACTGACGAAAAAATAATTATTTTGAACGCATGTAAACGGTAATGCGGTTTCGTGAGTATTCGTAAGACTATGTACGAGCGTAGGGAGCAATGTAAATACGCCTATGCAACTGTAGGTGGTTAATCTCTTTCATTTAGTTCATACTCACAGTTTGTAATTGTGTTACTAGCCATTGCTAGCTTTTACTAGTAAATTAATAGAAATGAAAAAGGTGGGGTGAGTATGTTGTTTAATCCCTTTAAGACATAGTTACTATATCTCTTAAAGAAATTAAACGACATAGTCCCACCATATTTTTTTCTACTGTAGGTGGTCGTCTAGTTCGAAGTCTTACGATCATATTTTCTTACGAATTCGGAGGCAGTGTAAAGAGTTGCAACCACCGAAACCCTCTTATTTATATTTAGTTCGTTAGAAATGTTACAGTGACGGTTTTGTACCTTTCATCCTGGTATTTGGAGTCGGCGTTGACGAAGTAGGCCAGCTGCATGCTGGGCACTTTGACGATGAAGCCGTCCCGGACGACGGGCCCGCCGAAGTAGACCGGGAATATGTGGGCGTCCCAGGTCTCCGGGTTGATCATGATCGGGAATGTGAGGTTGAGGGTGCCGGCGACCACTTCGTCCATGATCTTGTCCAGGTTGAGGATGTCGTTTTCGAAGCAATTGTCCAACCACCGGGCGCAGATGTCATGGTAGAAGAAGCGCTCCTTCTCTTCGCCGAATACGATCGACGAATTTCTCACTATCGAATCGAGGAGGCGGAGTTCTCGCCAGACTTCGACGGACAGAAGGTCATCGCCGACCTTCGGCAGGATAATCACACGTCCGAATCGTCCTGAAAACAAAGAAAATCTTTTTATCCCGTGTCTGATAGTCATGGGATATCTGGAATGGTTTATCACATCAACTACGAAAGTGATACATAACTTTAACAAAAAACGACTACGCTACACACAAATCTTTTATTTACTTCTTTGGATCATACTTGCACACATTTCGCCCGTCAGCCTCTGCAGTAAGCAGAAGATGTAAATAACCTTACCTTCATAAGAGTAGACAAAAGTTGAGGTAGGTACAAGAAATGTGTGATAGTGCAACCGGATTCTAGTATTTGGTTCTCATCAGCTTTTGTTTTTAAATGTGTTTGTTTAAATATATGTCTTATTTTTGATGTGAATATATTATTTAATATTCGAAAAAGGCACGCACATAAAAATAAAGCAAAACAGAGAAGTACCTATTTGTCTTTCAATTGAAAGCTTTTTGTATGATGTCCCTTCTCGTCTTAATTTGTGGGCAATCAGCTAGAAAATAGGAAGGAAGTCATAGTTTTTTTACCCTTTGAAATAATTTTAGAGCATGGCGGGTCCGCCGATCTTCCTCAGGAACGGGGGAATGAGGAGGGCTTCAAAAAATTTAAAAAGAATGTACCTCCAAAACTTACAAAACTAAAAATTCCATAGATTTGAACAAAATCCACACCTACTGAGACTCAACTCGGGTTTTCAACTGTAAAAAAGCATTAGGATTCCTCGGTTGAAAATCCACCGAATTCAAAAAACAGGAGCATCAGATAGAAACGATGTTGATTAACGATAGACGAGAAACGTGAAAAACATGAAAAGTGAGTACCTTGGTGAAATTGATAAATTCTTTAAAGTTTTATTACTAAAAATTTATTTCTCTCTTCATTCTAAATTGCCCAATTCATTATGGGATCTTGCTGTTTTTTTCTGTGTATTTACTAAAGTAATTATTTTTAAATCTGCAAAATAAAATATTAACGAAAAGTAAAGAAGGGAGACAACAAGCTTCAACTACCCCTGATTCATAGTGCGATTGATTGAAAATAACCCTTGCTACACACAATTTTACCTTATTTAACATGAAAAAAGTCAAGATTGATATCTGTCATACGTACAATGAATGTGGTAAAATGGGTCAGTTCCTATGTTAAAAAGAAGAAAAAGCGCGCTTATCCACTTCTTCACCATTCCCATAATACACATGACCTCCGCTTTGAAGACACGCAAGTGCGGCAATTTTTTTGTGCTGGCAGGAAAAAGATTAGTGGAAAAGTGCCCGCAGGAATTAACGTTTGGCCAACCGTGTTTTGTGTGTTATCCGTTGAAGAAGTGTAGTTTTTCCTCCTCATCTCCCTTTGTTATCGGCAGGACGACTAAGTACGATTAACTGCTGTTTTTCCTTGAGCTTTTGATTTTTCGTATTTACCCCAAAAATACATTTGCTTTCGTGGATCCAACGGATCCTTAGTATCCTTCTAAGTATATGATTTGATGAGGATATTGAAAATATAAACTTGTTTAAATTTATTTATTTATTTAAATCTGTGCCAATTGCTGCACTTAGTAAATTTGATAACATCTAAGACCAAAGAAAAAAATAACACGAAAAACGCTCTCATAAATGAGAACCAACTTGACCATTGTATTAAAATCCATTAATTAATCACATTACCATTTGAGTCAAAAAAGATTAATTACTCATTAGTAGTCACTACTATATATTAGCGAAAAAAGGAGCGTTGTCGATTGTCGATGGTTCGGAGAATTTTGGATTGTATGGATTGGATATATTGGATATTGGAACGTTTCGTTGAATCCTAAAGTTCGATGCCGTATGCCCATATGGGTCTCAAAGTAGCAATATAAATGAGTCGTTTGCTTTGTAGAATTAATTTGGTTCGATTTTCGTGTCTTTTAATTAGACTGAAGAGCCTGTTTAGTTCTTTTCTTTCGAGTCGTTTGTTTGTGTACCATGTAAGTCGTTGTCAATGTATAGCCCAAGATAGCGGACTATGTTAGCTGGTGGGAGTGGATTGTAGTAGATTCTCAGAAAGTAACCTGCTCTTATTTTCTTCCATCGTTCCAACCACTGCTCAAGGGAGGTGACATGGATTTGCAGGTATCTGAAGATGGATCGTTTCTGGAAGAGTAGGATAACCTACGGGTTACTGTGTAGGGTTCTAAGATACTTCCTTGTGTTACCCCTGTATCCTTGCAATAGCTGCCTGATAAGGCGGGCCTCTGATGACTTGAAAATATCTGTCGGTTAGGTAGAAATTCAAGCTCAGGTTGTAGGTAAAAGGCTTGCTTCCAGGCCACCCCGGAGTACGATACTTGATCGAAGGCGTACTTCACATTGCAATACACCGGAGCAGCACCCCTTTTGCTCAGGAGATGATGTCTATAACGCGATGGCACTGTTGAACAGTAGAATAAGAACGCCTGAACCCAAACTGGTGCTCCGATATAAGATAAAAGGGATGGGAAGAATGCGTTTAAATTGTATTATTGATTGTAGTAAGATGGGAGCAGTTGTTATTCTCAGAAGGTAACCTGTTCTTATTTTCTTTCATCGTTCCAACCACTGCTCAAGGGAGGTGACATGGATACGCAGGTATATGAAGATGGATCGTTTCTGGAAGAGTAGGAATGTCTGCGGGTTACTGTATAGGGTTCTAAGGTACTTCCTTGAGTTACCCCTGTATCCTTGCAATAGTCGTCTGATGACTTCAAAGTATCTGTCGGTTAGATAGAAATTCAAGCTCAGGTTGTAGGTAAAAGGCTTGCTTCCAGGCCACCCCGGAGTACGATAATTGATCGAAGGCGTGCTTCACATTGCAGTGCACCGGAGCAGCACCCCTTTTGCTCAGGAGATGATGTCTATAAGGCGCTGGCACTGCTGAACAGAATAAGAACGTCTGAACCCAAACTGGTGGTCAGTCATAAGATAACAGGGATGGGAAGAATGCCTTTAAGCAGGAGTTTTTCTTGAATTTTGCCCATTATAGGCAACAGACTAATCGGACCGTAGGGTGGTAGTAGGTTATGAGGTTTTTTAGGCTTTGGAATCATTAGGATAAGGGAAAATTTCCATTGGGGGAAGTATGTTGTTCTAAGGATAGAACTTTAAGGTAGGTAAGGAAAACTAGAACTTTAGCAAATATGAACTACTTTAAAAAACCTTATAGTGACATTCTAATGCGCGTTTGCTTAAATTATCCGCAAAAGATGAACTATGATATCTCGGGGTTTTCTCATTCTAACTGATGATAAGCATCACGGATTGGTCAGATGAAATTTTCCAAACTCTAAAACTCTAAAGGTTACATAAAACGCACGGAATGTTGTTCTATGCCATTACATTGATAATCTTTGTTATTACTCGAACTATTCATTAAAATTTTTAAATTCAATTAAAAAAAAGATTTTATACAGGTTTTAGTCCATCAAAAGCAAGAAGACGGAAGGCAGACGCATGGCATATTTTCAATTACTATGCGATTGTGGATATTGCTTTGTGTCGGCTCTGTGAGTTATAGCCATAGTTATTCATAGTTTGATGACAACTTGGATTTTATCAGGTTATTTTGTATCGAATGAAGAAGACCAGTTACAAAGATAGATATTGATGTTGAAAATTCGTACATAGTATCGGATCTAAATTTTTGGATCCTTTTTTTCATTTAGGTATGTCACCAATGATGAGCAAAACTGAAAAGCCGTTAGGTTGTATCAATTTTGCTAATGCTATTAACAAATAATGGAAGGAATGATAAAAGTTTATGACACCAGACCGAAAAATGAGTGTGTCCAGACCAAAACATATCTATGTTACAAAACCTCTCAGCTTTGCGAAAAAAATTGAATCATGGATGCATAGCCAAATCCGTCCCTAATCCTAACATAATATTACCTAGCTCTAAGCCTAAACTAAACCAGCCCGTGCGCATTTCACAGTATCGATAATGCGAAAATCACGTCAAAAAATTGTGTACCCAGCTCAAAAACATATACATGTTAAATTTATTGATTAGAAGAAAATTGTAATGTACTAAAGCCAAATGAAAGCTTGATGTGTAAATTTCCTTCATTCTAACCAATAAAGCAATTTTGCTAAGAATAATAAGAATAATCCATTATATTCAGTGGTCTGATTGACAAAATTACTTCTTTCAATTAATTAACATTTTTATGTAAGGTTTTGGTTGAAATGAAAAAGTTAGCGTCACGAGCCGAAGGTCGTGGGTTCGTATCCCGCTCTTGACGCTAAGTTTTTTAATTCAACTAAAACCTTACATAAAAATATTCATTAATTGAAATAGGAATACTGTTAACGCAGCTTAACACAAGACTAAAAATATGTGAGGTAAGTAAGAAGAAGAAATAGGATGTCAAAATTTGAACTGTTTTACCGATCCAATTTGTCTGGAAATTGTCCGGTTTAGGCTAAACAGCAGATTAAAAAACTGCTGACTCATTTGATGAACCTGAAATGCATCTGATAAATGTAAAAAAGGAGTAACTAGGATATTAAAATTTGGAATTCTTCAGTCAAATCAAGCATTTTTTTTTAACAGAAACAAGACTGATGTTTGCTTAACAACAGATCAAATAATTACTGACCGGTTTATTAAAATACTTCTAAAGGAATACAAAATAAGAAAATAGGGTGTCAAAATATGGATTTTTTGTCAAGTCAAGCCATTTTGTGAAAATAATTTTTGTTTAACACCAGATCAAACAATTGCTGACCGGTTTATTGAAATATTTCTGAGGAATATAAAACAAGAAAATAGAGTTTTAAAATTTGGATTTTTTGACAAATCAAGCCATTTTGTCAGTCTTATTTTTGCTTATCACCAGATCAAAAAATTACTGACCGGTTTATTGAAATTCCAATATTTGTGAGGAATATATATATAAAATAAATAAATTAGATCTCAAAATATGTAATATTTTTCTTCTTAAATTGAGTTTTCTTTCAATAACTAGTCTGGTTTAGGTTAAACTCCAGAATAACAAATAATTGAAAATGGTGTTTGCAGAACTTGGAAGTACTTAAAATCCATACATGTAAGGTTTGTAAGAAGAAAAACTAGGATGTCCAAATTTGAACTGTTTTACCGATCCAATTTGTCTCATTTTGTCTGGAAATTGTCAGGTTTAGGCTAAACAGCAGGTTTAAAAAACGGCTGATTCTGTCTAAGTTGACTGATTTTGTCTAAGTCTGATTTTTGCATAACACCAGATCAAAAAATTACTGATTGGTTTATTGAAACTCCAATGCTTCTGAGTAATATAAAAACCGAAATTAGATACAAAATATGTCCTATTTTTCTTGTTAAATCGAGTTTTTTTGTGTCAATAACTAGTCTGGTTTAGGTTAAACACCAGAATAACAAATAGTTCACAATGGTGTTTGATGAAACTTGGAAGTACTTAAAATCCATACATGTGAGGTTTGCAAGAAGAAAAACTAGGATGTCCAAATTTGAACTGTTTTACCGAACCAATTTATTTGATTTTGTCTGGAAATCGACAGGTTTAGCTAAACAGCATATTAAAAAAATTGCTGATTCTGTCTAAGTTGACTGATTTTGTCTAAGTCTGATTTTTGCATAACACCAGATCAAAAAATTACTGACCGGTTTATTTAAATTCCAATACGTCTGAGGAATATAAAAAAACGAAATTAGATCCAAAATATGTCCTATTTTTCATGATAAATCGAGTTTTTTTTGTCAATAACTAGTCTGGTTTAGGTTAAACACCAGAATAATAAAGAGTTTACAATGGGGTTATGAAACTTGTAAAGTATCCAATGGACATTTTTTATGAAAAACGGAAGAATAAAATGGGTCTATATAAATTTGGATTATTTAGTGTATTTTCGCAAAATTATTTCTTAAGAGATCGAGAAACTTTACTCATATAAGTTAAATTAGTTTTCTGCCTAATTAAGTAGTAAATTTAAGTGTGACGTGGTGCTAATTCATTTTCATCAATTTGTTCAATAAGATTTTTCTACAAATATGCGTCATTTAACTTTTTTCTTCACACCCGTTGAATAGCTTGTTTTATTCCAGTTATGAATTCCTGTTGTGTAACAAAAGTCAATTTGAATGGCAAACACCGAGAAGAAAATCAGCGACAATGTTTTCTTCGAATTATTCAATATTCGAATATTTTTGACGTAATGGGTTGTATTTGTAAAGCTATCAGGAAGAAGTGAAAATTGAAATTTACGTTCGAATAACTAATTTTTAGGGGTTGTCAATATTTGAGTCGCCAATGACACCTCTTGAAAGAATTTGGCCGGTGCGTCAGACGTTGAAACGGAATTTTCTGCATCGTTCCTTAATTTTATATTTTTTCATTTAGACAAAAATTAAAATTTTAAGAATTTTTTTAATTAAAAAACACCTGTCCGATTAGGCTTTATCACACGTTTAGATCCTCAAGTTAGGAGCGACTCACCTCCGCAAGTGGAAAATCTACTTCTTCCGCGAGGTTCGGTGTAGAAGCCCACATCATCCCACAGCAAACTGTCGACATGCCGACTTCTCCCGCTTGCCCTTTCCGAGGGGGTGGGTTAACATTGTTCACTTAACCAGTGCCGCGCGTAAAGAAATACCCAAGAAGTGGCCGAAATGCATCAGCCATGTCTCCCACGCACTCTCCAGATAGAGAGACAACTCTATCCGCCTGGGTGTAGATAGCGTTGAAACCTCCGGATATGCTCCGGCCGCGGTTTCGATTTTAGTGGAACCTCGAACCGCCCCCTAGAGGAGTCCCATGCCTACGGTAAAGGCCACCCAGACGTCCACCATTCCTCACGCATTCGAGGGATGCTGGCAGCGTAGTCATAGCTCCTCGCTGGCTATACGCTCTCGGCAATCCGATCTCCACGAGGTCGGAGGTAATTCGGACATTATGCGCAAGTACTACGATCCACGGCCACGAATGAGACACAGCCTCTTCTCTAGGTACCAGCCAGGGGTCTAACCACTAAGCCACTGCGACCCATGCAGCTGTTTGAACTTGGAACGAAAATACGCTGCCCCGCAGTACAAACGGTTATGCACCCTCCCCCGTCCGTATATATATTCAAAATATATATTTAGACAGTCGGCCCATGGGAATCGTAATATGGGAATGGAATGAATAAAGATGTAAATGAAAATCACCTATTTTCGTTATAGTAGCTCGTTACAAATCTGCGGGTACGATAAATGAATGGATCCGGTCGTGTCAATCCTACGAGAGGAGCGAGTGCTCACGTGGGGACATCGTTGATGGAAAGAAATGCCGAGGAGTTGAACCGGATATGAAGAATGCCGCGATAATACAGCCAAGGATTTTTCTCGGGTATCTTGACGAAGATTTCTAGTATTATTCCATTTGCAAATATTCCACGTAGTGGCAACAGTCGGGTGGGACGAGCAAGTCCAGGTTCAATACGTCGAGATGGAAGCCAGTGATTGATTTGAAGCTCAGGAAAACAAATTCAGCTGTAACAAAAATTGTTACAGGAACTCGTGGCGAGCTTTCCGGGACTTTCCCGTGCCTAACCTGACACTTTTCGGTAGAAGATAAAGAAAAAAAGAAAGCACTAGCTAGTACCTCTTCGACGTTAAACGATTGTTATGAATCAATCTGTATATGACTAAACTGTCGTGTGCAATCTAGATATTCCAGCAGGCTTAATATTTAGAGTCGTAGAAAAACCGAGGTTTCGAGGAGTTCGAGGAGGAGAAGAAAAGGACAAGTGACGCCGAAAGCGTGCTGGAGCTCCTAAGATGTGCGTGGCTGACGAAGGAACCTGTCCAGTCAGAGCAAGTAAACGATCCGCTTGAGGACTTGCCGGACCAAGTGTCAAACCTCCGGAGGACGGTTGAGTAAATCTAAGAGCATCACGTTTGGCTTATGATCATCCCTGTCAGACAAATCCGCCATCTCGTCACATATACATATTAAACGAGGCGATTTGTTGTCCTAGATTCAGTTATTAATGACAAAATTAAGCAGGAACTAATGTTAACAATATAGAAATATTGTTCAGCGCTGGCAGAGGACTTTAATTATTTCGATTTGAAAAATGGAAAAATTTTCCTCACCCGCTCTCGTTATCCTCGTTGGATTGAATCTGCTCGAGTAGTTCATCTTGAAGAACTCTTCGACGACGGCCCTCTCGTGTTTCCCGTCGCCGTTCTCAGGGCTGAAAAGGTACTCTGGGTCCATCTGGTAGTGGATCCTCTGGTAGCCGGTGATGCAGAGCAACGACAGAAGGATGGGAACTATGATGAAATAGCCCGGTGTCATCGCCACCCGCACGCCCAGCTTGTAGAACCAGCGAGCCAGCAGCTCGTCGACCCGGCAGACCATCCTGCTTTCCTCCTGAAAACAAAACGAAAAATTATTTTAAAAAATCACTCAAAATGCGAAAGGTTATAATTGTACATTTATGAAATTAAAATTGATTATTGCGCTTTATAACCAAACAAACAAGTAATTCACAAGATTCAGCTAATTATAGTAATTCTACTATACAATTTAAAAACAAATCCAGATACATCTACAGATAAAACCCATAATTGTAAAATAAATAGAAAGAAAAATGTACTTAGTATGGCTCATTCTGAGTAGTTATACATGAAGTAAATTAAAAAAAACAACAACTAACAAATGTACTATATATAATTTAACAATTTGAATATTTTTTAAGTACAATGATTGTACAGTTATAAAAACGTTATACCCAAATGGTACGTTGATCAGGTACAGTGACTGTTCTACAGCAGTCTTTCAGAAGTCAAACTATTTCTTCACTTCGCTAGAGAATGCGTTAACAAATAAATAGTTTGACCAAGCAACACTCCATCACTTTACTGGATCCGTCTACTCTCGCGGGTTTAGAATAGCTCTTCTAAGTTGTTCAGTATTGAAACATGCGGTCGGATGTTGTCACTCAACAGGTTTGGATCTGTCTTGTTCACCGGTGCATTATGTCGATGAATTGATCCTTTTTCCTTTCGGTAGAAAATACAAATTGATAAGTCCAATTACCATATGGTTGCCATAGTTTTTTCCTTTGTGTGATTCTGTACTATGTGACCTTGATCTTTAGCTGATCGGATTATAACACTTCATATATCGGGGATAAAGGCCCATTTAAAAAAACAGCTGAGGTTATGTATCACATATATCTAGATGTTTAATTTTTTCGATTAATTTCTGTCTTTAAACTATAGTTCTACTAATTACATGATGTTCAGCTAGTTTTTTTGGCTGCTTGTAGGCGATTTTCTTAACGAGCTCTTAAGAAATTCAAAGGTGATCTGTGGGTTTGATAAAGGAAACATTCAAAACCAGTGACGATTAGTTTCCAACTTGCGCCTATTGACCTGAAGTTATGAATTGTTTTCACTTATGCTGAATCGGCACTAGGTCAATTATTGTGCCCGTCTTCATTCACGGGGGTAGGTGATCCAGTGCTGGTACAGCATGAGTTCACTGTTTCGCAGACCAACACCCAGCATCAGCTCTAACACTGCCAATCAGGTTACGATACTTAAAAAGTATGTAAACCGGGTGATTGTTTGTAAACTACCCCCCCTTTATTACTTTTGTTTGGGAATAATTTAAAAAATAGGAGTGGTTTGTACGTACGGAACTCCCTCAGGGCTCAGAAACCTTTTTTTTCAAATGGGAAGGTATAATTTTGAATACGGAGTTAAATTCTTCGACTTTTTTTTAGATTTTACTTCGGGTACTTTTCTTGTAGAATTTGTCTTTTAAGAGTTATTAAGGTTTGAAAAAAGTTCCAATTTTATTTATATCCATCCTCATTCATTTATCTCCTAATAACTTTAAGTTGATTACTAATTATTAATTTAATTACCTCCTAGTAACTTTATTAAGTTAATCATAGAAAATTAAATTTTCAAAATGGGCACTACCGTTCACCATACAATGCAAAATCCTATTGTGGAATTCATTTCCCGCTTCACGAAAAGTATCTGATGTTATGTTTCTACAACATTTTCATTCTTTGATCCTTTTCTTTAAATCTTCCAGAGTGTTAGAAGATGATCGGTACACCACTGTTTTATTGTGTCTCCACAGAAAATTGTAAGGTATTAGATCTGGAGATCTCGCTAGCCACTCGATGACACCTCGCTTTCCCATGCACCTTGAAGGGAAACATACATCTAAAAAGTCTCTCACGTTTCTTGTGCAGTGAGATGGCGCTCCATCTTGTCGGAAAATAACTTCTTCTTCCTCCGGAAAATAAATTCTTCCACCTTAGCGAATATCAACGGGCAAATAATTTCTTTAAGGAGCACACGGTAATTTTATCCTTTTAAATTGCCATGGATGAATAAAGGTGATATAGTTCCCTAAGACCTCTCCCCAAACGTTTTGTTTTCCAGCGTATTACATGTGCGATTCTTCTCATTGCATAAGGATTATACTTATCCCAATATCGGCAATTGTGACGATTCAATTCACCATTTTTAAAAAAAGTTGCCTCGACACTAAAACAAATTCTCCGTATCATACCCGATTCAACCGTAATTCTGTTGTCCAAAATTTCACAAATTTGAAGGCGTCTATCTGGGTCATCTTCATTAGGGGGTAGGGATAGGGATAAAAGAGGCGGCCACAAGGCCTACTGTACCTCGACCTGAATAGATCTATTGTGCTTCTCTGTTATTTATAACTCACTGGCCAGCTTCAGGCTATTAACCAGCCTCCACAGCTTTGCCAGCAGTTCCTTGGCGTAGGATCTTGCTTGTGGATTTTCTTGTCCTAGTTGCAACAACCGCACCTACAAAGACTTTCACAGGAACATAAAAAGTGTTCTGCGGTCTCCTCCCCTTCATGTATCTGCACAGTGTTTCTTCTGTAAACAAATTGTACCTTAGTTGGACCGTACCGGCCAACCGGAGCTGTAGATGAGTGCCTTCTGGGGTGGTGAAAGGCATGGCTAAAAGGCTGTGCTGGATACCACAAAACTGTCTTTTTCAAGGCACATGTATGGATGTGCCCTTTGTAGGGCACTTCTGAACTTGGTTACTATTGCACTCGCTAGCCAAGGGATGTGACAAGTCTATGCAAGTAAAATCTTTCTGGTGTTCTTTCGAGAAGTCCCCTGGGGGATAAGTCCGGACATTAAAGATCCTCATGGGTCTCAACACCCATGAGTAAAGATGGGAACATCTACCCTGTCAGGAGTACAAACAGAATCCTGTTAGGTTGCGGTTGCCTTCCAGTAATTCTTTTGTAAGGATGGCCCTTCTTTGAAACTCTTCGTTTGCCTCATGCATGTGGTATTGTTCCACCAGGTTTTGGACTCATTAAGGATCTATTTTAAGATGTATCCTCTTTTGTGGCAGGCTGCTAGGCCGCAGTAGGGTTCTGGGCCTATAGAGTCCATGTTGGCTCCCTTTTTGGCCAGGGTCAGGTCATTAGTGTCGCTGACTTCCGTCAGGGCCTTCATGCATTTCTACCTTCATTAAGTTTTTGACGAAGTTCATTAAGAATTTTGTAGAATGAAATTTGTTTTTCTTGAGAATATTTCGGACCGAACTCGTCGAAATATCATGCCTACTGGCGACTTGCTGGCATTGGGTACGAGTTTCGACAAAGTCGACAAGAACGTCCTCTACTACCTGAAAGTCTATTACACCCTTTAAAATAAAACGGCAAAACAACAAGACGAACACGAAGACAACAACAAGCGTTCAGCTTCATCAAATTATTGGTGACCCCATAAAGATAAATTAATTCTACCCTAAAAATTCAAATTAACAGTTCTCTTTTACATTAGCTGGAGATGAACTGAACCAAAACAAATAATCTCGTAATTCTCAGAACTCAGAGAAATTATTCAATGTTTACATACAAACCAAAAAATTGAATCGTCACAACTGCCGATATTAAAATAATTTAAATTCGCACAATATCAAATACTTTCTATGAAGTGCGAAATGAATTCCATAATAGAATTTTGGATTGTATGGAGATCGGTGGTGCCCAATTTGCAAATTAAATTTACTAGGATTAATTAATAAAGTTAGTAGGGGTAATTGAATTAGTAATTAACTTAAAGTTATTAGGAGGTAAATGAATGACGATTGAGGTAAATAAAATTTGAACCTTTTATTTTTTCAAACCTTAATAACTCTTAAAAGACAAACTCTACAAGAAAAGTGCTCTAAATAAAATCTTAAAAAAGTCGTCTAATTTAATTCCGTATTCGAAATGATACCTTCCCGTTAAAAAAAATTTGGAACCCTGGGGATGTACCGTACGTCGAAAAAAATTGTTTGAATTCAAATTCAGATTCTACGTAAAGAATTGTTATTTTTATTTTTTTAAATTATTTCCAAACAAAATAAATAAATAAATATTATAAATAATCACACGGTATAAAACTAAAAAGTATACCACATCCTAACATTTAGTTTAACAAAAAATGCTTCATTAACAATTCAACCGTGACTTAAGCTAAAAACAAAGACATTCGCCACAGCGAATGCACTCGCGAGAGAAGACGGACCCAATAAGTGAATCAGGGCCGGTTCAGCATGAGTCAACTGACTCGCAGACCAACAACCAATATCAATTGCTTTGTGTTGTTAGATACAGTCCAAAATATATAAAGTACTATTCTACTAGTGATATAAGAAAATAAAAATTTTTTGAAATGAAAATTTTTGTTTTTCGATCAAATGGACAAAAAAAAAGAAATTGACTACATTCCATATCATCAAATACTTCAAAGAAGAGAGACATAAGGAAATATTGGGTTATTTCTTTATGACGTGACTGAGCATTAAGACATAATACAGACCTATTTATGCAATAACAAAAATTTCAATTTATAGAATGATGCTTGGAGAATAATTAACAGCTGGCCTGCCAGTCTGAAGCCGAGATTGCAACTAGGAAACAACAAGATTACGAGAACTACGTGAACCAAAGGAAAGAATGGTCGAAACGGATTGGACCATTAACTCGTCTGTTCTTTCAACCACATGTTTTGCTATTAGGGCAATATGTTTCAAAATTAACGCACTACAATAAAATACAATACTAAGGATAAAAACAAAAATAAACTTGTTGTACATGTGAGGACAACTGAGCAATTGTGCATAAAGTAGTTTTATTTTGCGTGTTTAAATACAATTTTTATGCACCCATTGTAGCATGTATCATTTATGCCATTTCGTAAAAAGTTTATTTTCATTCGTTTTGTTATCACATCCACCATGTCCATCATTTAGAATGTAACGGACCTATCTTTTTGTACATATTAAAGAAAAAAAAATGAAATACTCATATTTTTATTTCAACATTGCGTATCCAGCACGAAAACATATATATATATCTGTTGAAATTTTTGATTGAAAGAAAATTGCAATATACCAAAGCCATTGAATCTCAACTTTGTTAAATCGAACAAAAAGCTTAACAACTAGTTTCATTCCAACTAATAAAGTAATTTTTTAGGTCAGTTAGATTAAGCCAGTTTAACACAAGTAAATACTAGACCAAAAAATGTGAAACTGCCATTGATGTGAAATATTAAAAAGAAGAAACTAGGATGCCAAAATTTGAACTGTTTTACTGATCCAATTCGTCTCATTTTGTGTAGAAATTGTCAGCAAGGAGGTCGAAAACCTTCAGATTAGTTCGATGAACTTGCAATACATTTGTTACATGTAAAAAGGAGAAACTGGAATGTCAAAATTTGGATTTCTTTTTGTCTAATCAAGTCATTTTATCAAAAACTTGCCTGATTTATGCTAAACACCATATCAAAAATTAGTGATTTGTTTGTTGCAATTGCAATACATCTGAGGAATTTACCCCAAAAAAATTAAACTGCTTTCCTTATCAAATCGAGCTTTCTTTTTGTCAGAAAATAGACTGGTTTAGGCTAAACGGCGGTATAAAGCATTGTTGATACTGATGTTTGATTGAAACTTGGGAGAATCATTCAACCTCTTGGATTTAAAAAAGAAAAAAAAATTGGGTGTAGATTTGGATTACACATCAGAATGAGTCCGTGGTGTTTTATATTAGAAATAAGGAATAAGACCAATTTGAAAGAAAACTCCCCCTTCAAACATAATGAAATGTCAAATTGAATAGACATGAAATTGTCCATATGAGAAAAAGAACTTTCATCCGATTATTACCTATTTATCCTTTCCATAATATCGCAGCAAGTATGTTAATAAATGTTAATAAACGAAGTTTATAGAATGATTTTTAATTTCATTACAATTTGATCCACAAGTTTCCGAATTGTAAATAAATATCAATTAGTATTAATAATAATAAAATTCTGATATAAAAAAGATCCTGGAAAGCCGGATCAAGAAACTGAGATTTTTCTTTCAAATTGGCCTTTTCCTTGATTTTTAGCACATTTAACCATTTATTCTTTACAATAATATGTAAGCAAATATGCTAATAAATGTTAATCAAGGACAATTATAGGATAATTTTTAATCGAGTTTTTATTTCATTATAATTTGATCCACAAGTTTCAGAATTGTAAATAGATATTTATTACTGTTAACAATAGTAAAATTCTGATATAACAAAAGATCCTGGAAAGCTGGGTCAAGAAACTGATATTTTTCTTTCAAATTGGCCTTATCCCTGATTTTTAGCACATTTGACCATTTATCCTTTACAATGATATGTAAGTAAATATGATAATAAATGTTAATCAACGGCAGTTATAGGATAATTTTTAATCGATTTTTTATTTCATTATAATTTGATCAACAAGTTTCAGTATTGTAAATAGATATTTATTACTGTTAACAATAGTAAAATTCTGATATAAAAAAGATCCTGGAAAGCTGGGTCAAGAAACTAAGATTTTTCTTTCAAATTGGACTTATCCCTGATTTTTAAGCACATTTAACGATTTATCCTTTACAATAATATGTAAGCAAATATGTTAATAAGTGTTAATCAACGACAATAATAGGATAATTTTGGATTGTTTTTTAATTTCATTATAATTTAACTCATAAGTTTCAGTATTGTAACTAGATAGTTATTACTGTTAACAATAATAAAATTCTGATATAAAAAAAGTTCCTGAAAGCTGGATCTATAAAATGAGATTTTTTTTTCAAATTCACCTTATCCTTGATTTTTAACATAAAATGAACATAAATATTTGTGCTAACGTGGTTTATATAATATGGTTCCTATCAGATTGTGATTAACTCGAATATTACCAGTTATACTAAAGATTATTTTTTCCTTTATCGATTTAAAATATATTTACAAATATTCTTTCAAATATGTAGCTTTTTAATATTAAGAATCCATTACAGTTCGTGGTCCGATTGACCAATTAATATTTTTCAATTAATTAATATTTATGAAAGGAATCCTATTATACAGAAGTATATCTTCACTAAAGCTCTCCGTGGCCATTTCGTTCATTTGAAAAATGGCAAAAAGGAGGGAAAATTCGAGAAGTGAGGTTGAGATGGGAAGTTGGTGTCCGAGCGGATCGAAGTCACGATAACTCAAGTGGTAGAGTAGCGGCGTATTTAGCCGAAGGTCGTGGGTTCGAATCCCGATCGTGACGCTGACGTTTTTATCTCAACCAATACTTTTCATAAATATTAATTAATTGAAAAATATTAAGAATGTTACGTCAATATAAAATTGAACTGTTAATGTATATGTTTGCACACTCTAGATTTTTCTTTGTCAAACATAGAATTGTTTTTTCTTTCAATTTTTTTTATATGATGAGGTGAGTTCAATAACAGATAATGACGATTTGGTGGTGTAGGTTGATGCTTTTTGGGTTTATCTGAGATCCTCTGTCGTAAACCCTTTAGAATCCTAGAACGGTGGTGAAATCTGCGAACGCCTTATGGTTTCGGAAGGGCGTTTTTTGATGAAAACGCTCGAAACGAATCCCGTGTCCCATCGCGTTTCGCTAATTGATGGGTATATTATGTTTTACAATCAGCCTAATAGGGAGGAGACGGGGAATGCGACGGACCTTTTGCCCGGAAGCTTCCGCTCATATAACTGAGGATTGTGTAATTGCCTAACATCGTGGACATTTTACACACCTTTCCCAATGACACACTAAACCGAGAAAGAGACTTTCTTCCTGTGAGAAAGGCCAGAGACGGGAGGGATCGGCCGACGACGAAACCGGAAACTCGTCTTCTCTCGATTTATTCCCGAGCCGACGAAATCTCAATAGGGTTCGGACCTCTAAACTGGGCCAAATCGGCTTGAAATCGAAGTTGGGCGATTACAAGCATATCTGGGTGTAGGAAATTGATAGGAAAGTTAGCACGTCTGGGCTTTCACTGGCTTCTGATGTAATCCGAATGCACTTCTAAAATGAGGGATGATGGAAAACAGAATGATTTTCTACGTCCTAAAACTATACAGACACAAGTCATTTTTACCATTAAATAAACAATTTTATATCAGTACAATTCTTCGGAAATACCGACACAAACGGACAAAGGCCATGATATATAACAAGGTATATTGTTAAAACAGTTGTTAAAAAATCTACAGACTGGTATGGGGAAAATATCAAGGGGATTTGGCGATTCCCCCGTTTTGTTATTTTTCTGCGACGGTGGAGGAACCTCATTTCTCCCGAGAGGACACCTCACATCTGTTTAATCATCCGGGGCCAACACCTTGGGCGTATAGGATTTTTCAAGTGGTGTGACATTTATTTGATAAATTCTTTTGACGTCGGTGTAAACCGAACCAGACAACGTAAGAGGGGAAACTCTGACAATATTAGACTTTAACAAAACAGTTTTCACTTTCTTTTCGACAACAGAATATTTCAAGTATACATAATGTGATTCGTCTGAGTACCTCGCCGTCTCAAGTCAAATAATGAAATCACGTTCAAATTACTACACATTTGATAAGCAAATGTATTGTCAAAATTAAAATATTTTGATTGTGGGTTTTAAAGTATTTCTATATCATTAAGCTCATTATTGAGTCAAAATACACATACAATTTTATATGCAACTCAGATTTATGTTCCCTCCATAGTGCCTGGCTTATTAATTTCATCTTATATAAAAAAATATTGAAGGGAGAGGGTTAGGGTGGGAGGGAGAGTGGAGAGAGAGAGAGAGGGAGAGAGGGAGAGAGAGAGAGAGAGAGTGAGAGAGAGTGAGAGAGAGAGTGTGAGGGAGACGGAGAGAGTGAGAGAGAGAGATGGAGAGGGAGATATATATATATAGTTAGTTAGGGACAGAGAGAGAGAGAGGGAGAGAGAGAGAGAGAGAGAGAGAGAGAGAGAGAGAGAGAGAGAGAGAGAGAGACAGACAGAGAGAGAGAGAGAGAGAGAGAAAGAGAGAGAGTGAGTGGGAGAGAGAGGGAGAAACTAAGATAAAGAATGTGAATGGGAGAGAAAGTCTGAAAGAAGAGGACGAAGAAAGAGTAGATCACGAATAAAAGAATGAAAAAAAGGAAGGGATAAACAGTGCAAATAAGTGATGAGAACATAAGTGTGTGCATGAGAGAAAGAGATTGAGGGAGTGAGAGAGATATAAATGATTATTTCTTGAAATCTATACTAAATAATTTCTGTAAACAAATAGAGACTTGAAAAGGAAATAGAATAGAATGCAATATAATCATGAATTTTGAAAAAAAGTATATGTTCATATATATCGGTATGTAAATCAAAAGCTTTTTAAATTGTACTGATACTGTGCAGATCATAAGCCTTGCTTCACGCCATAATCAGATAGGAAAATAAAAAAAACACACATAAAGGTTTTGGGCCTTTTTGGTAGTACTGTTGGTCGGCTATTAAACAATTTCCAAAAATTCAAGTTATCATATTAGAATTTCTTTTGAACCAATGATACTATCAAAAAAACAAAAAATTTAGTTTCAAATTGTTAACTTTTGGATGAAAGATTATACAGGGTACCTCAGGCCCAGTTCAACTTCAAATTTTCAAATACGACCCTATACATCCTGACATACCTAGATATTTTAAATTGGTCAAAAAATGAAAAAGTATGGCAAAAAGTCATTTGGTTTACTATTTATTAAAAAGTTTTCATGTTCAAACTGCCTGCTTGCTTAAAGATGCAAAAATTTGATCTTCACCCTTCTCCGGTGCTCAGAGCAAAAGAGTCAGGAGAGATGGTTTGACAAGCATTTTCTATCCTTCGCTGCAGTTCTTCAATGATGTTGCCGGGTTATGATTGGCGTAGACACTGTTTTTTAATTGGCCCCACAGAAAATAGTCAAGTGGAGTTAAATCGGGTGACCGAGGAGGCCTATTCACCTATCCAGGAAGTAACGATTCAGTCTCCCCTGCAAAGATCTGTGTGCGGGGCCTTCATGAACCTGGAGAATCATTCCCCTCAAAAAATTGAGGAACCGAGCACCATTTAAATTAATTTCGTAGAAATAAGGCCAAGTTAATTTATTTCCGAGAAGTCCACACCAAACGTTGATTGAACCACCTGATGATGGCAAAAGTGTGAAATTTTCGGATTTTCCTCTGCCCACGTTCGAAAATTCCAAAGGTTTAGTATGCCATTAGAGGGATGTATCTGTACACCACCGTGGACTTGGGCGGTGAACCGCAAGGAGGTTGCACGCACTTTCAGATCCGAGTGGAAAACAGGAAGAAAGTATGGAGGCGGAGATGGAGAAGAAAGAAGGATGGAGCAGACGAAGAATACGAAGGAAAAAGTGGAGAGCACTCCTCTATCCACCGGCTGCACCGCTTTGGTGCGCTGTGAAGGAGATAAGGATGCTCTCCGTGATTCAGACGAAAGATTCACCCTAGTAAAAAGAGGTAAGAGAGGCGAGCGATCCAGGAGTACGCACAACAAGGGTCGCCCTAACCCTCGAAGGAGTGGGCCCACATCAACCGTCCAGCCACCGTTTAAGGACAGGTTTGAACATAAAAGAGGCCCACAGGTGAGTAAAACCCCAGCTCAAAAGAGACTGGGAACTAGTACTAAAAGAAGTAGGACGGAGTACTCTAATACTCCTCCCTCCGCCACAGCAAATTTGCAAATTCCGACGGTTTAGTATGTCATAAGAGGTGAACTTGTATTCAGTCCATATGATATTTGGACGTTTTCTTCAGCGTCCCAAATCGACATTTATGCAAGGAACGTTAATCGCCAGTCATAATCGGAGTCCCTGGACAAGATGAGAGCGATACGGCTTAAAATTGTAAGTCCGGAGTACATCTCAAATTTTATTTTTTGAAAAAACTAAAACCCTTCCAACATTTCGGAAAGTGGATTTCGGATTTTCGCGAACAATACAATAAAATATTCAGCTCCTCGTCGAGATTACGCTGCCGATTGCTTGGCGATGGAACTGATTCGTTCTCTCATATTGCGATCAACACGAATAAACGTTTTGTGGTTTACTCCGGGGCGATCAGGAAATATCTGGGAGTACAACTGCACGACGCGCAATTATTATCAATAAAGCAGTCGTACAATATCTCTCGCAACTGATGGGAAAAATGTGCTCTTCGGTTCATTTTGAATGGAATACCGAATGTAACGAATAGGTACTATTGTAAAATTTATTTACCTCCATGAATTAAAATTTGCTCTCATAATGTAAGTTTGATAAACAATGACAGAATGTATACTATAAAGGCAGTTAATGTTTACTTTAGCGAAGAAGAAAATTATTGGAATTAACAACGAAACAAACGAAATGCGTTTTATCATACTTTTTGTCATATCTTTGTCTGTTTTTTGACCGATGTAAAATCCGATTGCACTATTGTTTTCAGCGTAAAAAAATCCTTTAAAATGATGTGTCAAGGTTCTTATTTGAAAATTTGATGTTGAACTGGGCCTGAGGTACCCTGTATAACTTTTCTCGCAAAAAAGGAAAAATTTGAAAGATTAAATTATATTAAACACGTTTTTTTAAATAGCGTCATTGGTTCAAGACAAATTCAGTCGGGCCGTCCAAAAACGACACCCTGTGTACTGTGGTGTTTGGCAATGTGATATGTATCGGTTTAAGTGCAAAGCTGCTTAATTTCACACTCTGATCATTGTATTATGATTTATCTTTGCTTCACGATCCTCCCCCAGGATTGTCACGTAACCAGCGTTATTAAACAGTCTGCACGTTTCCTACTACGTTACGGGGCCCTGTTACGCGAAAAGGGTAAAGTAATAAGCACCGTCGGACAAAACCGATCTCAATCCAAACATTCCGATAAATTTCTCGTTGAGAATAAAAGCGAAGTTTGTCGAAGGAAAAGAAGTAATTTAGAAAAATTATTCATCGCCTTTTTGTATTGGGCGAAATTCTTTCGATTTATGACAATGATATTGTCCATTTAAAACAGGTTTTAATTGGTCTTTAACTGTCACACGCGAAAAAAGGAAGTTACTCATACATTACTATATGCAGGGAGGAATAAATTACTCGGAGATGACTGATCTTATGAAATTAGTCGAAATAAACATTTGATATTTCGTTTTTTATGTTTAATTTCGAATAACGTGATTTTTCCTTCATTATAATAATTTTTTTAGGGATGGTTAGGCATTTAACTCACCTGAGGAAGGATTATAATAAATCCGAAACTTTTTTTTTTTTTGAGATGACCTTATCCCACCTTCGAGAAGGAAAAATCATAAGTTATAATAATTTTGTTCTTTCAATACAGGTTGGAAAATAAACAATAATAAAAGCTGAAGAATAAAAATTTTCAAGATTTTTTGTTAATCTGCTTTCTTAGCGTATTAATAAAGCCGAGTGGTTAGGGCGTACACTACAGGACTTTACCACGCTAGAGGTTCTGAGTTCGAATGCTGGGTAGACCTGGGAATTTTGTTTGAGTTAAATTTGGAAAAAAAGTATAGAAAAGCGGTTGGACGTTAAACCATCCTGTATGATAGGAATTGCTATATTTTACTTTCAAAAATTGCCAGGGTAAAATTTATCAAATAAATAAAATTATTAACAACAGTATTTTTTTTTGTCAAAATCTGATATGTTTGTTATGCGATATTGAAAGTGAACAATGTCTGTGCAATTACTTAATACTTTTATCAATAAAAATGCACTCTTAATAGTTTTTTTTTCGCATAATATATTTATATCGTTTTTTTCCCTCGGGGTGCCGGTGTTTTTGAAAAAAAGCCCATTTGTAAGTATGTCGGGTTCGAATGCAGGGCCGCTGGTTTCGAACCCGCGACCTTTACCTTACAGTGATGAGCGCCGTGTCAACCCTAAACCGTTGCGGCCACCGACGCCCCCGTTTTTAAGGTTTATACAATTGAATTCATTTTAAGTTTTATAGTTCGTTGTAACGAACATTTTTTATTACGATGGCACTTCTACGTACTTCAGATTGCACTTTTCTGATAATAATCATTTCCTGCATAATATAAAATTACGTAACTAAGTACTAAGTACTGATGAGTGGTTATTTTTAAAATGAATTTATAACAATACTATTTACAAACTTTAGTTTGCTAATTATTTATTTCGAACATGATCAAATATATATTCAGTTTTAGTAATTAATGGTCAGTATATAATAGTTTAGCATTATTTATAATTTCCATAAAAGAATTCTCATCTATCTCGATATGATGTTCTATGTAAATTTTTTTAAACCTAATTATGTGTTATGTAAAAATTGGACAGGATTAAAGTAATACGATACAGGAGGGTTAAACCAATTTACAATACCTTGTACATACTATTTTCAACGAAAATCCCATAGGTTGTGCCGGGATTTGAACCCAGAACCGCTGGCTTGGCAAATACGAATCTGACGCCCTAACCACTCGTCCACCGCGGTTCCCGAAAGTGTGTAGGATTCATTTTTTTAAAATGATGGATTAAAACTCTTTTTGATTATGAATATAAGATTCCATAAGATTGTACCAATTTAATAACGAAACAGAAATTTGATGCTGGGTGTCGAGTCAGTGAACCGGTACTTCACTTATTGGGTCCGTCCTCACTCGCGAATTTGTTAGACTACTGAAACGTGTTTCGGCATTGCGTCATCTTCAGTGAGGAACTGTCACTTTGCAGAGTAGGGCATTATATTTTGGGTTTATCGGTTGTCGCTAGGGGCGTTTGCGAGGTGTCGGTTATTATTTGAACGTTGTTAGTTTTTAGATTTTTTTGTTGTATGCATTTTCACTTCCAAAAACCCATAAACCTAACATTCCCATCAAACCGATAATCGACTATACGGTAACCCCTACATACAAGCTTCAAGGTTCGTGGCAGATATCCTAAAATTCAATTTACAATTAAAAAACACATTCTGCTCTCATAAAATAAACCTGGTAGCAAATTCAATAATTTAACAATACCCGTAACTGCCAAACTAGTCTCCTTTGATACAATAACCCTCTGTCCATCTACCCTAGTCATAGAGGCCATAGACATACTAAAAAACACCCTATATAAACACTGCGTTAACGTATACGCGACACAACTAATACAACTTACAAAAATAACTACCGTACAAACTTCTTTAAATTCAACAATTCGACGTTCTAGGGCTTAGTCAACCTGCAGCCTAGTTGACAATTTTTATTTTTTTAATTAATTAATTTTTTTATCTCAACCAAAACCTCAATTAATTGAAAAGAATTTATTTGGTCAATCGGACCACGAAACTTAATATAATTTAATAAGCAAAATGAAGTATGCTTCACTAAAACTCTCCGTGGCCATTTCATTTGTCGCCGAGAATCAAATTACACGACATTTGAAAAATGGCAAAAAGGAGGTAAAATTCAAAAGGTGGGGTTGAGATGGGAAGTTAGTGCCCGAGAGGATCGAAGTCAAGATAGCTCAAGTGGAAGAGCCGAAGGTCCTGGGTTCTAATCCCGCTTGTGGCGCTGACTTTTTTGTCTCAACCAAAACCTTAATTAATTGAAACTAGTTGACAATTTTATTTCTACAAGCAGGTAGAATAGCATTGTTAATATTGCAAGCATCGACTTATTAGGAACGTATTGAAAAAGCTCAACAATCCCAAATCAATACATTATGATAACAACTAATAGCATTTGGTGAAATTTTAAAATTTAATTGTAAAACATGGTATAAAAAAATTTATCTATGATTCATTTGTAATATGAAGAATATGAATATCCTGTTCATTTTTTGACCGGCTGCCCAATTTTGGGTTTCATAAGAAAAAAAACCTCTTGAAAATTTGTAACAGAGAATAAATTGTAATAAGGTAACGCAAATTATTATTATTTTTTTAATTTTAGTATTTATATACGTAAACTTATGAAGTGTAATAATAAAATAAAAAATAATAAAAAAGGCCTTCATTCAAATTTCTTTAAAACGACATGGTGTGAAATGCTTCAAACGAAAAACTGTCTTTTTTTAGACCAACAGCTCACTTCTTATTTTATATAGTTCGTTGAAAATTCATCATTATTTTCAAATTATACGCTGACTATGTTCATAGTCTTTTTGAAAACGTTATTTGTTTGTCAAGGATATCTATGTACAAGAATAGAAAAAGGTTGTCGGTGTGCATAAATTCCATCAAAGATTAAAAGCTTTACGAGCTGTAAAATGACTATTTTCAGATAGTGCAGTTAATAACGTCAATATCTCACGGGACAAAAATGTTAATTAGTTATCTAAGTTATAAAAATTTGAATCTATTTTTAGTTTTTATCGTCGTCTTTATTTTAAACTTGAAGAATAAAATGAATGCCTTCAGAATTACACGCTATTGTATTGCAAATCCTCTCCTGAATTCGATTTTCTCCGGCATTGAGCAAAATGTTATCACGTATTATTATTGTCAATACAACAATTAATCGATAACTACTTCGCACTAGTTTTCCCAACCGGAAGCGACATAATCATGCGACCAGGTGCGTTCCACCTTTTTGATTTAAACCAATAACTCACTGGGATTTTTTTGTCAAATTTGTTGATTGATAAAACTAAGCTTGGAATCAACTACCACCAATATTTAAAATGATCTATAAATTTGACAATGAAATCTGTAATCGTTTCTATGATCTATTTGGTGACAAATAGAGCGATAAACAGGAAGTTAATTAATATGTGAGCGCAGTATTTTTTTTACCATTAATTTAATATTTAAGTTTGTACGATAAAATGATTCAAAATTCATGCTAAGCATAACTCAACAACCAATTATTGAGAGACTACACCGACAAGTCTGTCCGAATGTGGCCCAAAAGGCAAAAAAACGGACTCACTGCTAACTTTTGATTTTTTTCCTATAGTTAAACTACCTATATCTACCATAAAGATCAAGGCTTCTAAGCTGAATTTTCAGGACGCGACACAGGAAAATTTGTAGGCCTCAAGGTTTTTGTAGAAAAGTGAAAAAAAAAAAACATTTAGCAATATAGCAAGCAATATACATCAATTGTTTCTGCTTTAAAAAGCATCTATTTTTTAGAGGATTCGTTTCTAAGCTAATTTAATGGTGAAATCATTTTTTTACACATTGATTATTATTTTTATTTTTTGAAAAACATATCAATTTCAATGGAAGTTAGCACATTTGTTGAACTGAAAATCTTCGGATCCATCCGAATCTGTATAAGTGGGTCAGGAATGTCCAATGTGATGTCTACATCAGTAATAAATAAACAGTAGCTACTACTGACTACTCAGGTGGGATAATATTTTAGAAAATATTTATTTTCAATTTTTTATAAAAACCTTATTTTTTAATGTGTTCGGGATCTGGTTTCTGGTCAGGTAGAGAAAGAAGTAGATTCTGTGACATTTTGCCACCTTTCGGCCTTTATAAGACCATCATCAGGGCAGCATCCGACGACGTGGACAACGTTGAACACGTTTTCTTTATCGACTGGACCTGCATTTTGGAGAGAGCACTATCCTTGAAAAAACTTGTGGTACTTTCAACTTAACCTCATGTATTTCGAGACCCCGTAGTCGATGTCCTGATGATGGTCTTATAAAGGCCGAAAGCTAGCAAGAGATCACAGAGTCCTACTTCTTTCTCTACCTGACCAGAAACCAGATCCCAAACACATTAATCGTCGTTGTCAATTTCTTCTTCATCAACGTTATTTTTTAATTAATTAAGATTTTTAGTTGAGATAAAAAAGTCAATGTGACGAGCGGGATTCGAACCCATGACCTTTGGCTAGATACGCCAATACTCTACCACCTGAGCTATCGTGACTTCGATCCACTCGGACACTAACTTCCCATCTCAACCCCACCTTTTGAATTTTCCCTCCTTTTGAAATAATTTATTAATTTGGTGGGTAGTTTTACTTTAGAATAAGGACAATGACAACACTTTATAAATAATAATGATTTTACAGTTTTGATTTAATGGTTATTTGGGTAAGAATTTTGTTCAAATAATAATCGGCTATGAAAAAAATTGATTAATTAGATCTTTTGTTTTTTCAAAATTAAATCCCCAACATTTCTGAAAAAAATTTCAGCTTTGTATTCAACTGATAACATGTGTAAGTCCAAAAAATTTATACACAACTTTAATGTGCTCAACATTGGAAGTTTTTATTTATTTATTTTTTGATTATTTTATTTGTTCCCCTATATATTACAAATGTTATCGCAAAGGTTTTTTTCACCCGTCACATCACTAGAGTACACATACCGTGAGAAACCACTCAGTGTGAGGATTAAGTTGTCCATTATAGTCGCACGTAGTGGTTTAAATTTTCATGTCGCCTATCGATCACTAATTATTTTCGAAGAATCGTGAAAATTTTAAAATCGATATCCAGGCTGAATTTTTCATTTAAATTTTATAGCTGCTATGATTGTTATTAACGACCTGTTTTTAAGCGATTAAATTTAATTTCTGCAAAATTGGTAGATCATTTCTTCGATAAATCCTCCCCTGCAACAATTTTCCCAGTTTATATTTTTCCCTATTTTTATTTGTTAATGGTGATATTAGGGTAGATATACAATTCTAGTACTTCTACGGTTTATTTATTAATTATTAATTATTCAAGAATTATTATTATCAATAATAATTCAACAATTCAACAATCGTAAAAATGTGAAAAAAGGAAGTTAAAAATTTGTTTTATACCATTATTTGGTATTAAATTACCATTAAATAAACTAGTCGTCAATGGCAATAATAAAAAAATAGGATAAATGTTTTAAATATACGTTTCCATTAATCTTAGCGTATTTTGTAATAATTTTTTAAAGTACATGACTTGAGATTTAAATACTTTTAAACTTTTAAGAAAATTTTTCACTTCCTTAATTTTTATTCTTTTACGTCCAGGTTTGGCGTTAAAAACGCATAAAATCACTCGTTCAGTCTTGAGATTTATTTATTAACACATTATGTCTATGCGCTATGGTTATGATTCTAGCAGAAGAGGCATATGGAACAGGCCGAAATGCAAAGATATTAAATAATGAATACATTTCAAGACTGATCTTGGCGATTTTATAGTTTTTATGAGTTGAACATTTTAACATCAAACCTAGTTGAGAGTTTTATTCTATCAAGAAAGACTACTGTTTATAAAATTTAGGTTTTTAATTAATTATTTCGTAATTCACTCTTGAACAAATATGTTTTCAAATCAGTATACGAAATTTATTATTCATTATCAGTTCGAAAAAAAAATCGTAACTTTCTTGATAATTATGTTTTTCTAATTGTAATTCTAAACAAATTGTGACAACTTTCTTCTAATTTTCTCTATTAGAAATATGTAGAATATGTCAGGTTTGATCGTGTCTTATAGAACCAAAATTTGTCACTTTTCAAATTAATAATTATAGCTTTACAGTCCTAATGCAAAGAATATATTCCTCAAAAGCTCAGTTTTTAATATTAAGTAATGATCTTTTTTAGAAAAATGAAAAAAAATATTTCCAGGTACGCAGTAAAAATTCATAATTTTATGGAAGCACAATTTAATATAATATGAATTTTATTTTCTCTCCTGACAATTTTAATTATTCCATTCTTGATGTTTAAAAGTTTTAAACATCAATTGTAACCAGGAAAAATGACTATTAAATATTCAGAAGTTTGAGTCTTCTGTACGCGCAATTTAGGACCTTACCACTTTTACCTATCATTAGTGCAATAGGAAGGAATAAAATGAAGAAGCGAGTCGGACGACTTTTTTTAGGAAATGCAAGTTTATGATTTGGGGGTTGTCAATTTTATGTATGATCTGTAATGATAATGATCTCTGTATGATATGTAATGATCTCTTTTTGAAAAATGATTATTTCCAGGTAACTCAGTAAAAATTCATAATTTTATGGAAACACAATTTAATTCTTGATCCAGAACATTGATTTTAACCAGTAACAACGACTATTAATTATTCAGAAGTTTGAGTCTTCGTACGCGCAACGTAGAACCTTACATATTAATAGTGCACTAGGAGTAAAATGAAGAAGCGAGTCGGAAAATTTTTTTTTAGGAAACACAAGATTGATTTGAGGGGATGTCAATTCTATGAACACACTAAAATTTGTTGGATTTTTCTATGGGGTCTATGAGGTGCTCGTACTAGCTTGGGTACGCAGTACAAAACGATAAGAAAAGACCGCACTACAGATACCTAAATTTGCTTTTGTGATCGGAAAAAGATTTGGAAAAAAACGATCGTCGTTGATTTTCAAAAGGGCTAAGCCGACGCACAGTCGAAAAAAAATTTAGCGCGATAAAATCATACCTCGTTCTAAATCCAAAATTATTGTTGCAGATGCGTTTTCAGTACCTGGACATCGGCAGTTCTGACCGCCGGAGGGGACTTGAGGTTCAGAGGTTTCTCCTTGTCCATACCGTTTCACATGACCGACGGCACTGCGGCTCGGATCGGCGATCGGCGAAAGGCCTCGCTGCAGCCGAGGTGGTGGCTGTCGGCCTAGGTGCCTCCGGCGAGCGGTGGGGGACGACGATGCCGGAGGAAAATGGTGAAATTGGCGCTTTTCCCGCCGGAGACTTTACCAACATCCCAAGTCCCGTCTCGACTTGACCCACTTCCATGTTCTTAAGGTCGTAGATTAATTCAAACCGTCCAAGGAAAACTAGCGTTTCCGAGAAATGACCCGATTACTGTTTACAATTGGCTCCTTCTTGTCCCCATGTCCTCGCTGTTCTATTTTAAATAATTAATACAGTCGTACTAAAGTCTGGTCGGGTTTGCTGGAGAATTCCCCCTGAGTAGGAAAAACAGACAGATAAGACGTAAACACGTCCTTTAGGTTTAAGCTAGGTGTATCCCATGACATTCATGACCTTACAGGGGTCGCCCTGTTGTACTACCTACGTGCGCGGTTCCGTCCACGTTATACCAAACTATTTATTTTTATGAATGAAAGAATAAATGCTTTTATTTACACAAATAAAATATAAAATACAAAATATTACAACAGCAATATTGTATGTATAAATTTATCATATTATTATTAAAAAGCATATAAAGCCTGTCAAGTTGCCTAATTTATTATTTATAATTGTGTATAAGTGTGTGGTGATTAGTGACCGTTAATCGATATTTATTTAAGAATCGTGAGATGCGGTCTGGTGTGATGTAGGTTTCAGAAAAACATTTTCTTTATCGTGCCATCGTTTCGATCTTCAGGTCTCAAAGTGTTTTTCTTCTGTGTAATTGAGCCATTCTTGCGTGTCGTGTCGAGAGTGCCATATCACACCAGACCGCATCTCACGATTTCTAAATAAAAATTGTGTATAAGGAGATTTGTTTAAAGTTTAATAATCATTGCTTATTTATTTATTTTTTCAATTTATTTTTATTTTTTCTCTCTTAAAATTTGATACATTTATTTTTAGTCATTTTTATATCTTCATGTTATTTATGATATTAACTCAGATTAGTAATTGAAATGCTCAATCAGGAACTTTCTGTATTTTATCGTTTTAAATAAATATTTGGCATGTGCCACCCAATGTGAACCGTTCAATGTAATAATAATAATAACTCTTTATTTGCAAGAACGTACATTACAGACAAATTTACAAAAAAATTTTTTTTGTTACATCCCTGCCTGCCGTCAAAAAACAAAACTTGAACTAGACAGGAGAATTTTTTGGAGATCATCAGAGTAATAAACGGAATATATCTTCACAAAAGGATAGAAAAACAAACATAATACAAAATAGACGTGCAGTATGATAAAAAACCAACCATCTTGGATTTAAAATATTTTAACTACAATTTAAAATTTTTGAAATTATACATTTTTTCTTTTTTTAGTTTTTGCAATTTTGAATAATGATCCTGTCTTTATTAAAAAAAATATTGCGTTGTTTTTACATTGTAAAAATATGAAGTAGCCAATGAATTTTGTCTTTTGTTATATTTACTATGTAATTAGTTACATCATGGCTGATGTGTGGTTGCACAAGGCCAAAAAAAAAAAAAAAAAAATTAAAAAAAAAAAATAAAAATAAAAATTAAAAAAAAATAAATAAATATAATAAATTTAAAAAAAAATTAGTTACTGATTATTTTTATGTATATACAAACTTGAACGTTTCATCAAAAAGATTTGGTATAGATTAATTACTTTAAATTCAATGTATAATTTTATCGTATTACATCTGTACGGTTGACATAAAATAATTTTAAGAAGTGAGTTATTTCTTAAGTCGTGTAGCATTTATTAGTAACCCCCCCCCAAGGGAACAATGCTATAGGGTATTATGGATTCTGCAAGGGAAAAATATATTGCCCTTAAGAGTTCAATTTTCATAAAGTGTAAAATTCTAAATTTATAAAAGAGCTTTCTCAGACGGGAAAAGAAAGAATCAATATGTAAATTCAATCCCAAATTCGAGTCCAATTTCACACCAAGATATACCCGGATACACTGTAAGCAAAAAGGGTAGGCAAGCAAGAACACTCATCATTATCATGACATATTTACTGTATTATTTACACATATTTATTTATTTTTACTATTTCCTCCGGTTATAGTTGCCCTATTTCCAAGCATTCTTTTCTAAATTCCCTCAGAACTGGAAATATTCCTAAAAAGTAGAAGGTATCCTCCAGGTTTAAATTGCACATGGCACATTAAATACCCTTTCCCTTTTTGGATTGATAGTTTTGTCCAAGCAGTTCCCCTCTTACTCTGAATATTAAAGAAATGTAGTATAAAACTAAATGAGTTATTGTGAATATAGTGGTTTGCTTGACCCGGATCTAATTTTACGTATATGGTGCGGAATTCACTAATCATCGCTCTAGATATCATTTCATTTTTAATTTTAATTTCAATTTTATTTATTAAATTCTCCGAATTAAACATTCGTCTTTATTAATTTCTACTTGAACCTGGTTGCCTATTTACACTACGTATTTATACCAAGATTTTATCTTTATCTATTACATTTGCCAGGAAATTAGTTTTTTTTGCATGACATTTTTTGTGCGATGACTTAATACTTTACTGATATAATTTAGATGTAATTTTAGTGTGTAACTGTAAAGGGGTGAGCTTGAGGTTTCTAGGAGTAGTCATAGTCAGGTGTGTTCGATGGTAGGTAGAATAGCCTTATCCTAAAATGATTATTTTTTGATCGTGAGGTGCTGTCTGGTGTGACGTAGGTTTTAGAAAAACATTTTCTTTATCATGACAACGTTTCGATCTTTATTGAGATCATCTTCAGGGTTCAAACTTCAAAGTGTTTCTTTTCCGTTTAGATGAGTCGTGTTGAGAGTGCCCTTTCACTCACAAGAATGACACATCTAAACGGAAAACAAACACTTTGAGCCCTGAAGATGGTCTCAATAAAGATCGAAACGTTAACACGATAAAGAAAATGTTTTTCTAAAACCTACGTCACATCAGACCGCACCTCACGATCTTCAAATAATCACTGACTAACAATCACTAAACACCACACTTTTCGTAAAATATTTTCGAACCATTTCTACTTCCAGCAAATTGAAATATCCTTGAGTTGGGCTCTATAGCATACCACCAATCGTATGGCACTATTAATACTTGAATTTTTATATGTAGATATATTTTTTATTAGCTATTACTTTATTCCAAATACTGTTGCAAATTTCGATTTAACTATTTTTTCTTTGCAGTTCGATTTAATATTATATGTAGGAGATTTATTTTTATTTTCAATAGTCTTTTTAACTTTTATAGCTTGGGATTTGATATAAACTGTAAATAAAAGAACCCAATAAAAAATAATTGTCTTATATTTATGTACCTGAAAATGGGATATGCCATTTTAATGTAAAACTTACTGCGTTTGTCGAAGAATTTTTCATTTTGATAGTTTGAAATAGCACGAACTACTTTGTTGAAAAGTAAAAGCAGTGATCCTTCGCATTAATGTAACATTCAGATGTAAATAATCGCACTATGGAACAATTATATGACATTGTGCCCGCATGATTTCACTATCAAGTCGTAATCGTAAGAATTAGTGGATCCTTGTACTAAATTGCTTTAATTATTATTAACTGCAGGCTGGACAAAGCGCGAACACATTCTCGCGTTCGAATCATAAAGAAAGTAAAAGGGCTCAGTCCTACTTTAATGAAATCCGCCCATATGTTCAGAATTATGCACCATGGTAATGGGTTCGACCCGGATTATGCAAGTGGGTTCTCCCAAGAACTGGAGAAAGTGCACGTGAGTCGAATGGAATTTTCAAGATTCTCGGATGTAATTAAAAACGAATGAAGAATGGCTGTAATGATCTATATTGGTGATACTTGTAAGAAGGCTGAAAAGTTACTGAAATTTACTCACACTTTTTGAATTCGATGTGCCAGAGCGAGTGGGACCTGCCTGCAAAGCAAAACAAAACAATTAGAATTTTTAAAAGGGAAAAAACAAACTCGGCATACATATAAAAGAATTATATTTAATTATATTTGGCAGCCTTAGTGTGGCTATCGAGGACATTGAAAAAAATAATTTGCGACCAAGTAGGTTAATAAAAATTTTTGGCAAAAAACAAAATTGATATTCGTTTTTTGCTCTAGAAATAAATAAATAAAATTAATTTAAAACACCCGAAAACAAATTTTTGTAAAATATTTTTTCTCTCGACATTTTTGCCAAATTTTGGTTTTTAAATAACAAAACTGGTGGTAAGTTTAAAACACAACTTTACGGGGTTTTAGAACTCTATAAACATCAGCACTACCACATAACTTACGAGAGATGCAAGGTAAACGTTTGGAAATTTTTTAAAATTTTATTTTTATTGTTTTCATTTATAACGGCATAAAATCTAACCATTGTTGATATAAGCCGAAATAAGAGAAATTCGGCTCTTAAAATCTTCAATAAAGCCGAATTTGGATAGGGTCCTGAATACTTTTTATAGAAAAAGATTTCTTAATATTTTCGTTTATGGTTTCGAGTTTTTCGAAAATTGCAAAAATGCCAATAATTGTGAAACGACTCCACCGATCCACATGTAATATTACAGCGATTTGGAATCCATTAAAATACACGTAATGGCACAAACCTCAGTAAATAAATTGTAAAAATAAAATGGTTTTAAATTTTTTAAGTGGCATACTAGGCATACACTAGAAGAATTGTCCCCCGGTTCATCTAGTCCATGAATTTTCGTATTGATATGAAAATTCGCTTTTCGAAAGTTCGATATTTGAGGGTTTTAAAGAGTCCTATTCGAATGTTTTTCCTGCCAACAAAGGGTCAATAAAGAAATATAATTTAAACATCGTTTACATAAGCTAGAAATAAGACTAATTAATTCAACTTTTTAATAGTGTTTAACGTGGAATTTGGAGAAAATCCAGAGGGGCCATGAATTTTTAAGTGAAACACCGGATACAGAGAAAAGAAAGTCTCCCGGCACTTATTTTTTTATATTGCTATGAAAATTCATATTTAAAAGCTTTAAAGAGTGCTTAAATAGACTACGGTTTTGTATTCGAAAATGTAATTTTTTGACCTACTTTATTGTAAACGTTTTTTAATTTTTTATCTTTTTATGTGTACAATCACATTTTTCAAATCCTGCTTTTCATTTTTTTAATCTCCTGTAAAAAAACAAATCAGTAATATATAATTTTAATACGTTTGAACACACAACGATGGCAGAAAACCATATATATAAAATATTTAAAATATTTTTTAGTAGTTCAAGTGCCCAAATGCATAAAAAGAACACAGACAATTAGGTCCGAATCAACCAAAATTTTTGAGGCTTATTTGTAGCCTATGGTGGGTTACACGATACATTTATATGCTTTTATTTCATATTTCGGACATGTGTGCTGTACGATATTTATCGACCTAGTACATATTACATAAAAACGTTTCATTAAAATTGATGGTCCCACGTAACATACCTATGCTAGGTATCTATGTGATGATATACAGAAAAACTTGGGAATCGGAGATCGTAAATTAAATAAATAAATTTGTAATTATATTATTGAACATTGTTAGAAAAAAGTAAAATTTTGTTTGAATGAATAAAATAATAAGTCATTATACTTGCACTTTAGTTATTTTACTTGCAAGATAAAGTACGTACACCTATCCCATATAATTTATTTGTTAATATTCCTTTTTGCTTAATTATTTTTTGTTAACGGATCGCTAGAGAAAAATGAAATTTGTTGTTGTTGTATTTTTCGATGATAAATAATGTATTATGTACGTAAAAACTTGCTCGAATTTATTTATAAGTTAAAATAAAGTATATCTAAAAATTGTACATGCGTAGTATATATCACTATAATTTCTATCATTTTATTCTGTTACTTATTTACGATGTATGTGCAACTATTTGATGAACCACAACCTGGCAGACGGATTAATGTCCATTGTCTGTTGTAAATTTAATTGCATTAAACAAAAATGTATAAAGTTCAATAATGTACTTCTTTGTTATTAGTATTACTTAAGATCTAATAAAATTGAATCAACATTGATCGGGCTGTTTTGTGCTTTTATTTGTGTCCACCTTCCTGCAATTCTCGACTTATGACTATGAATAAAAAACAAGATATTTTTCAGTATTTTGTAAAAGCAAGTGAAACGTTAGCTTGTAATCTGAATATAAGGTTTTTTCTTAGCTTTTATCCTTAATCTATAAATAACTAATCCTCAAATTTGAACAGGTGACTACACTACGGAAAAACGTTAGATGAACATAATTGTTTTTTCCGTTGGCGTCTTGGAGTGAATGGTTCTATTCATTTAAAATTATTGTAAGAACAATAAATTAAATAATTTATTGAACATATAGGCGAAATGAATTTAAATTGTGATTTGGTTGAGATAAAAAAGTCAGTGTCACGAGCGGGATTCGAACCCACGACCCTCGGCTAAATACGCCGCTACTCTACCACTTGAGCTATCGTGACTTCGATCCACTCGGACAACTCTCCATCTCAACCTATAACCTTTCGAATTTTCTTCCTGTTGGTCATTTTTCAAATGTTGTGTAATCTATTTGATTCTCGGCGACAAATGAAATGGCCACGGAGAGCTTTCGTGAAGACATACATCAGTATAATTATTAAATCCATTACAGTTCGTGGTCCAATTGACCAATTAACTTTTTTCAATTAATTAATCTTTATGAAAGGTATGGGTTGAGATAAACTAAGTCAGTGTCACGAGCAGGATTCTAACCCCCCCCCCCGGGGGTGGAGAGTTTGTGTCCGAGTGGATTGAAGTCACGATAGCTCAAGTGGTCAGTGCAGCGGCGTATTTAGCCGAGGGCCGTGGGTTCGAATCCCGCTCGTGACACTGACTTTTTTATTTCAATCAATACCTTTCATAAAGATTAATTAATTGAAAAAAGTTAATTGGTCAATCGGACCACGAACTGTAATGGATTTAAATTATGAGGTTCCTCTGGTGTGTGTTTGGTCGTTCCAGATCATTTTGCCCTGCCTATCGTAAACGACCAAACTACACGAAATGAGGTTGTCAAATGAGCAAGGATCATTAACAATATTAGATTTTTTTAAACGGTGCTGCCTTGATTTTTTTTTGCGCTCGCTACAGTACCAGTTCATATTCGGGGCAAATAAAAAAACTCGATAAAAAAATAACGGTGCCACGGCTGAAAGAGCCATACGACTGTCAAGAAGGAAAATTGCGCTTCTTCTGAGGAAGACAGTAAACGGGTCGGCGTCCTTAGCCTGCACGAAAATCTGTCGGCGACCTTGCTGCGACCGTGAAGGGCGACCCGCATCCTGCTACGGGGTCGTAGTCGATAAACAACAAGTCGATAACAGCGCACATCAATCCGGTCGATTTTTGTAAAATAGTACGTTAAGCTTTTTCTACATGTGTCAGGCACCTTATCGTCCAGAAAAGATTCATAAAGGATTTTCAGCGGTTCAAGTGGTAGCTGGTCAAATGTAAGGATCGTCTAAGACTCTGTTTATGAAAACAACCGTACTTTGATGAAATAAATTTAGGAAACAGGTTATATAAAAACAGCTGAAAAAACTGATAAACTCAAAATTATATCAGTATCATATCATCGGACAGATGCAGAAAATATAACTCATCATGAACCGTACAGACCGTATGCCGTATGAGGAAATCTCACAAATAATTCTTGTTGCAGACAAAATTAAGCCATTTTAAGCTGGGCAAAGTATGGATTGCTCCTCTACAGGAATGGAAAGAGGTATTTGAAGCACGTTTAATAATTGAAATGTCGGATGTACATTGTGATGTCACTAATGCAAGAATGATCTCTACGAAAGTAAAACTGGTATTTATTTTTGCTCTTAATTAACAGAAATGGGCCACTTTCTTCCACGGTGGGCTAAATAACGAGGCGCCCGGGCTGACTAATCGAGGATGTCAATTTTACAAAGGGCTTTCACTTTTCCGCTTTCTTGGGAATGGCAAAAATCCGTTTTTCTGGACCCGTTATGTCCGAACTGCCCTTGATTATTTGAATTTTTGGACTTTCACTTGTTGTCACTCGGAAATGTCTAGAAGAGGGTCCAAGAAGTCTTTGGCTGAAGAAATTTTCCCACATCATTTCGCCTATTTCGGAATTTTAAAACTAAGTAACGAGAAAGAGAAATAATTTTTAATCATTATATTATATCAAACTTTACGTAGTCGACATCGTATCGACATTTAAAATCAAAAAACATTCCAAAGATGGTAAAGTCGAAAAATAAAATATCTTTAAATATCAATGCAAATAACTAATAAAGTCATATTAGTGTGAATTTAAATGTCATCATAATGCTTTCAAACATTATAAATATTGTATATTAGGTGTATCTGAAAGTAACGACGTTCTATTGTTAACACCATCATTCCATTGTTTTTTTTATAACATGGTCGCTAATTAATCCATGAGATATTCTTTTCTTTTATTCCCGACTTCCTGCCACCTTTCAGGCTCATTACGACATCTTCGAAAAACATTTCCGACTTGGATCAAAAATCCCTCTAATGAAGTGTTTCAGCTTTGAACCCCCGCCCACCAAAAAAGGACTAAAATAATATCGCAGGAACTTCGTGTTGTTTGAGATATAGGTTCTAAAAAATAAGCCTGTGGTAAAATAATTTCACCTCCAAATCCCACCATCTTCTTTCGGCGAAGTCCGCCCTTTAAAGTACTGTTCGTTGTTATTCCCGACTCGCTTTTCATCCCTTATCTATAAATCTCTCAGAAATATTTTGTAATTCAATTATTTCATACGCAAATAAGTGAACTAGTGTAAACAAAAGGTTGAAGGCTCAAAATTTGTGACACCTTGCAAAACAAAGGTAACTTAGGTCTTCCCTGAGTGTACATTTGCATTCTAACAAAGTACCTTTTTAAAACATGATACATAAAACTATCTAAAAAAAGATAACTTATCTGAGAATGTGTGGTGTTTAGTGACCGTTAATTAATAATTATTTGGAGATCGTGAGATGCGGTCGGGTGTGACGAAGGTTTATAAAAAACATTTTCTTTATCGTGCCAACGTTTCGATCTTTATTGAGATCATCTTCAGGGCCTGGGATTTATAAACATTTCTGAGAATGAATTTTTTTTTTTTTATTATCTAGCTCGTAGTTGTTCTATACAGACTGTAGCAAAAATTTTAAAATCGAAATCTTCCACGCCTAGTAGGAAGAACTTTGTTTACTTAACCCAATGAATAATTTAATAAACTTTATTGATAAATAAACTTTATATAAAAAATGAATCGTTTTAGATATTGTAGCTTGTAGCAAGTAAATCCGTAAGGAAAATTTAGTTCTAAGAAAGGTTTCGCAACTTTTCTGCTTTATTTGAACTTCGCCCTTTAAAAAACTTGTAGTAAATTTTCATTCGGGTCCAAAACAGGTTGGGCAATTTTATCATTTTACATTACTGAAATCGAAATTTTGATACCACATTTTGTTTAATATGACATTTATTGCAGTGTCAGAAAAGGGAAGTTCTTCCAACTATTATATGGATTTTTGATTGTTTGTTTGTATGTTATTATTTTTATTGTTATGTTTAAAACTGCTCACCCC
The DNA here is from genome assembly GCF_000648675.2 of Cimex lectularius. Lineage (NCBI taxonomy): Eukaryota > Metazoa > Arthropoda > Insecta > Hemiptera > Cimicidae > Cimex > Cimex lectularius. Next base: position 4,655,158 of record NW_019392688.1, on the reverse strand, counting down.
GATAGACAAGAATAAGTGGCTTTTTTGTTTTTGGGTTAAAGAAAAGAGAAATTGACTCCCTCTGATATACATCGTCATTATATATTCTAAAATATAATTCTTATGGAAAAACTTTAATTTGTGGTTATTTGTAGGTCGTGAGATGCGGTCTGGTGTGGCGTAGGGTTTAGAAAAACATTTTCTTTATCGTGCCAACGTTTCGATCTTTATTGAGAGCATCTTCAGAGGGATTTATAAACATATCTGAGAATGAATGTTCTTTACATTTTATTATCGAGCTCGTAGTTGTTCTATACAGACTGCAGGAAAAATTTTAAAATCGAAAACTTCCACGCCTAGTAGGAAGATTGATAAATAAACATCCAGTTTTCACTTTTGGTAGGCATTCTCTTTTGAAAAGTAAAATGAAATATTACGCAACTCTCTAATATTTTCTCTGGCTGGAAAGGCCTTTAACGAAATGGCCCTAGAGAAAGATAGACCCCGCCATTATTTTAAATAGTGAACCGCTTCGATGCGCACCCGCATCTTAAAGAGGCCGTGCGCTTTGTTCGGATCCGGCGCTTGATACATACATCGGGACTTAGCTATAATCCTTGAATTTCCGCCGATCTGACCCAAATACTTGACAAACGTTGACTTTATCCTCGAGTTTAGTTACCTTCGTTTATGTTTATAACAGATGGGTTTTTTTCATAGATATTAACATTCGTGACCTTAGAATTTGAATTAAACTCTTTGACTTTAATCTTGCATAAACACTCGAATGACCATTTTTCACATTTCAATCCAGAATCTATTTGTGCTATGCTTCGCTCGTACAATTTTTCTTATATCGCATTTAAAGTGGGAAATCAGTTTATGTGCACTGCACGTCCTTCTTTTTAACTTTTTACAAACATTTCGGTTCTGAAATAAACTTAAAAAGTTTCTTTGAAACTGAATTAAGAGCAATATCTGTACAAATAAACATTTCTAAATTGTAAATAAATAGAATAAATCTATGAAAATTCACTAATTTCGTGGTCCGCTTGACCAATTTGAATGTATCTATGAAAATATTACATAACTAAAACATATTTAACATAGGGCGTCAATAAACATTTGTAATAATAGACCGGGGTTCGTTGATCTTTTCTAGCCTACGTGACCGTCTTGTCCGATGGTTCACCCAGACGTTCGAAGTCAAATTATGTAATTGTGACCTAGAGTAGCCGGCAAGATCAGGTTTTATCCTGTTGGGGCTTAACGAGGAGAGAAAGCTGTGTTAAGTAAGTAGCTTAAATGGCCTTTTGTCTTTTAGGCGTTTTTTTGAAAAATATTCCAATATCGAAATGAATTCAAGTGAAGATGAAATTGATTCTTGATGGGCAAATTCCCGACGATTTACACTACGAAATGGTAACGGTGTCACAGCTTGTTAGATTTCACAATTATACATGATTCATATTCTTCTAATCGGGAATGTTGTCTGAATAACGAAAAAACTTTCCAATAAAAATCTGAATCAATTTAAAAAACCACGCAATATAAATTAAAAGACATTTAATTTAATGGAAATAAAGAAGGACATCTAATATTTTATAGAAATGATAAATGATGGAGTGAGTGTGGTGTTCAATCCTTTTTAAAAAGATAGCTCCTACTCACAGTAAGTTGTTTTGCAACGATCCGGATTTCGAGCCCTTTAGCTCAACATCAGATTGAAGGACTTCTACAAACTGATGATGAGTTAAAGGGCTCGAAATCCGGTTCGTTGCAGAACAACTTACTGTGAGTAGGAACTATATTTTCAAAAGGATTGTAATATTTTATGATTTGTTAAATGTAATTTTAACATTTTTTTAATCTTAACGATCATTTTTCGCCTGCTTCACTCTGTCGGTCTGTCAGACGCGTTCCGCATCTCGCCATCTTCAGTGTATGGTCCGAGGCCAAAATTATAAACACGAAGAAATCTCGTTAATAATTTTATATTGAAAAACGATCAAGGAGAAGGCCAATTGGACAAAAAAACTCAGGACCCTGAGAAAGAATGGAATGGCCGTTTGGTCTTGTTCTCTGTAAATTCAATTTTTATTTTCAATATACACGAGGCATATATTTCCAAATAAAAGAACAGATGTTAATATTTGTTAACCATTTAAATAATTAATTTAAGTTGCAAAGTCCTGATGAAGTGGGTTTATTGCTCGCAAGGTCGTCAAAGAAACTGATTTCCAATTGGCCAAAACCTTGATCATTTTTTAATATAAACTTATAATTATATCAAATATTAAGTTAATAGAAAATACTGTAAAAATGCGAGTGTCATGAATTAATTAGTTTTTCAACGGAATCAATTAACAATATATGAAGCTCTCGTGTGATTTTTGTTTTGAAAAGTTAATCTATTTAAATTGACAATTCTGGAAGTACGCCTCAGTTTTTCAAGCTAAAGTACATACAATTTTCATAGTGAATATTTAAAGAGATCATACTGATAAAAAATGTCTCATCCAAAGTAGTCGGTGAATGCATCCGAAATGACCTTACAAAATCTTGGCTGCCATAGCGCAAAGGAATTCTGGGTAATAAGCAAGCAGACAAACTGGCAAGAGGGAGATCAACTATCGACCTAGAACCTATAATGTTGATAACATCAAACATAGATTCGTCATCATGGGTCCACAGAAAACCAAATCCAAAGATGCCAGACATAGTAAACCCTGGTTAAAGAACCTCGTCAAAACTGGCAAACACGTTGCTACAGTTAAACAGGGTAAAACTCAGAGGAGGCATAGGGTACCTGCCAACTGCATCTAAGAAAACACCTACCCAACATGGGTATACTCAACGATAACCAAATATGTAGTCGAATAAATACTACCAATAACCTATCAATCCTTGTGCTATCGAAAATCTTAAAAAGGTTACACTGACACAAAAAGCATCGCGACACATGCACAGACAGCGAATGTATACAAAATCTCGAAGACCTGGGCAAACACAACAACCGGACAATATCTTATGCGCCAGGATTCCAAGAAATTACCCTGTTATTATATGCCCTGAACTTATACAGAGGAAACAAGGACAATACAGAATCCTCTGTTTCTGAATAGGTCCACAAATCAAAAGGTGGACGAACTCCAAAAGTGCCAGACCCAGTAAATTCATGATTAAAGAATCCTACCTCCGTTTGAGAGGATAAAGAGGGAAGGGGTGGATAGAAGAGATGAGATGGCCGTTCAAGCGCCGAACGAGTCAACACCATCCCGACCAGTCATCTCGAGGGACGAATCCGAGGTAGTGTGACCGCACGGAACCTCGGATTAAAGCTGTTCATTCTCAGATACCCTTCTCCACATGGGTGAATTCAAGGGGAGAGGTGATCAGCCTCTCCCCTATGGGTAACGGGTGTCAACGGGTATTCACAGGCCAGCCCTCACGTGCTGCACCCACTCCTTCTCGAAAGATCATCCGTCCCAGTTGGTATTTACTACTGTTGGTCCGTCAACGGCCGTGCTCAGGGGCTTCGTAGGCCGACCATCTCGGACCACTCCACTCCCAAAACCCAGCCGCCCTAGTCAGTAATAAGTCTGGACAATCAAATGATTTTTTTTTCTGTTAACGTTTCAAAAAAGGTTAAAACCTAATTATTGAAAAATTGTTGTATATTTTATCATATCGATTTTTGAGCCCAGAAGAATTAAATCAGACTCCACTCATAAATTTATTAATTTTCTTTTAATAATGTCGAAATTTTACTTCATTTCATTTCAACCTGTCAATCTACCAGTTTTTGTATTTGCCGTAAAAAGTTAGGATTTACTGTGCTAAAAATTGCACAAGTTTAGGACGATTCAAGTTCAGTGCATGTACAAAAAATTTCTAAGAAGTTTAAAGCTTATGTAATTTATTTTGAATATAGATTCAGAATTTTTTAAATTAATTAATCTTTATTTAAGGTATTGGTTGAAATGAAAAAGTTAGTCACGAGCGGGATTCGAACCCACGACCTTCGGCTCAATACGCCTCTGCTGTTACCACTTGAGCTATCGAACTTTTTCATTTCAACCACTACCTTAAATAAAGATTAATTGGTTAGACGAAGTTATTTGGTCAATTGGACCACGAAATATAATGGATATATTCAGAATATTAATCAGGAAGTAAAAATTGTCAACCTGTTGATAAATTTCACAGGACAGTGACTAAAACGACTAATTATATCGGATAACTAAAAAATGTTTGCGCAACCCGTAAAACTAATTGGGAGATAAATTTCCAACGAAAAAGATTACAAAACAGATAGTTTAAAAAATGACACTGAGACTTTTTCACGGTTATTTTCAATTATAAATACAGGAGTATACACGATAATTTTACCATTTGACTTCCGAAAAAAAAAAAAACAACTGGAGGGACGTGTTTGTATTTGCGTTGTTTTTTAATGTATAGATACATGTGGAGCGAGGCCGGTCGGCCGGTATAACTTCATTGACTTTGGAACGTCGTCGGATCGGCCGTTAACGAATCGTTTTCACCTAAGGAAGGTCGACTTTGGAAGTCGTGGAAATCCAAACGGGGCTCTCTCATAAATATGATGACATAATATGGAAAAGAGAAGGCTGGAGGTGGTTCCCATAGGTCTTAAAATGGCCGCGACCGGTCTTCCGCCGGTACGATCTACGGCAGCATGTAACAGCATACCTTCCGGATCCGTCGCCGTTACGTCGTGTATTAATACGTTACGTATTACGTTCGATTGTCTGCTACAGACACTCAGCAGAAAACAAGAACGAAAACGGGTTAAAGGTTCGCGAATCATTTATAATGTACTATCGTCTTCGCTGATCTATGCCAATCACACAACGGTAAAGGATCCATCATTTCTATATCATTGTCCATTAGAAAGTAGCAAATATAGACACATTAAAATCATTTCTGTTATACAGGAAGAGTTAACATTCAACTACCCGATGGGTGTCGCGGAAGAGCGGACAGAACAGCTTTAAAACACTTTTTTCCAAATGTCTCACAAAAGCCAATGTGCTATCCGGGATTCGAACCCAGAACCGCTTGCGTGTCAAATAGTTTCTGACGCCTTAAGCACTTGGACCGCGGCCACCGAAATAAGCAAATCTTTATGAATCTGATCTCTGGAGTCATTTTTCAGTTGAATAAAAATGCTGATTTTCTTTTCTTCAAAAGACAGAAGTTTTATACTACTGACTTCTTCAGGGCTCACATTCAAAACACTCTAATTAATTGATAATTGGTCTTAAAATGGTTCGCATTTCGTTTTTATTTAGGTTCAGTTGTTGAAAGTTTAAATAAAGGCAAAAATGCTGAAACTTATTCACTTGTATAGACAGTCAATAATTGAATAATAAATGTATGTTAAGAACAAAAATAATAAAACAGTTCGGTATTGACAGGTGTAAAGTGTGAAGGTCTCTTACTTCTTGATCTTACTCATTATGAATACAAAATAAATTACAAATATATATAAAACATAACAATTGAATTCAATTTGGTTAAAGGACGATTCATATGGTTTTTGGGTTGGATAAATTTATTCAGTGTGAACATTTTCACGTTATTGGTGAATGTGAATTGGTTGAGTTAGGTTAGATGGTTTGGATAGGTAGGGTTAGGATTAAAAGGGTGAGGAACGGAATAGGTTAGTTCCAATTAGGCTTTTTAGCTTGACAAAACGTCGAATTTTAGACCGCATCACTGATCAAAAATCACCCCTCTTACAATTTCAGTCGCAGTTTTACCGAAATCGTTTTAAACTGTAGAAAACATGGTTGAAAAGGTATAAACTCTCGTAACCTATTAGTTTATTGTCTTATGTCAAAGGTATTCGGTAGACTAGTAATGACAAAAATTTTAAACCCTTTTTAAAACAGGATTGAACACCGCACTAACTCCATCATTCATCATTTCTAAAAAATTTAAATACTTGCAATTTGTTATCTTGAGAATTAAATTTCAGGTCATCGATGTCCATTATTTCACCTGGTGGCAGATTTGATACTGGTTAGCTAATAACAAAATATCCGACTGCAGCTCTTCATTAACACAGAAAGGTCATAAGGTGGTTTGATGGTCTATTGTACAAATAAACCCTAATTTTATTGACACACTTTCTAAAATAATGCAAATCCATTTCTTATTTTAGAAAAAGATAGTCAAAGAAAATCTTAACAACCGTTAAAGTGCGCTAGGAATCATCCTGTATTTAGTTCACTCCAGTGATTCAGTTATCTTCCTGAGAGTGACTCAATCAAAACTTGATGATAAAGCAGCTATTTTTAAGAGAAAATTGTGTAAGACGAAGAATGAAACGTTTTATGCAGTCGAATAGTCAGGTGTAAAAATAGAGAAAAACCAGTTAAACTACCACTGCAATATCACTAATGTGACCATCATTTCAACGAGTTGCCTGTTGCTGATGGTTTATGGCTGGATAAAAAATAAGCTAAAAATAATAAGGTTAGCAAGATCACAACTGCAGGTTGCAACTTTATGTAAATGTTAAAACATGTCTTGACAGGCTCTTCCTTATAAAATGACCGATTTCTGTTTCCGGGTGAATCTCGATATAACTGAAGTCAGAGAGACAGCCAACCGGTGCCCAATTATTTTATTAATGATATGCATGGTTCTGTATAAACTAAACTACTTTTAAAAAGAAAACCTCTGGAAAACTTCATGCTACTCGTAGTTTTGACTGCTGAAAGTAACTGGGTCATTATTTATCAGCAATCGACGAAATGGAAGAGGCTCATCAGTCAAACTTGGATTTGGAAAAGCTCGAATGTCTTATTCAATGGATGGAAAATGGATTGCCGGATGACCCTCAGCCTACCCAGTTTCAGCTAAAATGGTGTAAAGGGATGTAAAAAGTCCTTCAGATTTCTTTTTCCGCATAAAAACGAAAAGTTTAACATACTATGTACTTCCATGAACTAAATAAAACGAAACTGTTTTTTATTTAATAAGTGATTAACTGTTTTCCTGTCGCAGGCCGGTCTTGACCCAAGCCTGATGGCCTTTGAAGTGTGGAGACCGAGACCCCTTTACCCTAATTCAAAAGCCTACTTTGGTCAATCGTCATATCCTGAAATTTATCGGTTTGGCCGTTTTTTGACGGCCTTATCATCGATTTTATATATAAATATTTCAATCATATTGTTGTATTCCAAGGTTTTTTTAAGTTTAGATGATAAATGGGGAAAAGAAGACTCAAGTATTCCGTGGCATAAATATTTATCTATTCTGTCGTTCGGGCTCATTGGCCCATCATAAGCAGCCCCAATGGGCCCATGCCCTACTAGGAATCTCCCTAGAACGGACGATTTTAAATATACAACTATGGCTGGATAGACCGATCGCCTTTACAGCGTGGAGATCAAGACCCCTTTATCCTTACTCACCAACTTTCTTGGGTCAATTGTCAAACTCTGAAAATGATCGGTATGGTCGTTTCTTCATGGTTATATTATGGCACCTATGTTTTATATACAATTTAAATAAATAATCTGCCATTTATTAGCCATTCATAATAAAAATTATTAATTCATCCTTAGATTTGAAGAAATGTAATTAATCACTTTTCATTCATGTAGACCACAGGATTTTGAAATGAACATGGAAGGTTTTATGTATTTAGGCAGTATATGAGTTGTTTCCGATGTGACAAAAACGTTTGTGTGTGTGTCTAGTAATTTTAGATTTTCGATTCTACTCTTTATGTCACTACATCGTCCACCAAACGATAAACAACTAATTTCGACACTATCGATTGTCTAGTTTGAAACCTGGAAGAGCAACAATGATTGCCGGCTTCCCTCAGAATATTTGCAAATGACAAATATTGTGCCACATTGCATAATGTATATATTTGAACAGGTGGTAATAAATAATTTTTAAAAAAAATTTGAATCGGATGAACTGCCTTTTGTTCCGATTTCGGACAAGGCCGTTTCAAAAATCAAGGGGGAAAAACAATTTTGAAGATGTACGGTTGTGCAATAACTGGCTCACATTAGACCTAATCCCAGGCGTCCTTTGCTTTATTCAGGTTATGCGGATACGTATAATTACAAAAGGGGTTCAATAAAAAAAAAAATCAAATCAAGTCTGGTACAAGGCAGTAGTTAAATAATTGATTTCATGCCACCTCTGAAAAAAAACTTGTTTTCTAAAACGGAAATGTATAATTATTTCGTCTAGTCAACAACTATTTAAAACAAAAATATATAATGTACATATAATCTTCTTAAAAACAATTATCTGTACGCCTGAAATTATGTATTGATTCTTGATGGCGAGGCAGTTGTATGCATGTCGTTTATAGAGCCATCATATTTAGAACTAACCACACATAAAATAACATTATAATAAATAAAAATTAATTAATTAATTAAATAAAAACCTTGCCTTATTTTTTAATTATTAATATTTAATCACACATTTCGTTATTGTATACATTTTATACATACTCACTGCAAAATAATTGTTTTCTGTACCGTTTCTTTAATTTGATAATTATTTACTATGTGTTCATTATTAGTGTACGTTAATCGATAATTAGTCAGAAATCGTGAGATGCGGTCTGTTGTACGATTTCTGAATAATTATTTACTATTATAATATTTCTCTTTTCTTATTAGAACATTAGACATTACTTTGTATATTAAATCCATTATGTTTAGTGGTATGATTGAGCAAATTATTTCTTTCAATTAATTATTCTTTTTATGTAAGGTCTTCGTTGAGATGAAAAAATCAGGGCTGGTTGATTTTTATTATTCCAATTTTATTATATGTAACGCCGAAGTGAGAGTACAACGAGGTAAAGTTAGGGTTAGGTTTAGAGATGGGTTAGGTAATAATTAGGGATGGGTTAAAAATTTGATTTTCTTTTATCTTATAATTATTATTCGATGCAAAAAAGCAATGTAAGTCAACTTGCCTGACGGACTACTGTCTGTGCTTAAGCGTTAACATTTTTATAAATAGTATATTTAATCAATCAATTAATTATTCTTTTTAAGTAAGGTCTTGGTTGAGATAAAAAAGTCAGTGTGACGAGCGGGATTCGAACCCACGACCTTCAGCTAAATACGTCGCTACTCTACCACTTGAGCTATCGTGACTTCGATCCTCTCGACACCAACTCTCCATCTCAACTTACAACCGTTCGAATTTTCCCACTTTTTGCCATTTTCAAATATACTTCAAATTTATTTAGAAATCGTGAGATGCGGTCTGGTGTGATGTAGGTTTCTGAAAAAAATTTCTTTATCGTGCCAACATTTCGATCTTTATTGAGAACATCTTCAGGGCCTGGGATTTACAAACATTGTTTACATATTACAATTACATTTTGGATGTAGAAAACTGAATTTATACAATGCAAAATATATTTTTTTATATATTCGATCAAAGTATTTCTACTCACTCAAAGTGTTTGTCTTCTGTGTAAATGTGCCATTCTTGGCACGATAAAGAAAATGTTTTTCTGAAACCTACATCACACCAGACCGCATCTCACGATTTCTAAATAAATATCGATTAACGGTCACTAATCACCACACATTTGTACTTCAAATGTTCAAATGTACGATAGCTCAAGTGGTAGAGTAGCAGCGTATTTAGCCGTACGTCGTGGGTTCGAATCCCGCTCGTCACACTGACTTTTTCATCTCAACCAAGGCTTTACATAAAAAAAATTAATTGAACTTTGTATGTTATTCAATTTTTTTATATTAAAGGTTTAATGTATTTTTATTGTTTTATACTATTTTTATTTGTCTTACTTTTTAATTATTATTATTATCTAAGGTAATTACACATTTTGCTATTATATAAATATCTTTATTGCTCATTGCAAATGTTTTGTTCCTTAAATTTTAATAATTGCTTACTATTGTATACGTAGTTACTATTTATATTTTCTCTTAGTGAATATTCTTTCTTTTTTAATGGTAAACTATCGCTGATGGCATTAGTCATGCCATTATACTTTGTGCACCATTCAAAATGTATTCTGTATATTCTCTTTTTTTTTAATTAAAAAAGTATTTCAATTAGTCAATGCTTTGATTACAATGGAACAGTTTTATCGAGGTGCAATTAGAACATTTAAGAAGACTAATTTATGACGTTTTAACGATAACAATAAACCATAAACATCGGCAAAAAAAATAAAATGTTTTTCTAAAATACTTCATTCCTGACTGCTCCTCGCCACTTCAACAAATTTAATGATTACTTCGATGAAATTATCCTAAGTAATTACCGGAAATTATATCCCCAAATCTGATAAATGCTAATAACTTATATTTGGGCGTAACTGGGGGGGGGTATATAACGGGTTAAACTTGAGCACTAAATACCAAGCTAACAATTAAAGGTATATAATTTTACTTAAATTAATAATTGTATTTATTGTATTTAGAATCGTTTTGTATACTAAGTTTATGCCGATAGTAAAATCACAGGTTTTTTTTTTTTTTTTTTTTTTTTTTTTTTTAAATTTTGACCTCGCTCTGCCAAATGTGATAATTATAAACGCGGCATAACCATCCCTGACACGGCGCTCATCACTGTAAGGTAAAGGTCCCGGGTTCGAATCCAGCGGCCCTGCATTCGAACCCGACATACTTACAAATGGGCTTTTTTTCAAAAACACCGGCACCCTGAGGGTTTATATGACCTCTGCTGTTGCGAACCCTCGTAAAAAAAAAAAAAAATTCCATAGATTTGATTTGAATGGGAAGAAAAACCCTAAGCATTGGATAAAATTACCAGGTAGAGGCAACCTAAGAGATAATAAATAAGACATCTGTGAAAAAATGAAGGGGAAGGTACTCTTCTGTCTATGCAGGGAGAATTTGAGGAAAATTGTAGGCCTGAGTTGCTGGACTTTGCCCTGTTAACTATCACATAAAGAAGATTGCAAAGGAGATACAGAAACAGCCGAATCTGTCAGGAGGAACCAGAGACATCGGCACATATCCTTTGTGAATGTGAAGTATTAGCTCGGCTAAGGTACAACCACTTCGGTAAGGCAATTCTCATACCAAAAGAGGAGCGGGAAGTGACACCGAAAAAAGAGCTTAGTCTGATAGGAAAAAATGCACTTTCCAAGGTAAGGCAATCATTTATGGGGTTCTACTATAGGTCTAAATTTATCACGGTGGAGGAAAGGATTTTTAAAAACCTTAAGCAACCCCAAAACTCCAAAAATACATTATTTTAATTATAATATTAATACTTTTATTTATTGAATTTAAGACCGTTTTGTGGACTAAGTTTATCCTAGTAAAATTTCTGTTTTCTCACTTTTTGACATTATGCCTAATCCGCCCTTGCCATTCTAAATATGGGCTGTTTGTAAAAGTGGCATGGAAAACTAGACTTTCTTTTCAACTTGGGATGGAATTTTCCATAAATTTCAATTTGGCGCGCATTCAAATTTGATTTTATTTGTGGGTGGAGGTCGACTTGGCCAAACATTTGTCTATTTGGTGTTTCTTCAGCTGCGGCCGAGGGACCAACCTCTGCCAGTTAAACTCGTATAAATCACAAGGATATAATTAACAATGAGTGGGTCAAGATAAGAAATAAATAATTAACAACGGACTGTTTTAATGTGAATTATGATATGTTAAAGGGAACAGGACAGGAAATCGGGATTTTCACCTAGCTGACCCACATTTGACCGGTTTTGCTATGCCCATCCCAGGTATTTTTTTAATTGAGGTCTTTGCATGAATAAAATCGTTGAAAGGCCGTCAAATAATTTTTGATTTTATCGTAGGTCAAGGGAAAAATGATTATTCTTTGTACTTTACAGTCCACCGTCTTCATATTTCTTCAGTTTCAAAAGGGTTTAATTCAAAAGTTAGACATAAAACACGACCGTCATTTTTTGTGAGACCTATCGTTTTCTTTATGACAAAGTGTGAGATTTGGGTAGGCGAGGGAGCACAATTTTCTTTCAATGCTGGAAAGAACCAAACATAAAAAGGTAAGTCTTTGTCATGTCATTAAAACAAAATACTTTGACAACGAGAATACAAGCAGAAAAATCGAAGTAAAATAAACTTAAGCTGGTGGGTTTTCATTAAAAACCGAAAAGTTGGATAAAATAAAGATCGTCTGAAGAAGTCTTGCAGTTATCAATCTTTGGTTGATTGTTATCAACAACAAATGTAAATCATTACAAATTTAAGGACTCAATATGTCTCATAATTTACAATTAATTAACGTTTTTAGTTGAGATAAAAAAGTTAATGGCACGAGCGGGATTCGAACCCACGACCTTCGGCTAGATACGCCGCTGCTCTACCACTTGAGCTATCGTGACCTCGATCCACTCGGACACCATTAATTAATTTTAAGATATTACTTGGTCAAGCGGACCACGAAACTAGTGAATTTAATAAGTTTAAAATGAAGTATACCTTCACTAAAGCTCTCCGTGGCCATTTCATTTGTTGCCGAGAATCAAATAGATTACACGACAATTGAAAAATGGCAAAAAGGAGGGAAAATTCAAAAGGTGGGGTTGAGATAGGAAGTTGGTGTCCGAGTGGATCGAGGTCAAGATAGCTGAAGTGGTAGAGCAGCGGCGTATCTAGCCGAAGGTCGTGGGTTCGAATCCCGCTCGTGCCATTAACTTTTTTATCTCAACTAAAAACCTTAATTAATTGTAAGATATTACTTGGTCAAGCGGACCACGATACTAGGGAATTTCTCATATTGCCCAGTTTTATTATTAAAATGAAAAAAGGATTGTGAAAAATGGCCAAACAGAATGGCCAAATCAAATGTTTGATCTTTCAGCGTTTTTATGATCATCAACACGACTATAAAATTTTTGAATAATACATTAAATTTCTCATTCAGTTAAATTAGAAAAATAATTATTAGTATAAATAATAATTTGTACTAGATGTACTAGATAACTAAAAGAATGCCAATAGTTCCATTCTGTTTTCCTTTCATCACAATTTTCACCTAGTATCCGGTTTATTTGTTAAAATACATCAAATGTTTTCTGGAGCTCAAATAAATTAGACAAAACCTTGTGTTTATCTGTTTTAAAATCTCCTACCTCTCATCAAAAATAATTTAATTAAATGTTTTATATGAAAAGTACAGTTTGTACAGTTTAACCCGAAGTCAAAAAACACTCACGAAAGTTTCGATCTGTTACCTCTCTTATTGCGAACAAGTTTTGAGGAAATCCAAACGCACCAATTCACATTAACAACTAGGACTGACGCATTGAAAAATCACTTTGTACAAGTGTCATTGTGACCAGTTTGCAAGTCTTCTGACAGCTGTCAATGTTTGTATAACATTGTTTTGCATATATCGAATAAATGCTAATGAGAATGTAAAGAGTTTTTTCTGTACTGTCGATTAAAAAAAATTGTGATATAAAGTCTTAATTTAACGTTCGTTCATTTATTGCCAGACGTATTGAATAAAAATTGAGATAAATATTATTTTTCACTGCAAGGTAAATTTATTATTTTTAATATGAAAGCTGGTCGACTTTTGAATTTTGCTTGTTAATTTTCATCCGTCTTTTTTTCGACCCGCCTACTCGCTGTTTTCGATTTCAGCGGCATTTTTCTCTTCCAAAATGCTCCGTAGGACAGTTTAGAAATGATTCTATAGAATTTATAATGGCGTGAAGTCGTCGGACCGGTATACAAAGTGGATAGGCACACAAACGCTCAAATGGGGTCTAAAATAATTCATAAAAGTTGAATCTAAAATCAATAGTTTGCTGGTAGAATTAATAAATTATTTTCAAGTTTACATTCCTGCCCAAAAATATGTAGATATTTGTATGATATTTATTAAATAAATCTAATCACTTCTCCTGATTATTTTTTTTTTGTTCAAAACTTTTCCAACTCTTGACGCCAACCAACTTGGAAACCCTTCGTGTTTATTTAGGGTTCCAATCTTCGTATAGGCCATTAGACATGTGAAAAAAGAAGACTAATTTCTGGGTTCACCGAGCTTTCGCCAGCTTATTATAAATTAAAATAAATATAGAGTAATATAAATAATTTCCAAAGAAAAGCGATTAACATGGAAAACTATTGTAAAAGCGTTTTGGGCTTAAGGTTATGGAGCACATGGCCAGCATATTACATTTTTGACGGTGTATGCTGCCACAATAGTTTTCCATTTTAATCGCTTTTCTTCATTCTTGGGAAGGTATGTGTAACAATTTATTATTGGGTTGTCCGGAAAATAATGCAGGATTTTAAGTTTTCAATAAAAAAAATCTATATAAAATATTCTGTTTACGTTTACAGGATTACTCATTTGTATGAATGTCAACACTTATTAATCCTCTTCCAAATGATATTGNTATTTTGATTAAAGAACATTGCTTTAAAGTAACTAGTTTCTTTTTTTTTGTTTAATACCAAAATCCTGCATTATTTTCCGGACAACCCAATACTTTTATTGTATGCTACTGTATATTTTTTTTTATTTGTAATAAAATAGGCACTGATGTGACCAGGCTGCATCTCACGATTTCGGAATAATAGGCACTGATGATGGCACTATAAGGTGGCGAAAGCTCGGTGAACCCAGCAATTAGTCTTCTTTTTTATCACATGACTTTTTTTTTCTTTTTTTTTTTTAACGAGGGTTTGCAACAGCAGAGGTTATATCAACCCTCTGGGTGAGAGTGTTTTTGAATGCAGGGCCGCTGGATTCGAACCCGAGACTTTTATCGGATTGTGGGGAATGGAGTAATCGTATTTGTGTGTTAGTGTGATTTTGTATTTTACTATGAAAACGTCTGTAATATGTTTTGATGAATGTGAAGATCTCTGTGAAGTGTGTTGTTATTTATTTGTGTACTATGTTATTGTCTAAAAGGGCCAGAAACAATTGGCCTTAAAATTTTGGATTGAAAACTTTGTAATCTTTGAATGTTGGAATATTTCCATCAGATTGGCTGTACATCCAAAAAGGTTTGAGTAGGTGTGTGTATATGAAAAGTTTTGGTTTTAATGGCAATTTTGATTGTCGGTTGAGTAGGTAATAAAGAATTTTAAATCGTTTGTCGAATGACTTTTTTTTAAATCGTGTATGTGAATTCCAAGTTAGTCTTCTATCAAATGTAAGTCCTAAATAATTAACTTCATCGGATTAAGGAACAGGTTCATTGTATAAGTCTAGGACAAGTCGCACGGCGGTGTGTAAATGTGATATGTTGAGACTTCGAGGGGTCAGACTTGATTTTCCAAATATTACTTAATTTTTTAAATTATATGTGATGTAACATAAGTGCTTGTATTACAAGCTTGTGTAGAAGAGGGATGACTCGTTAATATTGAGGTGTCATTTGCGTATGTCACGGTAAGCACTCATTTGTGGGTATGTCAGCAGTAAAAATGGGGTACAACAGTGGAGGGAGTACTGAAATTTGTCACTCTGTCAAGTTGACGAGTAGTGGAATGATGGGTTCGAAAGCCAAGTTGATGGCCTGGTAAGATGTTGTTTGAAGTAGCAATATCCATCTCTAAGTTGCAAGCATATATATATATATATATATGCGGCGTATCTAGCCGAAG